>NC_089250.1:237128265-237442015 GCF_963930625.1 Muntiacus reevesi
CATTTCTCTTGGGTATACAACTAGGAGTGGAAGTGCTAGGTCAAATGGTCACTCTTAGGTTTAAACTTTTTGAGGAGCTGACATGACTTTCCAAAGTACCTGCACTATGTTACATTCCTACCTGGCGTATGAGGGAACACATTTTTACTTCCTTGACAAATCGAGTTCACTTTAGGCTTTGCGGGGGGTTACTAGTAAACAGCAGATACTTTATCTGTGAGGAATTGAGACTGTTGATTCATTGTCTTTGCATGGGGCCAGGGCCTCTATTATTCCCTAAGCATTGTCTCCTCTTTCAGCCACTTGGGAAGCTCCCAGGCCCACAGGGAGGCTCTGGGGTAACTTGCTAACGGGGAGGTTAAGGAAACTAAGGACAAGTGGCCGGACGCCGGGATGGGCCCATGCGGCCAGTGCTCGACCGCCCGTCAGTGCCGTCGGGCCTGAGTGACGCTTGGGCCCGGCCCGGGGCGGGTGCCCTGAGCGTCCGCGGGCCAGGCCGAGCCAGGGTGTCGGCGGAAGATAATGCTGGGTGCTGGGCCGCAGGGCCTGCGGCCGGGGCCTCCGCCAACTAGGCGGCCGCGCGACCGCTGGGGGCGGGGGACCGAGGCCGCGCCCCCGCGCCCGTCCCGCCCGCACCCTGCTGGGGGCGGCGGCCAGCCCCGAGACAGCCGAGGCTCTTCCGCGCCGGCAGGGGCAGCAGCGGGAGCGGCGCGGGGCGGAGCGGCCAGGAGCGGCCCGGCCCGGCCCGGCGCGGTGGCGGCGGCGGCGGCGGCGGCGGTAGCGACGCCAGAGCTCGTGGGCGCCGTTCGCGAGGCCGCCGGGACCCGGCCGCAGCGCGGGGAGGCCTGGGGACTGGAAGCCGCCGCTGCCGCCATGCCGCTGCTCTTCCTCGAGCGCTTCCCCTGGCCCAGCCTCCGCACCTACACGGGCCTCAGCGGCCTGGCCTTGCTCGGCACCATCGTCAGCGCCTACCGCGCTCTCAGCCAGCCCGAGGCCGGGCCCGGGCCCGGGCCCACCGAGGGGGAGCCGGTAACGGCCCCAGTGCAGCCAGACCCGGCCGCGCTCGTCCGGCCGAGCGCCGGGGGACCCCGGGCCCGCGACGTGGCCCAGTACCTGCTCTCGGACAGCCTGTTCGTGTGGGTGAGCGAGGCTGCCGGGCCCGTCGAGGAGGAGCGGAGCGGGGCGAGGGGTGGGGGCCGCCGTGTCACCCATTATCTGTGGGGGGCGTAACTGTGGCTGGGGTCCCCTCCCCCCGGGACCCCGGAGTGTGAGGCCGGGGGGGCGGGGCCCCGCCCGCGTGCGCGCCTCCGTGGGGCCCGGTGAGGGTTGGGGTGTGGCGGTGGGGTCGTGAGGGGGAGCGGGTCCCCAGGGGCGGGTCGTCTTTGAGGGCTGGAGGAAGGGACTTTGGGACGGCGTTGGGGAGGCGCAGGGGGCGGGGCGCGAGGGAACGCGGCGGCCGGCCAGGGGCGGGCGGGGGAGGGGTGTGGAAGGGAGGTGGGGGAGGGCTGGGAATCGGGGGGTCGGGGGGAGAAGAAAAATATGGGGGGCCGAGTTGGGGTTGCCGAGGGATCACCAGGAAGTGAACTGGAAGACCTCAAAGAGCAGAGTCAGTTACCCCGGACTTGGGAAGGCTTTTCGGACGCGGTCAGGCAGGGAGATGTTGTTAACGCGTTTCACGTGTAAAGAGAGAAGAGACAATTTCAGATGTTGAGCATAGGAGAATTTTGGGCATCTGGGTGTGTTTGGACGTTGTTTGGAGAGGGACCGTCTCCCACAGCTTCCCCCCTCCCCCGCCCTTCTTTATTATGTGATTGTCCGCTTTGAGTGGACTTAAAACAAATACAGACGGTGCTTCCTTTCCTGCTGCTTTTACCTGGTGATTCATGAAAGTTTCCTTTGATGTCTGAAGGCAGCCAAAACATTTGGAGTCGAGAGATGTCTCTTCATTTTAACTCACGGTTTCTCCTATTGATCCATGTTAAAATAAGGTTTCCAGTTTGTCTGCCAGTGTAAGATAAGCAGCGTTTGGGAGGCATGAATGCTGGTTTCACTTATTAGAACAGATAATTTCAGGCGGGCAGATCAACAGTATTTTGGCTAAAGAACTTGGTTTCCACCTTGGCCTTGAATGCCTCATAGAAATGCCACAGTGATCAGAAAAAGTTGTTCTGGGACTGAAGTCTGTCCCTAGGGTTTGCTGTGGTGTCTTGAGTCTTGTCTCCTGTAAGTTCCCATTTCGGTTGAGAGTCGGCTGTAAATGACTGGGATTAATATTCCAAGTATACGGAATGATATACAGCTCATTTGTTGTAATTAATCCCACTGTGCTTCATCAGGAAGCAGTGGGATTTATGAACTCTGTGGGTGTAGATTAAGTCTCTTGGTCCTTCTGATGAAGAGATTAGTAGAAGGCTGGGAAGGGTGAGGTTCCCTTCTTCCACTGCTGTGTAAAGCTGAACCTTACAGTAGGGGAGAAGGGAGAAGAGAAAGAACTCAACCCATGTCCCTTGTTTAATGTCTGTTAAACCTAGATTTTAAAAAATCTGTTTTTTGCATTTTAGTTGACAGATAAACAACTTAAAAGTAATGTGAAGAGTGCTTTTGCCAAATGTTGGGATTATAATGTAGTCTTTGATATATATATATATATTTAAGTATAAGATACAAGTAAGCCTTTGGGATGGAACTGCTGGAGTGTTTAACAACTACTAGTATTGTTTAATGATTACCCGCCCAGTCTCTTTGTACAAAACTCATTCCAGTTCCAAGGTTAGCACCTCTTCATAAAACATTACATAAACATAAAACATTGAAGTCTGTTGATTTTCTGTGAAAATTATTATTTTTAAGAAAATTTCCTTTTCTTCCCAGCTTTTTCAACAGAGATCTTGCCTCCAGTGAGTTTATGATTTCTTCCTATCTGTGGATGATTTTCTTTTTTTCCTTTCTCAGTTGGTCTTGCTGCCTTCTTCCATCTTTCCTCTGTGGTTTTCACACTTTTATCTTGGTTTTTCTTGGTTCCTCAGACCTTCCATGTGTTCATTATCAGTTTTCCTCATCACCCATTACTTAAGTTTCTGCTCTAGTAGCGAAATAGGAGTTGCAGTCTCAAAAGCCCTCCTCTGAGACCTGTCAGATAGCATAATTAAGTGAATACATGGTGGAGTCTTTGTTAAAATGGATCCTTTTTTTTTTTTTTTTTGGCCCTGCCCAGGGACACTCATTCAGTTTTTAAAAACCAATCAAGACAAAAACAATCAGTTGATCTTTCTGCCAGTTTGCAAAATCCTGCTAGCTGTTATTTTGCATATTGATCTCTAAAACTTATTTTCGTAGGGCACAGTTTAGATGAATATAGCTAGGAATATGTCTTCATTCTAATTAATGTCCTAGTGATTTTCTGCTCATTAATGGTTGAGAAACTGATCAGGGAGAGGATGGATGATCAGGGAGAGGATGGGGTAGGAAGTGAAGGTCAGGTTATGTGAACCTTGCCTGCTCTGTTAAGGAGTGTTCACATTATTTCATGGGCAGAAGGGTTTCAGTGGGAGTGGAGGGGAGAAGGGGCTGTCATGATGAGACAATTTTTTCCGGGCGGCGGGAGCGGGGGGGAACCTATAGCAGCAGTGGGGAAGATGGATTTATGTAGAATGGGAAGAGGCTAGGAGATGTAGAGACCAGAGACTCCAACTCGGAGGAGAGCTCTCCCGGTGGCCCTCTGGCATGGATATTGAGAACAGGTTTGAGGGGAGGTTCTCAGTGTTGTTACTCTAACAAATACCCAGATTTGTCTTGATTCATTGTTTCTTCATGTCTTTCTAGAACTTCCATTCCAAACTTTCATTCCAGTTTAGGTTTTATTTTGTTATTTATTTCCACCAGGCTAATTTTACATTGTTCAGATGTCCCTTCCATTCAAGTATCTCATGATCCTTTTCCATCATTGTTTTGAATTGTTCAGGTGTTGCTGGCTTTTTGACTTTGCTGATTTTACTCATTAGTTTCATTACTTTCTCCTGGTTTTTTTGTATTTTCCTGTTCTGTTCTGGTTTTTTTTTTTCCCCTCTTTTATATTTGCTTTTAAAATGGTAAGAGCAGGAAGTGGTAAAATAGAGAAATAGAAATATGGAACAAATTTTAAGCTTCTGATGACTTAATTAGATGCAAATAGAATAGTTAAAATAGAAATGTCAAAGGAAAAAGTCACCAAAAATGAAAATGGATAAAAGAGAACTGATCATTGAGAGCAGAGATTAGCGAACCTTCTTGGCCTATTTGGCCTATTCGCTAATAGTGGTTTTTACATTAAAATTTTTTTTTAAAGGAAGACTATGTGATTGAGAGCATGTGGCCTACAAAGCCTAAAATATTTACCGTCTAATAGCCCATTGGAGAAAAAGTTTCTGACTCTTGCCTTAAAAAGCCCATCTTCACATAATTATACAACTTGAGAACTGAAAGTAATTTGCTAGGCTTGAGTGTTGATAAGATGAGTATTCCAAAGAAGAGAAAAATGTTAGCTCCAGAAATGTTTGGGGCAACTTAAGAAAAAAACTAACCCTGTAAATAATAGGACATAAGCCTAGATAAACAACTCAAAAATACAGGAAAAATCTCTCGATTGAGGGGGAAGGAGATAGCTATTTAATTGCTTGCTAGATGTGTGCTATGTGCTTTATATATGTAATCTCATTTATTTCCCTAATGTTGTGAAAAGAGGAACACAATTATCAGTGTAATAAGGAGGGGAATGCGTTATTGGCATTTTATACTTGTCACTGGGAGCCTGCAGAAAAGTAACAGTCCTGTGTCCTTCAAAGAGGAGACTGATAAAAGATGTGTTTGTGGGGGGTGGGGGGTGGGAGGTGGCGGGTGGGAGGTAGGTAGTGCTGGTGTTAAGTAGGAGACTAAGTAACATTCATATCCATTGTATCCTTGAAACGGTTCCTGGGAGTTGAATCACATTTTGTCACAAGGTCATAAATAATGCCCCATTGGTGGCCGGCATTTTATAGAATCAGAAACACCCGCGGGGTTACACAGTGATAAACGTGGCCAAGCTGTCTCTTAGCACCCTCTTCTCTTTCTCGCAGACCAGGCTGTCTCATAACTTCGTTTCTGTTTCTTCTAGGTGAACAGTGGAGCCATTCTGGGAGAAAAGTTTCCTTACGGGGCCTTTAGGGCCAAGGGAATGACTCTAAGCCTGAGTCAGTAGGGGTTCCTTGGGTCATTACTACCTGGTCTGTTTGGTTAAGACTACTCAAGGACTAGCAAATCTTGGTTTTTATTTTGTGTAGACAAGAAAAAATATAGGCATTTGGTGAGATTTTCAAAAATATTAAAGTTTTTTTTTTTTTTTTTAACACTGCTATAGATAGGAGAAATTTTTCTGAAGTATTTTAATATAGTAGAAATGCAGTGTGTTTTACCAGGTTAACTTGGGACTTAGGCTACCCCGTTTGGGTTGTTACTCGTCTATCTCCCATGGTACAATGAGAAAAGTAATGTGAAACTTCACAACTGGTCAGGTTAGATTCTAAACTTTAATAGCTTCTTCTTTTTTTTTTCCTCAATAGATTCTTTAAAAAATTAATAAATGATGTATGCTCATGGTACAGAAGGTAAAAGGTGCACAAGTGATGTATACAATGAAAAGTAACTCTCCCTCTCACCTGCCTCCCTCCCCTGAAAGTGGCCCTTACCAGTTTCTTCTAAATTAGTGCTGGTGTTAAGTAGAAAATTAAGAAATACCCAGGTTGATCAAGTCCCTGACGCAGTTCACATTAACATATTATACAAATACATATAGTATATATACGATATGGTATATATGTTGTTGTTTAGTCGCTAAGTCATGTCTGAGTCTTTGGTGACCCCATGGACTCTATAGCCCGCCAGGCTCCTCTGTCTATGAAATTCTCCAGTCAGGAATACTGGAGTGGTGTACCATTTCCTTCTCCAGGGGATCGTCCCGACGCAGGGATTGAATGCACATTTCCTGCACTGGCAGGTGGATTCTTTATCTTTGAGCCACCAGGGAAACCCATAGTATATATACATATTTTTTTCTTTTTTACACAGAAAGTAGCATAGTAATCACATTTCTACACTTTGCTTTTTTTCAGTGAGCAAGTTATCTTGAAGGTTCTATATAATGCTAGCAAATGTGGAACTGCTGAGTTAGTTTTCCTGGCTTCATTGTATTCCATTGAATGGCTGTTTTTACACTTTATTGAACTATTCTCCCTAATGGCCATGTAATTGTTTTCCTTTTTTCTGGTGTTATAAACAGTGTTCCAGTGAGCTCCTTATACTTAGATTTATTTACATGTAAGTTTGGATTCTGCCCACAAGGGAAGGTTATAGAAGGAGGCTAGTACTTTTACTGTAGTCTGTAAGGATGAAGTTCAGACTAGGCCTGTTGAAAGCGAGTCTCATTTTGATTATTGGAGGTGAGAAGGTTTGTCCTGGTTTTATTGGTTTAAATATGGACTGAAGTGTTATTTCTGTAAGAATATCACTGATGGCCTAGTGGGATCTGATTTGCAATTTGCTTTTAATTTTATGTGGGAATATAGTTGATGTACAGTGTTGCATTTCCTGTGTACAGCTAAGTGATTGTTATACATGTACACATATCCCTTCTTTTTCACATTCTGTTCTCATATCAGTTACTACAGAATATTGAGTTCCCTGTGCTATACAGTAGGTCCTTGTTGCTAATCTATTTCATATATAGTGAAAGTGAAAGTCACTCAGTCATGCCCAGCTCTTTGCGACCCCATGAACTATACAGTCCGTGGAATTCTCCAGGCCAGAATACTGGAGTGGGTAGCCTGTCCCTTCTCCAGTGGATATTTCTGACCCAGGAATCAACTGGGGTCTCCTGCATTGCAGGCAGATTCTTTACCAACTGAGCTATCAGGGAAGCACTTTATAGTGGTCATGTTTATATGTTAATCCAGGGATTTACTTTTAAATGAAGACAACTTGAATTATGTTTCTTCCTGTATTTTCAATGTTTCAAGGCTCTGTCAGTTTTAAAATTGAAATTTATATCTATATTGGAATGACAGTATGTGTGAAATTGACATTTTTTTCTGTAAGCAGAAGAGAATTCTTCAAGAGCTGGGAATACCAGACCACCTGACTTGCCTTCTGAGAAATCTGTATGCAGGTCAAGAAGCAACAGTTAGAAGCGGACATGGAAAAACAGACTGGTTCCAAATTGGGAAAGGAGTATGTCAAGGCTGTATATTGTCACCCTGCTTATTTAACTTATATGCAGAGTACATCATGCCACATGCTGAGCTGGATGAAGCACAAGCTGGAATCAAGATTGCCTGGAGAAACATCAATAACCTCAGATATGCAGAGGACACCACCCTTATGGCAGAAAGCAAAAAACTAAAGAGCCTCTTGATGAAAGTGAAAGAGGAGAGTGCACAAATTGGCTGAAAACTCAACATTCAGAAAACTGAGATCATGGCATCTAGTCCCATCACTTCATGGCAAATAGATGGGGAAACAGTGGAAACAGTGGCAAACTTAATTTTTTTGGGCTCCAAAATCACTGCAGATAGTGATTGCAGCCATGAAATTAAAAGACGCTTACTCCTTGGAAGGAAAGTGATGACCAACCTAGACAGCATATTAAAAAGCAGAGACATTACTTTGCCAATAAAGGTCTGTCTAGTTAAGGCTATGGTTTTTCGAGTAGTCATATGTAGATGTGAGAGTTGGACTATAAAGAAAGCTGAATGCTGAAGAATTGATGCTTTTGAACTGTGGTGTTGAAGAAGACTCTTGAGAGTCCCTTGGACAGCAAGGAGATCCAACCAGTCCATCCTAAAGGAGATCAGTCCTGAGTGTTCATTGGAAGGACTGATGTTGAAGCTGAAACTCCAGTACTTTGGCCACCTGATGCAAAGAACTGACTCATTGGAAAAGACTCTGATGCTGGAAAGATTGAAGGCGGGAGGAGAAGGGGATGACAGAGGATGAGATGATTGGATGGCATCACCGACTCAATGGACATGAGTTTGGGTAAACTCTGGGAGTAGGTGATGGACAGGGAGGCCTGGCTTCTGCAGTCCATGGGGTCGCAAAGAGTCGGACACGACTGAGCAACTGAACTGAACTGAGGTGTTTTAAAAGCACTTTTTCATGACCTTAAAATCTTTAATTACTTCCAATCTTGTATAGCTTTCACTTTTGTATAAAGTTCACAAAATATTATCTTTTTTTAATGTAAAATCTCTTTCTAATATCAGTTTATTTATATCAATCTCTTTCCCCCTTCTTAGCCTTGCTAATTTTCAAATCTTCCATTTATATTTAAAATAGAAATGATTATCTACCGGTGATGGAATTATCAGAGACTTTCACCTTTTTTTTTTTTTTTTTTGGTAAATCAGAGTTACAAAGTTTTTATATCTTATCTTTGAACTTAGAAAAACTGAAAAAAATGTTTTAACTGAGAAGCAATTGTTGTTCTCAGGAGAGCAGCTGGCTTGGCCTGTTAGATGTTGACCAAGTTCTGTGTCCTGTAGATCCTAACAGCTTTTTGAGTGCAGGGTCCAAATCAACCTCATTTCTCTTAACCTCCCGCATACCTTTAACATGTAGATGCTAATTATTTATTTCAGCGTTTCATATGCCTACCTGCAAAAACAGGAAGACTTTAAAAAAATTGTGTTGTAGTTAGGGTGGGAATGGATGTTTGGCTGACTTTAAAAGTCAGGTTCAGCTGGGGCATATGGCATGAGGGACTATGGTTGTAGTTTTGTCTTATGACATTTTTTCCTTAATTGACATGATTGGGGTTCCCACTAACTAATTTAGAACACAAGGAAGATGAGCCTTTTAAACACCTATTTCATCTTAAAATTTAGTATTCTATCCAATTTGTTGGAATGTTTTGAATAGGGCTGTTCCACAATTCTTAAGGAGGTTAGGATGTTTTGGATAGCTAATTTCATTTTTGGTTTTTTTTTTCTGATTATCTGAGGAAATTACCAGAAGAGTTTTGTTTTTCAGCACTATTTTTGTTTTAGTTGTTTGAAAATACATCCCATACTTACTTGTCCCATTAGGCAGTATGTAACTAAACATAATGTATTCTTTTGTAATGAATCAGGGCTGCCATTCATGATACATAATGCATCAGGGTTACCAAAGGGCTGGGTAATGTCAAGTACAAAGAGGAACCTGAAGAGATCCTAGGGAGTTTCCTTCCTTATGTTACCCTCTCTGTCACCTTCCTTTATTTACTCATTTTTAAAACAACCATTTGCTTCTTTCAGAAGTAGAGGGACGGATGACCTGGAAAGAGGAACCTGGCCACCTCCACCTTCCTGTACACTTAGTGAAACAAAGATTGAAGTAGTCTTCTGTCGTTGGTGTTCATTTTCATTTGCTCTAACTAAAAGTCCTCTTTACAGTTCTGCATCAAGGTCCTTTTGGCTTTTTCAGATTCTTTGGTTTAAAAATCACTGGAGCATCAGTAAGGTGGTGTGCCATACTAACTTCTGAGTTGGGGCAGCCCACAATTTCATTTTGTAAGCATTAGATTTGTTGTTTAGGTGTAAGGTCTTTCTTAATTACTAAGGAAGTTTTCTACTTGCTGGTGAAGAAGGCCTTGCACTATCACTGGTGTCTCATGGTGGCAGTTCTAAGCTCCTCCTGCCAGTTTTCTTCTTTCTTCCCACTTCCCTGATTCTGCTCCTCTCGAATGCCCCAGAACCTTTCCTTTAAGGCCAGCACCAACCACAGGTATCTTTTGTCCCATTGCAATACATTTGAAAATGTGTATGTTTTTGATTCTCAATTCTCCATGATCTTGTAGACTCTTTTTGTGACCATTCACCCTCTTCTCCATATTTCCTGTTTTTCAACAGAGCAGCGTAGGAAGTTTGGGTGCTGGACTTTTACTGTTCATGATAACTACATTTTCTGGAAAAGTTTTCTTCTAGACTGTTCCAAATCTTAATGTGAGATTGATATGCCTCAGAGATAGGGTTTTCTAATAGGGTTTTATACATACAGTATAGAATTTATGCTCAGTTCAGTTAAGACTGAAGGGGATGATGGCCTTCTGAAGGGTTCGCACTGGGACAGGGCTCTGTGAGTTGACCACCAAGCTGGTACCTTCCCTCCCCACTCCTCATCCATACCCCCACCACTCATAAAAATGGGCCCCTTCAGATGTTACTGATCTTGTAGAAAACTGGAAAGGTTCAGTCATTAGAAATGTTGGCTGAATTCCCAGTAGAAAATTTTTAGAGCTGCATTTATTTTTCAACAAGAGGATATAAACTTCCTTTCTTTGGTTTGTGTACAGGTTCTAGTAAATACTGCTTGCTGCATTTTGATGTTGGTGGCTAAGCTAATCCAGTGTATCGTGTTTGGCCCGCTTCGAGTGAGCGAAAGACAGGTAAGTCTGCACAGCAAGGATGCCTTCTTGTGACTAAATTAAAAAAACAAAAACTTTCTTGGGTATAATTTCAAACTTGCAGAAAAGTTGCACAAACAGTATGAAGAACTCCCATATAGATTTTATCCAGATTCAAAGTTACTAACATTTTGCCCCATTTGCTCTAACATTCACCTTTTATCTATACATAAATATCTATATCTGTATATATTCACCTTTTATCTATATATGTTTTTTTTTTTCTGATCTGTTTGAGAGTAAATTGGGGACTTCACATATAACCTCAAATAGTGCAACATATGTTTCCTAAGAGCAAGGACATTTTCTTATATAACCATAGGACAATGATCAACGTCAGGAAATTCAGCATTGGTAAAATACTTTGTGTCGTCCACAGTCTGTATTCAGTGTAACCAGGCTGTCCCACTATTGTTCTTGATTGCTATTTCCCCACGACATTGATGAGGTAATTCTGAAGGAAGCTCCGACTTTTTTTGTTTGAATAATCGTATATATATATCATTCTTTAGAATATGGGTACTTTTCCAGAGGAATTTACTGAGAGATTTTAGCTTTTCCATTTGGAAAGGAATATTAAGATTCCTCATTTTGCAAGCCAGTGTTCAGGTGAGATAGGCTGACATGTGAACAGTATTCTCAGAATGTATATATGAGCAGGGTGTGCTTTCATTAAAGAATTAATGCCACGAACATACTGTGCAGATTGGCAGTTCCCCAAAGGATTTTAGTAGATAGAGTGTAGAATGGTGTGTTTTAAAGTTAAGACTTTAGAACTGGCCTTTACAACAGTAATATCTGAGCAGAACTATGTTGTACTTTGTCTTATTCCAATGGTAAGACGCAAAGACCTGCTGTCAATACGTTAACAGTACACAGTGGCCTCACCCCTTACCTATGCTTTTCAACCCAAATCAGTTGTTATCAAGTGAGCTGAGGTCCTGGGCAGAGTTAAAATGCAGTTACTGTGTGATTGAGCCCTTGGATGCTTGAAGAGCAGGGCTCTTTGTTTTCCCCCAAATTTTTCATTAGTGAGTATTGAGCACTTTCTGCAAAATATCAACTCCAGAGGTCTCCCAGATGGGATTAATAGAACATAATTTTTTTGGTAGCATACAAAAACTTAAAAAAATTTTTTTTAATTTAATTTGTGTATTTGACTGCACCAGGTCTTAGTTGTGGCATGTGGGAAATAGTTCCCTGACCAGGGATCAAACTCAGGGCCCCCAGCCATTGGACCACCAAGGAAGTCCCCAAAAGCTTTCTTTGATGCTTCTTCTGTTTTCAAGTAAAACTTTGACTTGTGGGCCAGAAATCAGTTAGGACAAACAAGCTGTCTAATTGTTGGTGGGTTGTTCTGGCACCAGTGGGCCTTATGTGCCACTTTCTGTTTCCTAAAATGTTAAATACCAGTTCAAAATTTACAAAAAATATAATGTTGAAGTATTACAGAGATTTTTTAAATACCTGGAGATAATCATAATTGGCATGTTGGTCACTCATCTCCACTTTTTTCAGTATAGATCACCTCTTTCATGTTGTTCTGTGATGACCATTTTTGACCAGTGCATCCTATAGTATTTACTAAGCACTGTTTTGAGTTAGAACACTACAGCGTTGACCTGGGTTTACTCTCTGGGTGCTTAAAGTTGAAGAAGTAGAGTAACTACTAGGGGCAAAGACATTGAATGCCTAAAATGGGACAAACATTAAGCTGTTAAGTGGCGGTGTAGAACAAGAATTTTTTTTTTAAATGCACCTAATGCCTACTGTGGCACTTGTCTAAGCACAATATATGTGTTAACTTACTTAGTTCTCCAGCTATTCTGTGGGTTATATGCTGTTGTTATAAGACCTGTCTTACAGGTGGGAAACCAAAGCATGGGGATGGTATCCAAAGCCACACAGGAAATAGGTGGTGGAACGAAGGCTCAGAACCAGGGCACAGAATGTTCTAGCTTCACCTCATGCTTTCCTGCCCCAGATCTGGAAACAGACATCCACTAAGGATTCCTAGTTCATTTTGTTCTCTGAACAAAGGGCGTCTAGGCACAGTACAGTGTTTTAAAGTTCTCAGAATAACTCTTATCTTTAAATACTTGTTATCAATGTGTTCCACATGTGGGTTCAATTATTTCTGGTTTTTTTTTTTCAATTTTGCTTTTCTTTCTGTTTAAAATTTTGAATTTGTGAAACATTTACCCAGTTTAAAAACTTTATATAAAAGTAAACCTAGGAGCCGTGTTTTCATCCTTCTCCTCTGCACTCAGTTCCCACCACTATGCTTGATAGTACTTTTTCATATCTGTTGGGTTGATGATGCTCCTCATTGCCCTTCTTTTTTTTTCAGGATGGTAGATGTTTTTAAAACTGGACCTCCTCAGTAAGAAAGAGTACAGTGAAGCAGATATACTTATGTGGACGTGTACATTTATATAACTTCATTGGAAATCAGTGAATGTTACTTATTAGAAATCATAACAACATCCATAGCCTTTGATTGCTGAAAAAATAGAATTTTGTACAAAGATATTCATTGCAATACTTTTTGAATGGTGAAAAAACATTTCAGTGACCATCTATAACCACTGAAGTGGTCCATTCAGACAGTATTCATTGGCATCAATCAGTGTTTTACATTTAGGAAGAAAATTGTATGAAAATCTTAAGGCTTTTTTTTTACCTTTTCTTTGTACTTTTTCATATGTTATTGATTATGGCTGGAAAATTAGCATATGTTACTTTTGAATCTGAAGGATGTTTAAAAAAAGAATGTCTAATCTTTTGTTTGTTTTAAGAATTCAGAGAGCAGAAGTAGTAAAAATGATACTTGTAGCTGTCACTATTCTTTTTTATTTTGTGTTTTATTCTGTTACATAACATAGATTATTAATGTTATACTGAACTAATATTATTCCACTCTTAATGTCTAAAATTTCATAACTGAGGAATTCAATCCAGAATCTGTAAATTACTTCCTAGATGTCTTACCTTTGTTCTTCAGAGGGCTCATTTCTTTCTTTGCCTTTGGTTTTGTCATGGACACGTGTATGAAAGCAGAGGATAGAATATTCTCTCCTCCTTAAAAGCCAGCTTTTGTTGTGTTTCCTTCTCGAGAACGGGTTAGGTGTAACGGTACTCACCTTTACAAATATTTTTCTTCTTAGCACCTCAAAGACAAGTTTTGGAATTTTATTTTCTACAAGTTCATTTTCATTTTCGGTGTGCTGAATGTCCAAACGGTGGAAGAAGTGGTCATGTGGTGCCTCTGGTTTGCTGGGCTAGTATTTCTGCACCTGATGGTTCAGCTCTGCAAGGACCGGTTTGAATATGTGAGTTTTTACCCAAGCTCTTCTTTTCCTGCTTAGCCATACACATGCCAGGTCTGAATGGTGTCATATGAATGATCCATGACCTGCATGTGCAGGGCGGCTCTCCCAGGGAAGGCTCCTGGCTCAGGCACCTCCTGCTTGTTTCTTGAGGAACTTTCTGCAGCAGCCAGGGAATGCAGGGGCAGTGTCCCCTCAGGAGGCTTTCTTCCCTCCCCAGCAGTGTTACATGACAACCCACGTGGGGTCAGTTCACCTAACACAAACTGTGTTGATCGCAGTGAGTGAAAGGAAAGCTTAAACTGAAAAAATACCTGATCTCTTCCAGGTATTTTCTGTTCTCATCTCCTTCCGTTTTCTCCCTTCTTACTCTGACCCTTGGGGCTCCTCTTTCTGACTAGTTTATGTTGTTTCCACCCGCGGGCCAGGACTGAAGTAGCTCTCTTTGCTCCCTTGGTCCCCGGAGAAGTGAATCCTTTTCTGTCTGGGTATAAGTTCTGCCTTTTGGCTACAGAGTTGTGTGGAAGAATTTTCATTCCTGAGTGCTCCCTAACTAATCTCATAGATCCAGAGCAAATGGGCACCTGTGATCCTACCGCTCTGTGAAACCCACCCTACGGTGCTCTTTGCCCCCCAGTCTTTACGGACCGTGGTGGTCCTTGGACCTCTGTGTGAGCTGATCTCAATTCCACAGCCTTGAGCTGTTTCAGAATTCAGCCACCACCCCGGGCCATGAACAGGTGCTGTTTATCTCCCCAGCTGGTTTGGTATCTACAGTTTCCTGCTCAGGAGTCACAGTCCAGACCTCCCTTCTCCTAGCTGTTGCCTCTGCTTGTGTACCGTTAACGCAGCACGACGATAGTGGCCCATCTTCACCTGGAGTACACTTCAGTTGTCCCAGCTGTGAACAGGTTAGGAATGTCCCCCAAGTGACTTTGAGGGGTTAGGATTAGAGCAAGATTGAGAAAGAGCACGACAGAACATGGTGTTGCCCAGAGTCCTGTTGAAGCCAGAAGGGAGAATGACAGAACTCTGGCAAGTTGCTTCTAGAGGCTTGTAACCCCACTGGTAGGAGGATTCTTGAGAATTTGAGATGAAAATATCATGTATATTGTTATGGTCCCTAAATTAAATGGTGAAGATCTCAAGGTATCAGTGCATGCTCATATTGAGGTTGGCTGGAGAATTCTGACCATCTGGTACTGGGATACTTTGCTGTGCAGACCTCCCAACAAAGACACCAAGATTAACCTTGAGTTTCTCAGTCAGGGTTCACCCTGCCATGCTGAAGAATGAGCTTCTTTCTCCTGTTTTGTCCTTCCAGCTTTCTTTTTCTCCCACCACCCCCATGAGTAGCCACGGCCGAGTTCTGTCCCTCCTGATCGCCATGCTGCTTTCCTGCTGTGGGTTAGCAGTTGTCTGTTGCGTCACAGGCTACACCCATGGGATGCACACGTTGGCTTTCATGGCTGCAGAGGTAAGATACAGATACAGGCTTTTGTTCTGGTTGTGTTCCCGTGTATTTTCAAAGAAGCTAGAGGGTGGTTGACAGATTATTTTTCACCCATGATGGATAGCTGGTCTTTCATTTTAACAAACATTTTTGGAGTTCCTTTGTTTTAGATTGGGTATTGGTACTGAATGCTTCTATGTATGTTATTTCATGTAATCCTTGCTACAACCTAATAAAAAGTACAGTTGACCCTTGAACAACGTGTGAACTGTGTGGGTCCACTTATATGTGGATATTTTTCAGTAGGAAATACTACACGGTCCCTGGGTGGTTGAATCCACAGATGTAGAGGAACTGGATATGGAGGGCCGACTATAAATTATGCACTCCTCTGTTGCCCAAGGGTCAGCTGTAATTATTTTTGCCAGCAGTTATACACAGTGCTTAATGTACACTGGGGATTGTTGTAAATACCTTACATGCCTGTTTATGAATGGGAAAATGGCATGGAAGCTGAACTGCTAAAAGTTCCAAAGTGGTAAAATTAGCATAATCCAAGGCCTATGACTCCAAAGTGGGAAAGGTTTCCTCCTTTAGAAGCAGTACTTGGTAACAATAGGGAAATACCCTGTAATTGGTTTGGAGGAGGAAATGTCAATTCACTCCAGTAATCCTGCCTGGGAAATCCCGTGGACAGAGGAGCCTGACCTGCTACAGTCTAGGGGATTGCAAAGAGTTGGACTTGACTTAGTGACTTAATTACCACCTGTAATTGGTTAGTTTAGATAGGCCATAAATTAAGATTTTACAGAATAGTACAATAAATATGAAAACTATATTCGTTATTTTCAGAGAATAATCTGAGATATTCATGTATATTTAAAATGTACTTTTAAAAACCTTTCTGAAAATACCAATTTCTATTCAACAGAAATCAGATTTTTTTGTATGTTCTTTCTTTTCAGTGGCTATATTTGCTTTTTTCTTCAGGCCAAAGGAAAAACACTTTTATGTTGTCCACAATTGCTATTAATGAAAAATGAAATAATAGATTTCTAGTATCACTGTCAATAGATGGCTAATATCAAAATCGTAAGTTTAAACTGCTAATTAGGAATTTGTTAGAATAGGATTAAAATTTATTTTGCTTAATAGTGTTCATTTTGGAGTATAATGTAGTGTAAGTACATTGTTTTCCTTTTTTGTTTCTCGAGCTTTTAATTACTACTAGGCCAAACTTTGAAAAAGGTATACCTAAAAAAAATAAAGATACTTAAAATAGGTCTATTGGGTCATAGTACATATTTTTATTTTAGCTCATTAAGTTTTTAAGATAAATTATCTTAAAATAGATTTAGTTATAGATTTGATATTTTGAACTAAATCATGTTTTTATAGTGTTTCTCTTCTGTGCAAAATATTTTCTATTTGTAAATGAAAGTTTTCTAATCTCTAAAAATTTTATGTTTAATTCTCCTAGATTAAGAGGAAACTTTTCTTAGCATCAGTTTCTATAATACAAAATACCGTGAAGGTCTTATCTTGTTATTGATTTCCTTCATTCGGTTTTCTTCTGTGTCAGTGAACAGGGTGCAGAAAGCATTATGCGGCAAGCAGGGACTCGTAGATTATCTAAGATAGTAGGGTCAAAACCTTACCTTGGGTATATGGTCACCAGGTATTCAGACAACCTCATCGGGTTATCAATTATGGTGACTCAGTGCTGTACAAAATAGAAGTGATTGTCAAACTCAGTGACCTCAAGATTGTGGAAGGCATCCCCAGGAGCTGGACAAGTATAATTGGTTGTCACCTATTAACAGGAAAAGGCTCAATAAAAGTTGAGTTTCTAGATCATGAGAATATTCCATGGAAATTTGAAGCACATGAACTAAAATGGTTGGTAACTTGCTTTTTTTTTTTTCTTTCAGTTTTAATGAGATATACAGTCTGTACAAGTTTAAGGTGTACAGCATAATGATAATAATAATTTATGTGAAATGATTATTACCACAATAAGCATCCTCTTAATACCCCCAAAATGTTTTTTTTCCTGTGATGAAACTTTTTAGGATGTCCTCTCTTTAGAGCTTTGAAGTATATGATACAGCACTATTGCCTTTGGTCATGTTATACATTACATCCCCCGTACTTACTTACCTTATAACTGGTAGCTTGTGACTACCATCCTCCAAGTCCCCCTCACCCCCGCAGCCACTGAACAACCTGCTTTTTAATTGCACTGAGAAATGTTTGTCTTTTATCATTTTGCAAAAGTTAATTTGGTCTGAGCAATCCTAAACTTTACTAAAAGGAAAAAACAATCTCTTCTTTTTAAAATAGTCTCTTCTTGTGACAGTGAGGACTGCTCATGTGATTTTACGGTGAGTAGAAATTTGGGAGGGAGGTGATGGAGGTCTACTCATGCAGTTGATTTTACAATATAACATGTAGGCCCCCGCCGGCCGGGGTGCTCTGGGTGCCGCGCCGAGCCCCTCTGCACCCGTGCGAACACGGCGCTGCAAGCGGCGCGGAGCGTGCGGCCGCGGTCGGCAGCCTGCGCGCCATCTCGGCACCCAGCGCGCCCTGCTCGCCGCGGCCCTGGGGACTGCGGGCGGGTGCGGTCCGGGCACTGCGCACCGGCCCTGCTCTGCTGTCGGTGCGGAAATTCACAGAAACACGAATGGGTAACAACAGAAAACGGTGTTGGAACAGTGGGAATCAGCAATTTTGCACAGGAAGCTTTGGAAGATGTTGTTTACTGTAGTCTGCCTCAAGTTGGGACAAAGTTGAACAAACAAGAGGAGTTTGGTGCTTTGGAAAGTGTGAAAGCTGCTAGTGAACTCTATTCCCCTCTATCAGGAGAAGTAACTGAAATTAATACAGTCTAGCAGAAAATCCAGGACTTGTCAACAAGTCTTGTTATGAAGATGGTTGGCTGATCAAGATGACATTCAGTAACCCTTCAGAACTAGATGAACTAATGAGTGAAGAAGCATATGAAAAATACATAAAATCTATTGAGGAATGAAAATGGAACCCCTAAATAAACTACTTTGAAACAACTTAATCTAGCATAGTTGTCTTAAAGTAGTCGCGGATAGATATTTAAAAAGCAACTTTTAGCAAAAGAAACTACTTGTAACAATGTTTCCTGAAGAAAATACACCTTAACTTTCTAATGCCTTCAGATAAACACTGTGTATCTTTTCCACAGCATCCTTTGATTTTTAGGCTAGGCTCCAGTTATAATCAGAATTCCTGAAATTATCTCTGATAAAACTAATTATAAAAATTATGTAATTCAAGGATAACATGGTTATCTTATACCTTATATGACATTGTAACTTGCTTACAGCTATCCTTGGATTTGGTTAAAAATGATCTTCCCACTAGAAATAACTGCCAGTGGAGAAAAGTTTGTTAGTTGTATAGTGTCCAGTGAAGAATATTACTGTCTTAATTTTGCAATATACTGTGTTTGCTGGTGCTATTTTTATACAGTGAAGCAACAGCCTTGCAGGAGAATAAACAATTTAATAATGAAATATTCAACTTCTTAATCAAAATAAATAAATAAAATAAAATATAACATGTAAAAAATTTGTAAAAATATGACTCTACTATATCCTATTTAAAACAAATTCAATTGTGACAGTAAATCATTAGCATGATTCTTCTCTGTTCATGGCAGATATGTAATTCACCTCTGGGACCTCAACCATGAAGGGACATGGGAAGGAAAGGGGACGTATGTCTATTACACAGATTTTGTCATGGAGCTCACTCTCTTGTCCTTGGACCTCATGCACCATATTCACATGTTGGTAAGTTTCCCAGAGGGAACTCCAACAGAGAGAGCTAAGTTTTTTAGAATCAGGAACTCTGTTTAGTACAGAGTTTAATAAGTGAAACATTTGTGGATGACCCACTTAAAAGACTATAAAAATGATGCAACTGTGCCCCTCCCCTTTTTTTCCTTTCTGGCTAATGGAAGTAAAACAGTGTGGAACAGCTTTGGTGCCCATCTCAAAAGGGGCTTGCTGTCCTCCCAGGAGGCTTAACTCACTCTGCTGACCAAGTCAGTAGATAATTCTTTCAGCATGGTATTAAGAGAATTCCTCTCCTCATAGATTCTGTGGCTTCTGATAGTAACAGTTAGTTTGTAGGTGGTAAAGGGAACTCCCACAGTGTTATCTGCTTCATGGGTGCATAAATGTTCCATCTTTGTAATTAAAAGCAAAGTCTTTATTCTTAATTTCTCCTACTTTGTTGTTTGCATTTTACTTTGGTGTGCAAGAAATCACCAAGCTGAAAACCTGCTTCCCTGGCTAGCACTTCAGTGATCTCAGAATAGTGAGAGCCAACATATTTGGTGGGCAGTTTGTTTATATCGTAAGCCGGTCAAAGTAGCATTTAAAAATTTGGGAGTTAAGCATAGCACATTTCAAAGTGTACTTTTTAAAATGACTTTGAAAACGTACTTTAAACCCACCCCCCCCAGACAAATGTCCAGAGTTAAGTGTTGACATTTGTTTGTGGTTACTGCTGCTTTCTTTATTCAAAGCCATATATTCATCGTGTATTGGGCATATAGCTTAGGTTTTTGTAGCTGTTGTATTATGTGCATCTTCCTATGCTAGCAACATTTCTTCTAAATCATTTTAATACCTTTAAGATAAAAATTCCACGACAGAGGTATGATGATTTAATTGAAATACACAATACAGCACTGTTATAACTATAGTCATCATGTCGTATGTTATATCCCCACTAAGTTTTTATCTTACAACTGAAAATTTGTACCTTTTGACCATTTTCCTTCTTTCAATTCCCCACCCCTAACCCTTGAACACCATGCTCCCATAATAGAGTATTTAGATTTTATTCAGTTGTTTGCCTATTCACATCTTTACATAATTTTTTGGTCACATATTAGTTTTTTTTAAATATGTTTTTCCTTTTTTCACTTAAAATGTTATTTAAGCATATCATTAATCTTCAGAATGTTATATATAAAATAGAATATAATTATATATAATGAGTATGTAATATTACATTATGTGAGTTCACAGTATAACTGTTCCCCTACTGGGCATTTGGTCTGTTTCCTGATTTTCTGTTTTAATAATGTACATCATTTGGCATAAAGCTTTAAAATTTCTGATGAGTTCCTCAGAAAAGATGGCTGTTGATGGCATGACTAGGCCCAGGCGCATGGACAGTGTTCAGAGTCGTGAGAGAAGTATGTGCATTTGCTTCCCAAGTGACTGCTCCTGTTCACCTTTACCCATGATTCAGATCTTCTGTTGCTTGCCTCACCCTTAGTGCTAGCAAGTTCACGTTGACCTTTCTTGTGCATTTTATTCTCTCGCCTCTCATCAAGTTATTTGGCAACATCTGGTTGTCCATGGCCAGTTTGGTCATCTTCATGCAGCTGCGTTACCTGTTTCATGAAGTACAGCGTCGCATCCGCCGGCACAAGAACTATTTGCGAGTGGTTGGAAACATGGAAGCCAGGTAAATCGGCAGATTGATGCCACCCATGTTGACACATTTGAGATCTTTAATAATAACAGATTCTGGGTTATATCCCTGCTTTTTGCAGCTGTTAATGGAATGATGAAGAGTGCAGGCTCAGGAGTCAGACTGCCTGGATGCAAAGCCCACTTAGTTACTGTGTGATTCTGGGCAATTTACTTACCTCCCTGTGCCTGGGCTGCTTTAGCCTAGGGATAATAACAATACCTTCTTCCTGGAATGTTGGGTGGATTCAGTGGGATAATGAACGTAATATACTTAGAACAGTACTGGGTAAATATTAGGTTCTTTTATTACATCGTTATTTTTATCGTCATTATTATTAAATGGAAGTCTCCTTGGGCTTCTGCCCTTTTTATTCCTTACACATGCATGCTTACATACACACACAGACACACACACACACACACACACGTTCTGTCTCTCACACTCTTAACCTCACTGAGGTGTTCACTTGGCACCCTGAGGCTAAACCAAGCCTGAAAGGTGTGAGATTAACAGGCATCCTTTTTGTGTCCAGGGGAGCAGTTTGGCTCTCTGAGGTGTCTTAACTCCTCTAATCTGCCCAGAAATGTTCGCTCAAGTCGTCATTAACAAGGGCCGCGGTGTTACAACGCAGTCGGTTTCTGTGTATAGGCTTCTTGCTCTTTGATGATCTCTGAAGAGCACATGGTTGCGTGGTTTTGGTGGGTGGAGCTTCCGTGTTGAACGTGACTCCGCTGTAACTGTGCTGTTAGAGGTGACGTCTGTGTGTAGGTGATGCTCAATGTCTGCGTGTGGGGCTGACGCAGACCCCTGCCAGCTGCGCTCTGTGATGGTTCTCGATTTCTTTTCTCCTAGGTTTGCAGTGGCAACTCCAGAGGAGCTGGCTGTCAACAACGATGACTGCGCCATCTGCTGGGACTCCATGCAGGCTGCGAGGAAACTGCCTTGTGGACATCTCTTCCACAAGTAGGAGCTCTGCGGGGCCACGCAGGGCGGGCATTCTGGCCAGGCCGCAGGGTGCTGCTCGTGCCGGGGCTTAAGACCAAGCTTAGCTGAAGAGTGGGCGCGTTCCTTCAGAGTGGCCATGGTGCTGGTACTGAGTGGGGTGGGGGCCCTGGGAGCGTCTGCTTTATTTCTCAGCCTCTTCCCTACATAGCAGGATTGTTCCCCACTCACAGTTTGCCATCTCAGTTTCTGGATGTGTTAGCTGTCTTCACATTCCTTCTCTGTAAACTCTCAGGTATAACACATAGGCCCCTAAAACTTAAAACAAAGGGGTGGAGGAATCCTTGCTTTCCAACAGCTTATTCCCTTTTCTCACCTTTTCTCACCTTATTCCCTTTTCTCACCTTAAAACAAAGGGGTGGAGGAATCCTTGCTTTCCAACAGCTTATTCCCTTTTCTCACCCCTTTATTGGGGTGAGAATGTTTATTTGTGCATTTCATGCATGCCCAGAAGCAGCATAGAAACACACACCAGGGCAGTGTGATGGGATGGGGATCAGACCAGAGACAGTATGCAGCCCAGAACTGTGACTGTGTCGTCAGGGATTACAGAACCTCCACGGCTGGACTAGATCTGTGTGCAGTGCAGGCTCTTCTGTCCCCTGTGAGTCCTTGTCTCTCGCTGTTGCAGTCCTCACCTCCTAATGTTATTCAGTTTTAGAGCTCTCATATGGACTGTGTCTGTTCAACCTAAATCCTAAACCATTCTGTTTGTAGATTGGATGTTTTTCATGTTGATAGACCTTGAGGTATCTCTTGACCTTTTGTATCTATGGTCAGTCTTGCATATTGAGAAAGTTATAATCTTCACATCTGTAATCTTCCTTTCTTTATTTTGTATTCCCAAATAGTTTTTCTTCTCCTTTTTAACATTAGAAAGACTTTGGAGCTGGAGTATCAGTAACTCAACAAATTTATTGAATTTTTTTTTTAAATGTGCTGACTGCTGAATTGGCTTCTGGGAAATAACGTTAAAATGACAGAGGTGGTCTTTGTTTCACAAAGTGTTCAGCCTAATGGAGGAGACAGACATGAATTAAGCAGGAGTGTTTATGAGCATGTAAGGATAAATTGAGACAAGTGCTCTAAAGAAAAGGAATATGGTCCTTGAGAGCTTGTAACAAAGGAATCTGACACCTGGAGAAGGTGACTCCTGACAATGAGTAGGCGTGAAGGCATCGAAAGAAGGGATCAGGTGGAAGAAACTTTGAGACAGAGGGAACGTTACTGAAGCAAAACGGAGTGTGGTGTATCCAAGGAATGAAAGAGAGCCTGTGTGGCAGGAGTTCAGGATGTCAGAGGGTGGAGTGGTGTTTGCTGAGGCAGAAGACACGGGCCTGAGTCACCTTGCAGGGAACTGAGGGCCGTGGAAGGTTTTAAAGTAGGGGTTCGGGATCAGATATGCAGCCGGGAGAGATCAGGGAGGCTAGTTAGTAAGGGCTGCAGGGGTTAGGATGGGCGCCGAGAGGCGTGTGGGTAGAGCAGTGGGAGGGGAGCAGGAGAGGGGCGGACAGGTGTAGGAAGAGTAGGAGGCGCATGCTGCTAGACCGGCTGTGAGAGAGTGAGGAACGTGAGGTGTCGAGGACTCTTCTAGTTTTGCGGCTGAGCGACTGGATGGATGGTGGTGCTGAGTGATGAGTTTGGAAGACCAGAGACACGCATTTCTCAAAAACTTTCAGATAGTTCCTATGGAGCTTGGAGAAAGTTTGGAAGAATAACTCAAAAGAGTATATTTCACTCCAGAAGAAATGTTTTCAAGCATTTGGTTAGATTCATTTTAGGATTTAATTTTTTTAATTGAGGCAAAATTCATACAGTATACAATCAGCCATCCTAAAGTGTGCAGTTCAGTGGCCTTTGGTGCATTCACAGTGCGGTACAGCACCACTCCCCTGTAGTTCATAACTTGCTCATCACCCAGAGTAGCCCCGCATGTCCGTCACAGGATGTCACTCCCCATTCCTTCCTCTGCACATTCCCTGGCAGCTGGTCATCCGCTCCCTGTCTCTGTGGGTTTGCCATATGAAAGGGATCCTACAATATGTGACTTCTTGTGACTGCCTTCTTTTACTAAGCATAAAACTTTCAAAGTCATCCAAGTTGTAGCATATTTCAGTACGTCATTCCTTGTTATGACTGAGTTAAACATTTTTTATAATAATTGAACAATCTGTTTATCCATTCTTCCATTGATGGACCCTCCATTCTTCCACTTTTTAGCTATTCCAAATGATGCTGCTATTAATATAAATGTTTGTGAAGAGATATCTGTATCTGTTGGAGTACATGTTTTTAATTCTTTTCAGTATATACTTAGGAGTGAAATTGCTGAGTCATAGGGTAATTCTATGTTTAACTTCTTGAAGAACCACTGGATTTTCCCATAGCAGCTGCACCATTTTACATCCTATCAGCAATGTGTGAGGGTTCCAGTTTCTTCAGATCCTCAACAATATTTACCGTTTTTTGTTTTTTCTTATTATAACCATTTTGGTTGGTAGGAAGTGTTATCTCATTATGGTGGGGTTTTTTTTTTTTAATGCTAGTTCTCAAATGTGATGTTTTTGTTGTGGTAAAAAATGTATGAAGTGAAAAGTGTTAGTTGCTCAGTTGTGTCCAACTCTTGGACTGTAGCCCACTAGGCTCCTCTGTCCGTGAAATTCTCCAGGTAAGAATCCTGGAGTGGGTGGCCATTCCCTTCTCCAAGGGATCTTTCTGACCTAGAGATTGAACCCAGGTCTCTTGCATTGCAGGCAGATACTTTACTATCTGAGCCACCAGGGGAACCCTCGAAAATGTTTACATAATATAAATTTTACCATTTAACCATTTTTAAGTGTACCAGTTCAGTGACATTGAGTACATTCACATTGTCGGGCAACCTTTACCACCATCCATCTCCAAAACATTTTCATCTTCCCAGACTGACACGCTATACTCATCAAACAATAACTCCATAGTCTCCCCTTCTCCTCAGTCCTTGGCAACTACCTTTCTATTTTCTCAGCTCTCACACAATAGCAC
This sequence comes from Muntiacus reevesi, assembly GCF_963930625.1. Classification (NCBI taxonomy): domain Eukaryota; kingdom Metazoa; phylum Chordata; class Mammalia; order Artiodactyla; family Cervidae; genus Muntiacus; species Muntiacus reevesi. Next base: position 237,153,056 of record NC_089250.1, read on the forward strand.
ATCGTACAATATTTGTCCTTTTATGTCTGGCTTTTTTCACTTGGCATAATGTCTTCAAGGTTCATCCATGTTGTAACATGTCAGAATTTCATTCCTTTCTAAAGCTGAAAAATATTCCATTGTGTGAATGTATCACATTGTGTTTATCCATTCGTCTGTCAACAGACATTTAGGTGGTTTCCGCCTTCTCAGGTTATCATGAATAATGCTGCTGCAAACATGGGGGTACAAATTTCTTTTCAAGACCCCGCTTTCAGTTCTTTAGGGTATATACCCAGGGGTGGAATTGCTGGATCATGTGATAATTCTGTTTTTGAGGAACTGTCATACTGTTTTCTATAGCTAGTATACCTGTTTACATTTTACATTAGATAATAGCCATCTTAAAGGTTGTAAAGTGGTTTCTCATTGTGGTTTGATTTGCATTTCATTTCTTTATTAACCAATGATGCTGATCATTGTTTCACATGCTTGTTGGTGCATTTGTGCATTCTCTTCGGAGAATGTCTATTAAAGTCAGATTATCCTATTTTATTTGGGTTTTTCTTTCTGTTGATGAGTTGTAAGAGTTCTTCATGTATTCTGAATACTAAACCCTTATCAGATATATGATTTGCAAATACCTTCTCCCATTTGGTAGCTTGTCTTCTCACTTTCTTGGTAATATTCTCTGATGTATACCTTTTAAGTTTCTAATGAAATCCAATTTATCCATTCTTTCTTTTGTAGCTCATATTTTGAGTGTCAGATCTAAGAATCCATTGCCAAATCTGAGTTCATGATAGTTTTTTTCTAATAGTTTTATGGTTTTATCCTTTACATTTAGGTAACTGATCCATTTGAGCTGGAAGTATGAAGGAAAATTAGATTTGCTTATGAAAAGTGTGTCACCTGTAGCATTATTGGAAGGCAAGGATTTTACATACTTTTGGAGCCCCACACAAGGCTGGTGTAACTAGAAGTGTGATTTAAGGGTGTTGATTAAAGGGACGTGTACTTTTAAAAATACCATTTATTTGGCTAATAGTTGCATGATCACAAACAGGAATTATAGGTACTTTATTATTTCTAAATTTGATAGCATTGAATTTCCACATTCATTATTTTGGAACATTACTGTCATACACTCTTCTGGCAGAGAGATAGTAAGCTGGAGAATAAGAGCTTTGAAAGTCACGATTTTGATGAGAAGGCCAAGGTTTTGACCATGTTAGTGGGTAGCTAAAGTAGAGTGAGAGAACAGATCGTTGGAATAGAGGATTCAAAGACTTGGGAGGCAAGGGTGTTGGATTGGAAGTTAGTCAGATTGAGCTGGAGAGGAAAATGGTGAGCTGTATGAGGAAGTCTTACTGAAAAAGGGTCATGCCTGGGAACTTGTAGATGACCATGTATATTAACGAATTGATGTTCAGGGCAGGATGCACCAGAAGTACATTAGGGTGAAGCAGGGCGAGAGGTAGTGTCAGCACGTGTTTCTCAACGTTTAAATCTTGCTAATGGTGAATAGAAAGTAAAATTACAACTCACTGATACATTCAGAGTACTTCTGGTGAATTCTCGCAAAATATGCTAAGAATATCTTATTTTGGACTTTTGGTAGCTCCTGTCTTCGTTCCTGGCTAGAACAAGACACCTCCTGCCCCACATGCAGGATGTCTCTTAACATTGCTGACAATAATCGTGTCCGGGAAGACCATCCAGGAGAGAACCTGGATGAGAATTTGGTTCCTGTGGCGGCAGCCGAAGGCAGACCTCGCTTAAACCAACACAATCACTTCTTCCACTTCGACGGTTAGTTGGTTTCAACCTCTAAAACCACCTGCAGGGTGTTCTCCTCTTAGGGGAACTGTTTTCATTATAACTTGTCCTGGATGGGCTAGTTTAATAATTTCAGTTTGAACTGACAATGTTCAGTAAGTATGTATAACACTGAGGAGTTAGTCTATACCAGGCATTTTGCTAGGTTCTATGTGAATTGGGGGAGGAAGGGGGTGCAGGGAGGTGAAAGTAGTTACAGTTGAATCAGCCATGCCTGCAGGAGCGAGCTTAATCACTTTAATAGTTAACTGTTGCTAACAATTTATTACGTTGGTATAACACTTAAGCATATAATGAAGGGTCACTGAATAGTCGTTCCAGTGAGTACTAGAAGGAGAATCGGAGCTGGAACCCTCTTGCTTTGTCTATGAGATATGAATGTTCAGCCTTCCAGAGTTGTATTCATGATAAAGCCACACTTAAAATTCTAAGATCATGGGTACCATACCAGGAACTGGATTATCATCCCTTAATTCACATTACATTGGGCCATTGCTGATTTTCATCAGTTTCAATACCACTAAATGCTGAGTTCATATTTCCTACTCTAAAGTAGGTATCCCTAGACTATTTGTTTAGGAGGAATGCTCTTCTTGTCTCTGATTTGAGTTTCCAAGGGTGGGACACAGCAGGAGTGGCAACAGGTTGAAATCCCTGATAGGAAGGACCAGAGGAGCGGGATCCGTCTCTGAGAAGAGGGGATGGTGACCGCCTGGCTGGCTGAGCGGGTGTAGAGGGGCTGCTTTGTGGCTGCTGGTTAAGGCCTCTTCCTCATCAGACTTCTGAAATAGACAAGCGGATCTTGGCCATAGGTTCTGGCTATGTAAGCTGTTTCTTATGAATTATTACTGAAAACATAGTCCAAATTGATAAAGGCAACTTTATTTCTCTTTAGTAAGTACATGAAATAGGTATCCAGTTTTTTCTTGGGCACAAACTGTCCAGGCAAGACTTTTGAGTGGCCCTTGAGCTTGTTTTACATTGCTGGCCTCAGTGCTCCTTTGTGAAGGAGAGAAAAATCCTTCTTAAATGTGTGGCTTGACGTGGGGCTGTTTTAGTGCTGACGCCCATGATCGCGTAGCTTAGGACCCCCTTCCTTAGGGCCATGGCAGCAGTGGCAGGCTTCTTGGTACCCTTAGTCTGACAGCCTGTGTTGTAGTGCTTTTGGCGAAGCATTTTGAATGAGAAAAATAAAGTCTTTAAACCAGATTATTAAGTAGAAACTACTTCATGAAAATGTCTCCGGGTGAGTAGTGTTTATGAGTAGTGTGAAGAGAAGAGTGAAAGGTCAGCTCCTGTAGCAGCTTTGCAGCCTGAACACCTTCCTGACTGTGCGGGCTGTGGGAGGGATGGCGTGTGTGTGGGCCCAAGGCCACTGGAGTGCGGGCCAGCCCAGCAGAGAAGTGTCCTGGAACCTGACTGTGTGACTTCAGGTCCTGGCCACTGTAACTAAATGCTGGATCTTGGACAAGTTTACCTAACTTCTGAGTGCCTTGGGGACCAACAGGAGCACTGGAGTCAAATCCCAGAGAAGAGTAAAACAGGAATAATAATAATAAACGCAGGTGGGGTTTTAGTGAGAATTGACACTTGGTCAGAGGCCTGGTGTAAAGGAAGCCCTGGCCAGTAGTGACACTCACGTGGTAGCTAACATGAGGAGGGAGGCCTCTCAAACCTGCGCTGGATTCTCGTTTGTTTCAGGATCCCGGATCGCGAGTTGGCTGCCGAGCTTCTCAGTTGAAGTGATGCACACCACCAACATTCTAGGCATTACGCAGGCAAGCAACTCCCAGCTCAATGCAATGGTAAGGAGCGCTCGCTGCTTTCAGAAGGAGCTTATTAATCAGGAGGGAAGAAGAAGCTGGAGAGCGTGTGCCGTGTGCATGACCCAGCTGTACTCACTCTGCTTTGGCAAAATGACAGGGTTTTCAGGGGCATCTTATTCATCGGGACCACTTCAATTCCTGTGCAGGGAGGGAATGGAAGCACAGATGTAGGGGGGAGAGTGGGACGAACGGGGAAAGTAGCACCAACATGTGTACACTGGGAGGTGTAAGGTGGAGAGCGGCTGAGAAGTTTCTGTGCAGCACGGGGAGCCCCGTGTGGCACTCTGTGATGACCGGAGAGGTAGGGTGGGAGGAGCGGAAGGCGACTAGGGAAGGAGGGTGTGTGTATAACTATGGCTGATTTGCATGGTTGTATGGCAGAAACCAACATAACATTGTAAAAACTTTAAAACAAAATTTAAATAATTATCAAGAAAAAAAAATTGAAACTGGCTTGGACGCGAGCTTGCATTTTACTGATGTGGCAGATAATGTAACCTTTTCTGAGCACTACTGGGGTCACTCTCGTGATCTTCACTAGTCTTGGGGCTTCTCTTGATTTTCACCAAAAGTATTTGGGGAGCTACCGACTTGAGTGAATGATGTGATTTTTGTTAAAAATTGTAGTAGGCCTACCAAGTGTGTTATTTTGACTCCATCTCCTCCCTTCCCAAAATAAATAACTGAGTATACATTCACACACACCCTTATACATACATATATGGCTGTGGATGTGTGTGTGTTTATACACACAAACACATACACCGTGAGATGTTGAGGCATACTCTTGGCTCATTCAAGGATATTGTCCAAATACTTCAAGATTCTGTGTATTTTCTAAAGCTTTGTCATCTGATCTCCACTGACTCGCCACTGTTGAAATGTAGTGTTCATTATGATGATAAATGCAAGAGTCTTAAAAATGTAAACTGTGTTATTCCTGCCTGAATAGGGCCTCTGGTTGACATGGGCAGGCCTGGCCAGTACTTTAGAAAGTCATTGGTTCATTTGTTTGTCCATTAGTTTATCTTAGTGTATTTATTCAACAAATGTGTAGTGAAAGCCTGTTCCCAAGATGGGCTCTGTGCTGTGTCAACAAATTGTGTAGCACCTGGAGTGTCAACAGGGTGGACAGGAGTCCTCTCGAGAAGTGTGAATTCTTTGTGGGGGGAGAGAGGGAGACTGACTGTAAACACAAACAGACAAGGTCATTCCAATGGGGATGAGGTCTCTGGAGGCTGTAGGGCAGGTAATGTGGAGTGGTGAGTAGACTGTTCTAGAAGAGACATTCAGAGAAGACTTAAGAGGTGATATTTAAGCTGAGACAGGAAGGGTGAAAAGGAGGTCCTGGAAACAGTAGGTGCAATGGCCATGAGGTGAGAATGTTCTGGAAACTAAGGGAAGTGATTGTGGTTGGAGCGTGTGAGTCAAAACCAAGACTGTGATATAATCAAGGTTGCAGAGCAGGTCATGTGGGGATGTGTAGGCCACGGTCCAGTTTGGATTCTGTAATGAAAGTGTTAGTGGGCCATGTGGGGCTTTTTTTTTTCCTCCCCCAGGTGACTGTGACTGACAGGACCGTTAGCAGAGAATAATTTACTTTTGAGAGAATGATATTTACAGGAGTGGAAATAGAACCAGCAAGACCAGTTAGGAGGCTGTTGCAATAGTTCAGGCAAAAAAGGATGGCGGCTTGGATCAGGGTGTTGGTAATAAAGGTGAAAAGAAATGGCAGACTGAAGACTTTTTGAAGATGAACTGATAGGACTTGACGGTGGTTTTGGTTTGGATGTAGGGTATTGGGGTGAGCAGAGTGTTGGTTTTCAGTTAAGCAGCTGAGCAGACACTGGTACCAGGTATTGAGATGGGCAGGACTGAGGGAGGAACAGATGGAGGACAGGACCTCGGCCGTCTGTTTGGCCGGGGATGTTAGGGTGTCCATGAGGCAGCCAAGTAGAGGTGTCATGCAGACAGTTGCAGACTTCAAGAAAGAGATCCAGCTGGAGAGAGACATTTGGGAGCTTTAAGTCGTAGGGGACTAGATCTCTTTAGGGGAAAGAAGGTGGCTCACGAAGAGAAGAGGGCTCAGGACTGAGGTCTGGCAGAGAGAGACGAGCCATGATTGAGAGGGAAGGAAACCCCAGGAGAAGAGGCAGGTCAGATGTGTGGTAATTCTTAGCAGATGAAGTCAGAGAAGTGCATCTTGAGTGTGGCAGAGTGGAGGTGGTTATCAGCTGTAGAGGCACAAGCCGTTTCCATGGCTTGAGGGGTTGAATGCTAGATTGTTGGATTGGAAATTGAGTGGGAGCTGAAGACAGTCAGTAGCTGGCAGTGTGTTACAAGATGGCACAAAGAAATAAGGTGGTAGCTTAATAGGGATGTGCCATCAGAGGAGTTTTTGTTGATTTTTTTTTTTTTTTTTTAAGATTTTTGAGCAGGCCATTGATCCATAAATTTCAGAACCTGTAGGGAATTTCTCTGGTGGTTCAGCGGTTAAGACTCCATGTTTCAACTTCCGCTGCAAGGGGCATAGGTTCCATCCCTGGTCAGTGAAATGAGATCCCACATGCTTTGAGCCATGACCAAAAAAATCCCCAAATCAAAAAAACAAAACTTATAGAGAGTATCTGGTGAAGTCACACTCCTGTCCTTGCTTCCATCTGCCCAGACTCCCTCCTCTCACAGAATAATAATTTTGATTAGTTTTTTCTGTGTTGTGAACTTCCACAGTGTTGACATACACATAGAAGCGAGTGCTAAGTATGTATTCTTTTTCTTTTCCCCATGGGTCATCTTTTTTTTCCCCTATTTTTTGTTGTTTGTTGTGCAGCTGCTCATTCGTGTCCGACTGTTTGCAACCCCATGAACTGCAGCACACCAGGCTTCCCTGTTCTTCACTATCTCCTGGAGTTTGCTCAAACTCATATCCATTGAGTCAGTGATGCCATCCCACTGTCTCATCCTCTGTTGCCCCCTTCTCATGCCCTGAATCTTTCCCAACATCAGAGTCTTTTCCAGTGAGTCACATACTGTACACTTAACCATTTTTAAGTGTACAGTTCAATGATATTAAGTATATTCATGTTTTTATGCAACTCTTACCACCATCCATTTCCAGAACTCTTCATCTTGCAAAACTGAAGCCCCAAACCCAATAAGCAGTAACTCCCCATTCCCTCCTTCCTAGCCTCTGGCAACCACCATTCTCCTTTCTTTCTCTGTGAATTTGACTACTTTAGGGACCTCCTGTAGGCAGAATCATAATTTTTTGTTTGTGTGTGACTGGCTTATTTTACTAAGCTCAATGTCCTCAAGGTTCAGCTGTGATGTGTCAGAGTTTCCTTCCTTCTTAAGGTTAAATAAATATCCCCTTGTATGGATAGACCATATTTGGCTTATCCATTCATCTGTCAGTGGACACTTGAGTTGCTTCCATGTTTTAGCTATCGTGAGTAATGGGACTATGAATATGGGTGTACAAATATCTCTTTGAGACCCTGCTTTTTGTTCTTTTCCGTACCCAAGACTCTTTTTAAAGAGATTCTGACGCATACTTGGTATGCAGATAGGAGTGATCACTAGAAGGGGAGAGATTGATGGTACAGAACAAAGTTAACTGAAGGCGCAGTTCTGGAGGTGGAGGGTGGGCTGGGTGCCAGAGCCGGGAGAGACGCATTCACCTTGGTTGGGGGAGGGATGGACATGACTGCAGGTGTGTCATTTTGATACACAGCTTTTTAAAAAGGCATGGCTCATAGTAACCATTTAGGTAGAAGCAACCTACGTGTCCGTAAGCGATGAATGGATTATGAAAATGGTCTGTTCACACAATGGGAGTATGATTCAGCCAACCAAAAACCTTTGAGGATATTGTGCTTAGTGAAATCAGCTGGTTACAAAAAAAGACAAATACTGTGTGATTCCACTCACAGGAGGTATCTAAATTACTCAGACTCTTAGAAACAGGAAGTAGAATGGCTGCCTGGGAAGGGGGAGCAGGGAGCTGCTGCTCCGTGGGCGTCGTGGGTTTGCCACGATGGAGGTGTTCTGGGGATGTCTTGTACAGCAGTGTGTGTGTAGTTAGCACTGCTGAATACTTAAAATGGATAAGACGAGTGATCGTGTATGATTTTGACCATTAAAAAAAAAAAAGACCAGGCTTCCTGCTGGCTCCTGCTGTCTCAGTGAAGCACTCAGCCAGGTCATCAGCAGAGAGAGAGAGACGTCGTGAGGGCACCTGGCCTGGGAATGTGGCTGCCCCGATGCTCTGCGTGGGTACTTTAGGCTCAGTCAGCTGTTGAAGCTCTTCAGGCTGATCACCTCACCTGCCCCCTTAAAAAAGTCAGAATCCATGGGCGCATAAACCTCCCAGGAATGAGAATTACCTTGGAATTGATGCGTTTAGAATTCTAAACAGACAGGTCCTGGTGTTCTTCCTCCCCATCCACAGTGGATTGGAATAGCCTATTTTTAGCACAACTAATTTACTGGCACAATATATTTTTTATAAACATCTAATATATAATTTGCTGGATTTTCTGGGAGAAATGCTTTGGACTTGCTTTATTTGGGAAACAAAAGGGGAACTGTTTATGAATAGAGAAGAATGTTATTTGATTATCCAGGTTGTTGTGGACCGTTGCCCAGTTAGCTTTGACTTGACCTGGGTTTTGAAAGATGATCAACTCATGTTCATAGAAACAACACAGGGATCCCAGGACAGCAGAGCACCAGGTCCTTCTGTGCTACACAGGTGTCTTTCCCTCTCTGCCCTAACAATGACCCCAAGCAAAGCTTTAACAGGTTTCACCCTGGTCTTTCCTCTCGGTCTGATGTTGAGACACATTGCCCCTCTTTTGACAGTTACAACAACATGGTCCTCTTCCAACAGTAGACTTTCTTGTGCCCCCAAAGCAGTTATATTTTTCCTCCTCATTTTTTCTTTTGATTATTGGGACTTTTTCCACATAAAAAACCCTGAATATAAGTATTTGTAAAATAAATATACATGCATGAGAAAAAAATCTGGAGCTGCTCAAATGAAAGTACAGGTGGTGGCGTGCAAGCTCTCTGCCTGCTCCCCTCTGTACATTTGACCACCTAGAGCCTTGATGGCCTCCGTGACGTTTCTAGGGTACAGTTTGAGAACTTCAGCTCTGGAGCAGTATTAGCAATTACATTCTTTAGAATCTCCCCGCCCCCTGCCCCCCGGCCAATGTGTAACTTAGGTACAGTAAGTTCAGTGTTTTTAGTAACCATCTCTATGAGTTTTGTCAGACCCATTCAGTAGTGTAACTGGCACCGTAATGAAAACACAGGGCAGCTCCGTTCCCCCTCCCTCAGATTCCGTTGTGCCCTTTGCAACCACTTCTGCTTCCACCCCCCGCCTCTTGGAACCACCTATCAGTTTTCTACCCTTATAATTTTGCTTATTCTGGAATGTCACATAAATGGAATCCTTAGACTATAAAGAATCTGCCTGCAATGTGGGAGACCCAGGTTCGATCCCTGGGTTGGGAAGATCCCCTGGAGAAGGGAATGGCAACCCATTCCAGTATTCTTGCCTGGAGAATCCCAGGAAAAGAGGAGCCTGACAGGCTAGACTCTGGGGTCGCAAAGAGTCAGACATGACTGAGCAACTAACACTGTCACCGTTTTATAGTACATAGCCTTTTGAGGGGAATATTCACATAACACATTTGAATTTCATCTGTTGTTCCTTCTAGGAATATATAGCTTTAAGGAGAATATGTTTGTATACCTGTTACTGAGCTTATTTATTTATTTATTTATTTTGGTGCTAAAACCCAGGATTGATGAATAAAATGAATACTTTTTAAAGCCGGAATATTCTAATTCAGTCTGCCTCAGAATCGTATTTGTATGCTTTTTTTATTTGGAGTTGATGCCGTCACCAAGGTTTCCCTTTGGCCTTGTGGAGAACTACTGAGTGTGATGGTGACCTGCAGCATGGCGGTGGCCCCCATCCTTGTGTTTTCACGGCAGGTCACCGAGTTCAGTGCCCAGAGCCTGCCTCACCCCGTGACCTCAGGGAGTAACTGTTGAGAGTGACCACTTCCATGGCCTCTTTGTCTCCCTGTAGGCTCATCAGATCCAAGAAATGTTTCCCCAGGTGCCATACCACCTGGTACTACAAGACCTCCAGCTGACACGCTCGGTTGAAATAACAACAGACAACATTCTGGAAGGACGGATTCAAGTACCTTTTCCCACACAGGTAAACTGAGGGTTCAGGCATGACAAGGGAGTTCTGTCCTCACCAAGGTTTCATCTTCTAAATTAACTTTTGAGTTACTTAACAGCTGAGTGTCATTTATGATTTGACGAAGGGTTTCTGTGAATTCCCTAACTTTCCAAATTATGATTGAGAACAGGCTCATCCAGGAGGCTTGGCTGAAGGCAAGGACACAGATATTTGGCTGATTTTTTATGCAGATGTATCCCCCAAACCAGTCTGCCCTCACCAGTCCAGGAGGTCATAGTATCAGTTCACTTTTCGACAAGGATTGGCAGTCTTTTTCTATAAAAGGCAGATTGAAGTATTTTAGGCCTTGCAAGCCATGCATTATCTGTTGTAGCTTCTTAATTCCATACTGCAGTGCTGAAGTAGCCATGGACAACATGAAAATGAATGTACATGACCGTGTTCCAGTAAAACTTTATTTACAGAAACCGTTGGAGTAACTTATCCTATAGGCTGCAGTTTGCCAACCCTGGCCGTGGGAGACAGCACCCTTTGTCCTCAGCTGGCTTTACACATCAGTGTGGCTTTCCACTGGGTATAATTCCTCTCTGTGTGAGGCTTGTATTTTTTACTTTTTTAAAAAAGGTCCTGTCTCCGGGCCCATCATAAAACCTCTTTGATGGGTACAAGAAGTATTGACATTTTAAAGACAAGCTTTCTGGCAGGACCAAGGAATGAATATGTGATTAGAGTATCATAAGAGCTTCCCAAGTGGCTCAGTGGTAAAGAATCCACCTGCCAATGCAGGAGATGTGGGTTGGATCCCTGGGTCAGGAAGATGCCCTGGAGAAGGAAACAGCAACCCACTCCAGTATTCTTGCCTAGAGAATCCCATGGCCAGAGGAGCCTGGCGGACTACAGTCCATAGGGTCACAGAGTCAGACACCTCTAAGTGACTGAGCCACATGCAGGCTATCATATACCAAGAAATTACTCGGTTTTGGAAATCTGTTAGTAATGGAAATCTGTTAGTAAAAATTTTGAAATGTGAGAATCTTTGAAGAGGGAATAAGCCTGGAATTGGTACTCAAAGGGGTTGAGGTATCAGAGGTGGCTCTGTGGTCCCTACCTGTAGGAACTGGCTGTGGCTCTGGGAGCAGGCTCTGAGAAGGATTTGGATGCCAGCAGTTAATTTGAGAAGTGTTCTGGGAACCATGCAGTACTTCCCTGGGGGCTCAAATGGTAGAGAATCTGCCTGCAGTGCAGGAGACCCGGGTTCCATCCCTGGCTTGGGAAGATCCCCTGGAGGAGGCAGTGGCTACCCGCCCCAGTATTCTTGTCTGGAGAATTCCATAGACATAGGAGCCTGGCGGGCTGTAGTCCATGGGATTGCAAAGTTGGACGTGACTGAGTGACTAACACTTTCTGGGAACCATGGGAAGGCGTCTAGGAAACACGGGCAGCAGGTGGGACGGTGAGGTGGGTTAAGGACTTGTCCAACAGGTCACCATCATGGGCGTCTAGAGCTCGAGGCCACTGGAGGCTTCTAGGATCCAGTGTAGAATTCATGTGCCTCCTGAGGGAAGAGGAGCCAGGGTGTTTATACACCATTTCCCATCAGTTGTTGGCAGAGGGCTTCCTCTGAGGAGCGCAGAGTTCCCTCGCACAGCCAGGGTGAGTCCTCGGGCGATGAAATACAGAAACCAGCCAGCCAGCACCGAGGGGACAGACCTGCAGGGACGAGGACAGGGTCCCGGGGTGTCTGCCGTGTCGGCCAGGGTCTCAGCCTGGCTGAGCGTGAGAACAGCTGCACCTAGTTCATAGGACGCTGAGGAGGTGGATGAGATGGCTGCGTCAGGGCTTTTCCACAGTGTTCTGTCTGTCCTGCTTGTCGTGGTACAGTTATAACTACTGAAAGGGAAATTAACACTGATGACGCTCGGACTTAGGCCTCAGACTCCTTTGTCGGTCATTAATCTAGCATCCTCGTGTCCTGGATGCCGGGGGTTGGCTGAACTCAGCCTGTCGGGGCGGGAGCTCCTCCCCACACCCCCGGGCCCCCTGTACCTGTTCCTTGGGTTTGGAGCGGCTCTGCATTGTGCTGTGGTGTCTCTTCCAGCGGTCAGAGAGCATCAGGCCTGCATTGAACAGCCCCGTGGAAAGGCCAAACGGCGAGCAGGAGGACGGAGAAGCTTCTGTTCAGGTAAGGCCTGTGCCCTAGAGCGTGGAGGAGTGGAGTGGGGCGCCTGGCGGTGCTCATCGTCCACCTCTGATGCTGGCGTGACTCAGCGCTCGAGTAGTGAGCAGCCCGTATGCCAGTCCTGTCTCAGCGTGTGGGGCTGACAAACCTCACTGTGCCCGGGTGTGGCCGGCAGCCCACTCCCTGGGGACTGTCCTCAGGACCTGGAGGAGAAAGGGCCATGCTCTCCTGGCCGGGCCTGCCACCATGAATTTGAGTGTAGCACTAGGAAGGGGGTGGTGGGGCTGGGCCCGGGACTCTCGGGGTGACCACATGGGCCCCACTCTCCAGAGCCGAGGTCATCAGATTATTCTCCCCCACACCTCTCTTGTTGAGCTCAGCGTTTGCAGGAACTTCCACACATTTCACAAACAGGAGACCCCCAGGGGTGGGGGGAAGCGTGGTTATCTTGGGAACCAAATCTGTCTAGATAACCACTCTGGGTGACCTTGGGTGACTGCCCCCAACCGAAAATAGCTCCCCTGTCCAGGGTCCAGGGCAGAGGTACCTCCACCCCGAGCTCTTCACCCCACAGACTGGGGTGCCAGTTCACATCCGTTTTCTGTAATTCCCAGTTGCTTTTCGATGACCATACTTGCTGGAAACTTTCTTAAGGGACTGAAAACCCCCAAGCTACCCTGTCTTTGCATTTCCTTGTGTGTGAGAGATGTGTGGGGTTCCCCACACAGGGAAGGGGTCCGAGGACGGCACCGCCTTCCCTCCAGTGGGGGTCAGGGCTGTTCGGAAGCGGCTGCTTTCACCTCACGGGTCTTTCCCTGCAAACAGGAAACGCTAAAAACTCCTAAGACTTCTTCAGATCTGTTGCCGAGTTAACATGTTCATATCCAAATCTGCAACTGGGTTGTGCAGTATTGGTAAAATAGTGTCTGGCCTCTGAAGAAGGGGATCATTGCTTTTCCAGTTTTTGTAGCTGGCTTAGCTCTGATTTAGATGCCGGGCTTACTGGGTGGCCTTATGGGTACAGCACATTCAATTTCTGTCTTGATTTCCCAGCTTTCTTTTTAGAGTGAGCCTGAAGGTTTCTGACTTTTTTTTTTAATGTAGTGAAAGGAAAGTACTTCACTGACTCCCCTTGTTTCACAAGGAAGCTTGCTATATAACACTTTTGGCTGTTCTCAGGAAATAATAAGTTCTTGGAAAACAGTCACTTAATAAACACCTCGATTTAGCCCAGTCAGTGGATCAGCTCTGCCCATTAATTCGAGGCCTTCCCTCTGCCCAAGCTCAGGCCTGCATGGATCAGGCTTGGAGGCCTGTGAGGGCCTGAGGGTGGGCTTCCATGCCCTTCCTTCCATCTCTGCCTCCACCTCCACTCACCGGCTCTTCCTCCCGACTCGTCTAGGATCAGACTCAGGAGGAGAGAGGGTTAGGATGGGGCATGTGACCCCAGGGGGTGTGTGTGTATGCACACGCACACATCTATGTACACATACACACATACACATGTGTGTTACAGCTGTTATTTTAGAGATTTTTCTGTCCTGTCTAGCACCAGAAACCTTGAGTATTCTTCCTTTGAACTTGGGCTGTTTTTCAACAACCAGCCCTTACTTGATGGGGCTCCCCTCAGCCCTCCCAGTGGTCCTCCTGGGCAGTCTTTCAGCAGTCTTTCAGCAGCCTCGGGCTGGATCCTCCTGTAGGACCCATGTCTCCTCCCCAGAGCGCACACAGCAGTGCCTTACAGTTGGTGGAGGTTGAAGTCGCTCCCGTCAAAGCCTTTTTAAAATCTGCTACAAGCCAGTTTCTTCCTGTCAGGTTTCTCAGCTGTGTGTTAGTCATCACTGGCCCCATGTCCCCCAACGTCTAGGGCATGTAAGTCAGGCCCCAGGATTCTCTTGAAGTTACTCCTTGCTCAGCTGAGAAGCTGGAGAAGCGCTCCCACCAGAAACTTAAAAATAGGCCTGTCAGCCGCTTGCTCCTCAACTCTGTCTTTGCCTTGGGGTGGTTCTGGCCAGCCTGGGTCTGGGAGCGCGAGCAACACTGATGGCCCCTAACCGAGCCTATGAAGGACCTTGGGCATCGTCTTGGCCTTCACGGCTGCTGTAATGGAGAGAGTCCCATTATTACATCCTGTGACTCACGGACAGGATCTCATGTCAGTTTTAAAAAAGATACTAAGAATTTACCCTTCTTATCTGCCTAGCTGTTCTCAGAGTCAAGTGAGGGTATAAAATTTGTGATAAGACTTGTTGAAATTTTAGAGCTGTAAGTAGTGGTGGACAGAAAATTCCCAGAATGCAAATTAGTAGTTGTGTGTCTTCCGAGAGTACAGTTTCGAGGTGCTTCTGTTTTCCATATGGTACTCCTTCACTGAGTCCCCAATGTTGAACATGCCGTGGTGAGTCAGGCCCTGCCCATCAGGAACCCATGTCTGCTGACATGTGTTTGTCGGTCCCTGCCTGGCAGCCTGTCTCCTTTGGGGTCTAGAAGAGCATCACGAGGGGCTCCGGTCATGTGGGGAACTGGGCTGCTCACAGCAACCCCTTGCTTCCCGTGTCCAGACCGAGCGGGTGCCGCTGGACCTCAGTCCTCGGCTGGAGGAGGCGCTGGACTTCAGCGAGCTGGAGGCGGAGCCCAGTGAGGGGGAGGACTTCGAGGCCCGGGGCAGCCGCTTCTCCAAGTCTGCGGACGAGAGGCAGCGCATGCTTGTGCAACGCAAGGATGACCTCCTGCAGCAGGCGCGGAGGTGAGCAGGCCTGCAGTGCCATTGGGCGGCACCTCCCGGCCAGTCCCGGGGCCTGAAAGCCCTTGCCATAGATGCCCACGCTGGAGAACTAGCACCCGTCACCTACAGCTTCCAATCTCAAATCTCTGTTGAAAGCCAGAGGGTCTGGTAATACTGGCCACCCGATAACCTCTGGCCAGTGCTGCCAGCGTCCCCACTGGGCACTTTAACCCACACTCCTGTGGTTCGCACTTCCGTGCCGGCGTGTTCTAGACCCTTTATGTTAGCTATTCTCTCATTCTCTTCACTCTAAGAGGGAGCACGGTGATTATCCCCATTAAACAGACTTAAAGCTGAAGAAACCAAGGCCTCGAGGGCCTCACGCCAGCCTGCTGCCTAGCCCCCGAGTCCTCTGTCTTGGCCACTCTGTGCACGGCCAGCCTCGGAGCGCGGGCACCAGCCCGCAAGCCCCAGCCCCGGTGGGGGCAGCCAGAGGGAGAATGTTCCCTGACTTGGCAGACACTCGGTGGTTAAACATTTGGCGACAGGGCTGGTGTTCTGTTCCCGTGGGTGGGTTCGGTGCCCAGCGTCAGCCTGGTGAGTCGGGACTTCACGCTGTGTTAGTGGGGGGCGGGGGGTGGAGGAGAGCGAGGGGCTGAGTAGCCTCCGCTGCAGAGACCTCCTGCCCCCCGTTCAGGGAGGGGTGTCTTGTTTATGGGGTGGTGCTGAGTGACAGCTTGATGGCCGTGCCGGGGAAGGGGGGATTGCGGGAGCATGTGGTGTGTTTCTGTGTGCCTGCCTTCCAGGGCTCCCCAGGTCCCTCACTCGCACCTTTGGTTTTTGGTAGGCGTTTCTTGAACAGAAGTTCTGAAGATGACTCGGCCTCGGAGAGCTGCCTCCCCTCAGAAGGGACGACCTCTGACCCTGTGACCCTGCGTCGAAGGATGCTGGCCGCTGCGGCCGAGCGGAGACTTCAGAAGCAGCAGACCTCCTAGCGCTTCCTCGCCTTCCTCGGCTGCCTCTGCCCGAGCCGTGTGCCCGGCCCGCTGAAGAGGCCTGTCCCCAGCTGTGCCCGCTGTGTGAAGAAGCGGGCTTGACTGCATCGCCGCTGTATAAAGCATGTGGTCTTAATAGTGTTTGGACAGCTGACAGATTTAATCCTTTTTTGTAATACTTTCTATGTGACATTTCTCTTCCCTTTAGAAACACTGCACATTTTAACTGTAGGCATGATCTCTTCTGCATTGACTGGACTTTGGAGGGGTGGGGAGGATCAAGAGGAAGTGGGCAACCAAAGACCCTGAAGCAGGCAGTGTCCCTGACTGCCTTATGCAGAAGTCATAACAGATGCCAGTGTCTTTAGCTCCAAACGTGGCAGGAAGTGTGTGTGCAGCAGATGGGGGTTGGAGGCAGGGGGATCCATACAAAGCAGCGTGGAGATGGACAGCCAGAGCCTGACTCCATACCACTGGGTAATTTCTGTTGTCCAGCTGCTGTTCTTAGTGAGGAGGCATTCAAAATGTTACAGAGTGAGGCCAGAGATGCGGGCTTCTGGACCCCTGGGCTGGCTGGGCATCATGGAAAAACCGTGTTTGGTTCGATACCTGGAGCAGAGCAGGGGAAAGCCTAGGGATGTGGTGTGAGAAGCTGACAGTTGTGTCCCAGGACATCCAGGACTTTCCGAGCCCCCTGTCCAGAGCTGGCTTTACTTCCGTTAATGCTGGTGCTCCTCCATGTACGAGTACACCCTGCGTGTCCATCCTCTCCTCTCTGTATTTCATTGTCCCCTGCCCACCTGCCCCCAGACATGGGGAAGGTCAGCACTGACAGGGTTAAGCAGCAAGCTTTGGTTTGTGGTTTTAATTCCTTGGTAAAGTCAATTAGGCAATGCCAAAGGCTGTGGGTTTGGTCTTTGGGGGATGGGAGAGTATTTCTTGGAGGGCTTCACTGAAGAAATAAATGATACCTTTTGTATCTTTCTTCCCTGGAACCCTTCATTTTCATAACTGTGTTGGTTAAAAGGTAAGGTGTTATGTCCACCTGCCTTGGAGCAGACCCAGGTCTGAACTTTTTCAAATCCTTGACAAATTTCACTTGAAGGGTTTGAAACACGCAATCATAGCTTACGTAGTTCAGTTTTATGTCCTACTGGATTAAGGTTTTTTTTTAATGTTTGAAAGCATAGTTTATGGTAGTCCTTTTGGGAAGAATCCAGTATTACCTAAAATTGGCAAAGTTAAATGTATTTTACATAACGAAGTTTTTAGGATATTGAGAAGTAACTGAAAATAGAGTGATGAGTACGTGTTTAGTCTGAGATAATTTATTTCAATAAATCTTTCAAAAGCCTTATCTTGAAATGCTGTTAGTAAATTTCTGTGATTTTTTTTTCTTTTTAAATTTGTTTTGCTGAGAGCATAGCTATTTGTTTTTATTGTAAAACAACAACAACAATAATAAAAAGCAAACTGTCCTAGTGTGTTGTGTGTGGCTTGGAGCTAAGGCAGTTTTCTTCAGAAATGCAGAAATTAGATCGTGTTTTGATTTTGTGTGCCTTGTTTTGGTTGGTGGGTTTTGCCTTACAATTTTGTATGTGTGTATGATGTGCACCTATAAAGATGATATCAATTCCATGTGTTTCAGATGTGTGAAAAGAGAGAATGTTTTGGAGTCAATTTTAAAGTGTCCTGAGATATATGACAGTGATCACAGGGGAGACATGCCTTTAAAATGACCCCAAAAGAGAAGTCCTAAATTCACCCTTAGATTTTACACTTGCATAGGAAAGGATTCTGCACACTCACTGTCTCTTGGCTTCTGTCACTTCTTGGGGATATCTGAGACAGACTACAAGGGCAGGATGCTAGGCCAGCCCCCCAATTCCATGGGGTGGCCCCCAGCCCCTTGGCTGTGCCAGCTTCTCCAGCATGCACCGCTGTGAAGGCCAGGCAGCTGGCTCAGGTTTGTAAACCGAGGGTGTTTGGGTGCTCTGTGAGTGGTGGTGGAGGTGCCCTTGCCCTCTCTGGGCTCTTCTGGAAGTGGTCTCCCTCACTGCCTTCATTTTCTTTTGACCCTTTTGACATCTTGGGTTCCCAGTTTGGTTCCTCCCTGTCCCCCACCCCCCAACTTTGAGGCTTTTATGTGCCACAGAGATCCATGATCCTTGTGGATTTTAGTTCTTTGATGTGAATTCTGGGTGCGCAGGTGGCCGCATGGACCTGGCTTCCCACTTGAGCTGGGTAGAGCGCGTGCCCTTCGATCTTTGGCCAGCAGATGTGATCCTCTCTGGGTAAAGCTGAGGGCTCTGAGGAGCAGGGCCTCGCACACAGGTGTGTGCCCTGCTGCCCAGCTAGTCAACAGACAACTCAGCCTGCCTGCTTCGGGACGCCTTCATCTCCTGTCTCCTCACCCCTTCTTTTTCTTAGGAGTGGTTCTGAACCTGACTGCATGTTAGAGTCGCTTGTGGAGTGTCTGGAAACCATGACGCATAAGCTCCACGCCCACATGTCTTGTTCTAATAATTGAATTGGTCTTTCCCTGCACCCTTCCCAAGCAAAATGCTTCTGGATTCCTTTTTAAGTAAGACAGGGCAAAGAAATGTCTTGTTCTTAGCTACAGAACTAACAAATTAGGCAAGAACCCTGTTACCCCGTGGCTCCTTTTTTGAGAAATTCAGGTGATGCCACGTGTAGAAACCATGGCATCCTTCAGCCTTTCATCTGTAACACCCCCCTAGGCCCGTGTCCTGAAGTCAAGCTTCTCAGTCAAGTCCTGAGAGCGCAGGCTTCCCATCAACTGAGATGGTGCGCCTCCTTCTGCAGATAAGTTGGGGTGAGGGAAGCTGGTGGGAAAAGCCCTGGGGAAGGGCCGGGCCTGGTTGGCTCACCAGCGGGCTTGTCCTGGCTAAGGAGCTCCTGGATCCATTCTTTGTAATATAAGGGGACTAGCCTCTTGGTACTCCATATCTGCAGCAGTGTCAGCCCCTCCCCTCCATCCCCACCAGGTTTAAAAGGCCACTGGCAGTGCCAGGGAGAGGCCTTCCCGGGCTGGTGTGTGGAGGAGTCCGCTTAACTGACCTCACCCAGCCCCTGCCATCTCCTGGATGGAGCACTTGACTGCTTGGCCACTAAGTGATCCAAGGACGTGACGCAAGGATTTTGCCGAGCTGTGTTTCCTCCAGGTCCCCAGTCTCAACTGACTTGCAGTTTAATTGCAGCAGAAACGTGGCAACCCAGGGGAATCGAGAGCCAACTCCACGCGCCAGGCTGTGCTGGTCTCAGTCGTCCCATGTGTGTTCAGCCTGCTGGGGACTGCCGGCATCCAGGTACAACTGGGGAGGCTTTTCAAGACGTCTGAGTGAGTGCACGTGAGCCTTTGGGTGCAGGGGGCTGGGGCAGTTCGGCCTCATCCTTGGGACCACCTGTTATGCTGTGGTGGAGTCCCTGGGTACAGGATCACGTATTAGCAGGAGACGGGATTACCTGCCCTTCCAATGAGGAAGTGCTGGACCAGGAGGAAGGGGGGCACTGCAGCCCAGAGTGGCCCATTCGTCTACCCACCCTGCTCGCAGGTGGCTGCGCTCAGCTGGTTCCTCCTTGATGGCAGCACTGACACAGGCATGGGGGAGGTCCCGGATGAAGGCTCCTTAATCCGGCACTCATAACCCTACGCACCAGCCTCCCAGGGTCTGTGGCCCAGTCAAGTCCCTCCTTCCCCTTCCTGTCAGAATGAAGCCCGAGGGGGAGACTCAGGAATACAGACAAACATTCTCTTTATTGAGCTACACATGAATTTTCCATTAGTCAGAGAAGTAGACTGGCAGTGTGTAAGATATCACAGAAACCTCACCGATTGGGAATAGAAAGGCTTAGAAAGACCCGTGGGCTTTTTTTTTCTTTTTTTTCCTTTTTTTTTTCCAAGTTTTTTTTTTTTTTTTTTCTGCATTTTAAATTTTTTGTGTTTTGTCTTTTTGTCTCTTTATCTGAAATGGCTGTGACTGGTCTTCTTCAGCAAATATTGTCTTAAAAGTGAACCGTGAAGAGGTTTGGGGTTTGGATACTAGTCAAAGTAGAAATGACATTGGACTGATCATGAGAACTGTGGCTTTCATGTAAACATTACATTCCATCTTTTTTTTTAAAATTTTTTTTGTTTTTTTTTTTTTCCATCTTGTGGTATTTAAAAATTTTTGTTTTTTATCTGCAGCACAAACATCCCCACATGAGAAAGAGCGAACACAGGTCACTGAAACAAAGGAAAGGGAGGGGTGCGCGCGCGCACACACACGGAGCATCCATCTGAGACGGAGAAGCGGAAATGTCAGCAGGAGAAACCACAACCCGGTTCCCAGAGACTACGGAAGCTGATCTGGTGTGTAATACATAGTGCTCATCAGGACAAAAAGAAAACCAAAACCTAAAACAACTTAAAAAAAATGATAAAGGGACACTGTAGGAAGGGAATGAGGGGGAAACCGTTTTCTATTGGGCTCTATTTATGTATATGTTCTGTATCCTTTGGGGGCAGCTACTGGCCAGTGAGAGCTGTGCTTTATCTATACAAACCCCGAGTGAGCTTATGGCTCAGGGCGGGGCGGAGGAGGGGTGCTGTGGGTGCCGAGGCTGCATTGGGAAAGCGGGGCCTGAGCACATGCCCGGGAACCAGCGCCCAGGGTGTGGACAGGTGGCACCTCTGCAGGTGGGGTGGGGTGGGCGAGGCTGAAGGTGTGTATGTTTATTTCACAAAGAAAAAAAAAAAAGATGGATGAGATGGTGCGTTTTCCTTTATCCTCTTTTTTTTTTTTTAAAACGCTACAAAGCACATGAGAAATGTTCTTCCTTTCCTTTCAAATTCTAAATGTAAAGACTCAAACTAAAACCGAATTCTACAGCATTCTAGAGAAATACACAGCCGTCAGTCACTGGGTCGTAGGTTAGACAGGGGGCTTGATACAGAAAGGCTGTGTGTCTTACAAAGGCCAAAAGGTCATGCTACCAGGAGATCAACGTCAACAGCAAAGAGTCCGTGAAGCAGTCTGTAGAGAGAGAGACAAGGGGTCCAGTCGGACCATTTTCCTTGATTTAGAACACCAACCAACCAACCGACCGAAAAACCCTTCAGCGTGTTTAATGACGTGGGGACGGGGGCAGGATGGGGCAGCATTGCAGAGGGATCCGGAACCCAAGGGAAGCCTTGCCCTGGCCCCCCTGGGAGGCCTTACCCCCAAGGACCCTGCCCCGGCCAGGTCTGCAGACCAGTTCCCCCCTTGGCTGCTCCTGCCCCTTGTCTACATTATCTTTCCCCCGCCCTTTTGGAGGGGCAGTCTGAGGAGCGGCTTCAGCTCTGCAGGTGACTCTGTGATGGCCCCTCCCCTCAGCTGCAGGTGGGAAGCAGATCAAGTCTCCCTTTTCTCTGACTCTTGCCTTGTTAACATGAATAAAGAAAACTCAGGAGACAGTGGATTGATCGGAGCAATGATTCTTCTAAATTCTTGAAGTTAACAACCTCCGCCACCCAAAAGAGAAGCATCCTTAAATTTTCTCTTGTTGGAAAGTATGGGGCAGGGAGACATTTGGGGTGCTGGCCATTTTTTAGAAAATAGTTTTGGAATTCACACAAATGCAGGACAGAACCGAGAGCACACAGCCTGAGTGGGTGGAAGCAGAGAAAAGGCTGGACTGAGGCCAGGGCTTTCCTCGCCCTCCCCCTGCTCACAGAAATGGGTCTCAAGAGTGTGAAAGCATGTGACTGTTCTTAAAAGGATGGACTCCCAAATCAGGACTTGTATCGCAGTGCGTATGTATGTGTGTGTGTGTACGCGCGTAAATCGCAGTGCGTATGTATGTGTGTGTGTGTACGCGCGTAAGTGCACGCTCAGGTACTGTCCCAGGAAATTGATGAGCAATGGAATGGTGGTCAATTCTGTCTGAAGCTCTTTCTAGTACAGACTAAAAAAACTTTAATATATATTTGTCTATATATATAAGGTTTGTTATGCCTTTTTGGCGTTTGTTTACCAACTTGCATTTGTTAGTGGGGGCGGGGGTGTGTGTATGTGTGCAAGCTTTTCTGTGAGTGCTGGAATCATTACCAAATAGGTTGCTATACAGGACAAGAGGTCAGTACAAGCCGCAGCCCCGGAGGTTGTTGGCAATGATGATGTCGGTGACGGCGTCGAATACCACCTGGATATTATTCGTGTCTGTGGCACAAGTCATGTGACAATAAATTTCTTTGTTGGGTGAGCGGTTTTTGCTTTCAAATTGTGCTTGGATGTAGGCGGCGGCATCTTCATAGGTGTTGGAGCCTGTAAGGAGACAGAGCAGGGGGTGGAGGGAGGCCCTGGTGAGAGCGGGCTTGGGGGTGGGTGGGCTGGAGACTCAGCCGTGACCTTCTCCAGGAGGCTGCCTGGGGCCCTCCTCCAAGGCAGAGTCTCAGCTCACGTTAAAAACCACACACAGCTGAGCGATCACCTAGCTTTCCCAGGTCTTTCCCTCTGTGTTCACAAGCAGTCCCCCCAGGGGCCCTGAGTGGACAGTGGCCACAGGCTAGCCCTTCCGCCTTCTAGCAGAGCACCCTGAGGCCGGCGGGTCCGCCCTTCACAACGCTCAGCCCTGGTCCAAACCAGTCCTGCTGCTCCTGCTGCAGGTGTTTTCGGGTGGTGTGCTGGCTCTGGGCGCGCGGGGCTCCATGCCCACACTTTCCTGAATGCTTCCTCCACCAGTAGGGCCGGGACTGTCTTTAAGCAGTCCCCATGCTTAAAGTGAGTGGCCAGGACAGGGGGCATGGGTACCCTCCATCCCCAGGTGGGAAGTTTGAGGGGCTGGTGGTATTGTAATACCAACTGGGGCCCCACTGCCTCCCCAATTCCTTGGATGCTCCTTTGATCCTGACTGGGGTCTGGTGGGGATATCTGTGGATGACGTAAGGACAGTTTGCCCACCAGCTGCAACCCAAGCCCCGTATCTCTATTCTGTAGTTTTCAATCAACGTGTAAAAAAAAAAAAACATGGACCAACCCAGAATTGCCTAAAAGCCCATCCAAGTATAGTTTTGCCCCATTTTCTTCAGTGCCCCTAGGACCTGGCCAGCAGAGAAATGATACAGTCTGACATTAAGGGTGGGCGGCTACACCTCCCCCGCCACCCTCGGCTGCCCTAGTCTCCAGTAGCTGCATGTGAGTCACAGGGGGGTCTGTGGCTTGGGCGCTGGAAAGTGTCTGCAGCCAGATAATTAAATGTGAGGGATCAAGGCTAAGGGGTGGGGACACCTCTGGGTGGGGGTCGGGACAGAGACCAGCTCTGGACAGCCCACGGAGCAGAGAGCCTCCTCAACTCCACTGCTGGCTGGCCGCCAGTGAAGCCATTAAGTTGGGGGCGGCTCAGGGACTAGACACAGCCCTAGGGAAGACCCCACCAAGGGCCCTCCTGTGCAGAGGGGGCCAAGACGGCACCGTCGAGGTGAAAAGTGCCCAGGAGGGACTCTGAGGGTGCCCCGTTCCTACCTTCTCAGCGTCCACTGAGTCGGTGCCCTTACACAGCCCGACGGTCCCTCAGAGCTCCCCTGAGACATCCCGACACCCACCTGCCCACCCCAGCCCCCCTAGCTGTCATCCCCACAGGCCTAGGCACCCCCAGGGGCCACCTCATTGACCGTTTGTCATCCATGATGTTCTCCAAACTCAAACTGGATCCCTCTGGAGATCCTGAAGAACTCAAGTGTTTCCCAGAGTCAGACCAACTTCACCTGGGTGCATCCAGCACTCTACACAACCCGGCAATGAGCCTGACCACGCCTCGGGCCGTGTCCTGAACTGGGCTCCAGGGGCACCAGGTCCCTGGGGACAAGGAAGAGCCCTCGGAGGTGGCACTGGCCTGAGAGGGCCTGCCGAGCCCCATCCAGTCACCACAACTCTCTGAAGACCCGAGCAGGTCCTGAAGGTCCTTGCTGGGGCTGGGAGAGGTGGCTGCCAAGAGGGGATACGACCTGGCTCCATCCACCCCAGCCCCGTCCTGTGCCCGCCTGGACTCGCCCCGCCCTGCAGAGGGCATCCCAAACACGGCCAGTGCCCCGTCCGCGGTGTCCATCCTCTGGATGGTACTGAGGTGCTGATGGCAGGCATGGAGCAGGCCTGGCCCCGGGCGCCATCCTCTCCATTCCTCCCCGCGCTCCCCCAAGCGGTGGGGGTTCCTGTCCATGGTGGGGCCCAGATGGCAAACACATGGGCGACTAACCTGCCCCAGGGTGTGGTCTGGCTCCAGAGGCTGCCTCAGCCTCCCTACAGCCTAGGGAGGGTGGGGAGCCGGCAGGTTCACATGGGGGAGACAGGTGGTGCTCAGAACAGCCCAGTGCACCCTCCTCCACACCCAAGGGTGAGGGCGAACTCTCCCCAGTAATGGAGGAGGTTGGCGGGGGTTGGGGGGGCAGCATCCATTGCTCCTGGAACTGTCAGGGAGAGAGGGTTCCCAACTGAGCCCACCTGGGACACATCCTCTGCTGCCACCCAAGGAGCCTCTAGAAACTTCCCAGTCCCCAGGGCGACAAAGGCTGGGCTCTGACCTCCCATCAGTGCTGCGCTAGCCTTTAAGCAGCAGCTCAGAGCCAGGCCATCCTACACAGCCACCCTCCATCAGCCGCCAGAGACAGCCTCATCACAGGGGTGGGTAACACGCTCCCATGGAGCCAGCTGGGAAGGAAGAGCCCCCGAGAAGGCGTGGAAGAGAGGCAGGCAGGCGGGGTGGAAGGAGGCCTGCAGAGTCAGGGTGGTTTGATTGGGGAAAAGCCCAGGATGGAGGGAAAGCAGGAGAGGATAGGTGGGATGCTGGTGGAGGCAGGGAGCTGGGCTGATGGCTGGAGCAGAGAAATGCAGGGCTGAGGCGGCCCAGGCCCCACTCACCGGGCACATGTGCACCCTCTCTAGTGCAGGCAAAAGGGCCATGTGGCCCAGCAGAGGCCCAGGGCAGGAGTTAAGGAGGGGTACAGGGGAGATGGGAGGCCAGGACGAAAGAGGGGGAAACTGGGGGGCGGTCCGGCCTCCTGATCCTGCCATATCCCTCCAAGTCACCTGGTCACAACATGCGGGCATCGTAAGGGTTCATTTCCCACCATGCCCAGGGCGGCACCCTTGCCTCTTCTATCCCCGCCCCACCTGCCAGATGCCCAGGAGACGCAGGTCCCTGGCAGGTCCACGCAGCACCCACCTGTGTACTCAGGAAAGCAGATGGTCAGAGGTGACTTCTTGATCTTCTCCCCAAAGAGATCTTTCTTGTTGAGGAAGAGAATGATGGAGGTATCGATGAAGAACTTGTTGTTACAGATGGAGTCGAAGAGCATGAGAGACTCGTGCATGCGGTTCTGCAGCCCCAGGCGGGGTAGGGGGCGGAGAGAGCCAGACAGACAGCGAGAGGGACAGACAGGGAGACAGGGAAAGAGAAGACGACAGTTAGGCAGGAAAGGGAGGCTCAGGGCTACCTGGCAGCTCAGGAGGGGTTTCTGGGCCCCCACGGCTCCTTGGAAGGCTGACAGAACTTCCCGCAAGGCACCGCGCTTCTTGTGTCCAGTGTTCAGAGCAACCCATACCCCTGTCTCGGGGCCGGTGGCAGAGACAGGACGGGGAACCAACCAGGGTTCCCTCGGGAGATGCTGGGGACAAGGAGCCCAACCCTCCCCTCTGCAGAGTCTGCAGCCACAAGAGGGTCTCCCTGTGTCTGTGTGTGCGTGTGTGTGGCCTCCAGGTGTCTATATATGCGCATGTGTGTATTTGTATGTGCATGTGTGTGGTCCCCAGGCATGTGTGTGTGTGTGTGCACGTGCATGTGTTGGGGGGATTGCTGGACAGGAGCCTGAGAGCTGTGCTCTGGCCTTCCGGTCCACACCTTTCCTGCTGGGCCTATCCTGTGGGTGGGGGTGTCCTCTGGGAGTGGAGAGGGGCTCCAGGCCCCTCCTGTGGTCTGAGGGGAGAAGTCACGCCAGGCTCCTGCCAGCATCCTCCGGGGACTGGGGAGACGCTACAGCCCAGGCTGCCTGCAGGCATGCCTGGAGGATGGCTGCACCCCCTCACGCTGGCTCAAGCTCAACCACAGTTCAGGTCATGAGAGCTGAAAGCCATGCAGCACTGCTTTGCACACAGGAGTTCATTTAGCAAATGAACAAAAAGGATGTGTACTCCCAATCAAGCAGGACCCTGGGGACAGCCTTCTGCCCTGGGCAAGGATGGCCTTATTCTAACCTTCTTCTCGGCAGCCCCTTCTCGGTGAACTAACCCGTTTAAGCATGGGAAGGTGGCTCCCTCGTGAACTACCTCTTCGGGGGAAGGGGGACCCCCTGTCTGATCCCCAAGCCCAGACTGTGGGGTCTGCAGCTCAAGCCTAGGAGTAATTCCTGGCTGCATGCTCCCTCTGAAGTAAGAAGACTGAAGCAAATGACAGGAGAGGGCAAAGCAGTGGTGTGGGCGTTCCTGGGCGTTATCCCCGGAGATAGACGAGCAGTCAGTGGAGCTGAGTGGGCTGCTTGAATGTGAAGTGACCACCACCTGTCACCGAGTCCCACTCCGCCAGCTCTTCCCTGCCTCGTGTCATTTTACTCATTAATCCTTAGGGGACACTGAGGTGACAGGGCTGGGACCGGGAAGGATAGAGACATGCCCCCGACTCTGGGCCAGACCACAGCTTCTGCAACACAATGGGTCTCTCCGGCCAGTGTGAGTAGCCTGTGGGCGCCAGGATAAATGGTCAGAGGGTCGCGTGTCTTTGGTCATCTCTTGCATGGCTGGGTTGTCAGACCGGTGACCTGGAAGGGGTACTGGCACCAAACCCTTGTTCTTACAGCCAAAGCCAGTTGGTGGAGGGGGTGGTCTCGGGTCTCAGCTGCCCCTCAGGGGCCCCTAGACAACGGTTTTACTGCAGCTTCTGGGACCTGTAGTAAATAGCATGTTCCTTCCACTTTGCCGCACAAATCCAGCAGACTCCTATGGTTTTACTACCCTCCTTGCCTCAACCAGTCCGTTTCATTCTCCCAGTTTCCCACCCCAGTTTCTGCCGGTCGGTCACTGCATAGTCACACTCGAGTGGAAAAAACGTGTGATGCTTCCGCCCGGTGCCATTTCAGTGGAGCCTGTTCAGAAGGGGGCAGGTGGAGGTTTCCTGGGAGGTCAAGCAGATGCTGCTCGGGGCCAGGGCTGGGAACACCCAGGGTCCCCGGACCGCCAGGGAAGCAGAGCAGAGCCGCTCCGAGTCAAGGATTCAACAGGAAACGCCTCGCCACCACACAGCAGCACCTCGGCCTACAGCTGCTCAACCACAAGCTGGAAGCCCACGGCCAGAGGCAAGGTCCCAACTCGCTGCCCAGCTAGCTCAACTTGATCTACAGACGTGGTGGGGGGCGTGTTGGGGACACAGGCCCAGGACACTCCTGGGACCAGAAGAGGCCACCAGGGAGACCTGAGCTGAGAGTGGGGACTCTGACCATATGGCACATGGGCTGGGCTGAAAGGTCTGGAGGCCGCCAAGAGTTGGTCTGATCGAACGATTCAGGCCAGCTGCCCCATTTCAAGTCCCACTCGGCTAAGGCTCGGCCCCTCCCCGCCCTGGGGCTGCAAAGCGGGCTCTCTTCCCGCTCACACCAGTGGGGTCTGTGTGCAGCCCTCTGCGGGGCTGCAGGAATGACCAACACAGGCTCCTGCTCGCGGAGAGCTCACAGTCTAGTCACGGAGAAAAAATGCACACACGTGAAGAGGTCCCGGTTCCGAGCGAGCGAGCGGCACAGACCAGCAGAGGGGCCCGGAGGCAGTGAGGGTCCCCGGTCGGACCTGGGGAGTAAGCCTGGATGGAGGGAGATGCAGGGGGGGTGGTGGGGAGGGGAGGCGTCGGTGCTGAGACCCCCTCCTCACCCCGCAGACCTCACCGCTCATCACTCTGAACCCACAGGAACCCACTGCTAAGGAGCCGAGAGCCCAGCCTGTCCGTACATGCTTGCCCAGAGAACACAGATGCCAGAGCACATTCAGAAGAGATGTCAACATCTGAGAGAAGAGAAGGAAACCAGGGGTCACAGTCAGGCGATGGCACCCACCCCGGCTCAGAGTCACCTTCCTGTCTCTCCCACTTGCCAGCAGAGTATGGCCAGTGGCCGGCACCAAGCCCTCTGGACGGACAAGGCAGCCTCTGCCCTCACCACACCCCTGGCGCCTGGAATCCTCCTGCCATGGGGTACTGTGCCCTCTGCCGGGCGACCCGCAGTCCAGCCCCAGGACACCGGGCAGGC
This sequence comes from Muntiacus reevesi, assembly GCF_963930625.1. NCBI lineage: Eukaryota > Metazoa > Chordata > Mammalia > Artiodactyla > Cervidae > Muntiacus > Muntiacus reevesi. The sequence goes on from NC_089250.1 coordinate 237,181,090, forward strand.
GGGGGGTTACCCGGTGGAAGCAACTTGGGCACTGATACAACACACCACACTCACGCTAGAAAAAGCTGGCACTTTTTATTAATGGTAGGTGACTAATAAATACATTACGGCAGCCAATAAATTATTACAATGGCTAGAGATTTATTAAACCAACGAGTCACTCTTCTTACAAAATTACAGTTAATATGGGGGGGTGGGGGGCTGGGAGGTGGGACCATTGTACCTAAGAGAGGAGGTTTGCTAAGGAAGGGAGGGGCGTGCCCAGGTCCACCTCTGCTGGGCATGGGGAGGGGAGGATGCAGGGGGACCGAGGCAGAGGAGACAGGGAGGTGAAGGGCCTGGCTGCTCGGGGAGCGGCAGGAATGGGGGTGCAGGGGTGTGGGGGGCAAAGAGGAGAGGACAGACCACAGGAGAGCAGTGCCTGCGAGCCGCTGGCTCTGCAGGGAATGGGCTGTGCGTTCAGGCTGGTGGTCTGGGTGCATGCGGCCTGGGCGGGCCTTCTCTGCTTCTCCCCGGGGCCAGGCCCTCCCCCAGCAGGGGCCTTCACTTGTTGGGGTGGGGTCTGCCTGGAGCCCCAAGGGAAGGCCTTACTTTGCTCCTGGGCCAGAGGGCTGAGACTCGCCTTTCTGGGGGTGGGGGTGGAGTCGGGGGCAGCAGCTCACAGACCCTGCTCCTGACCTGGCTGTCCTGTCAGGCCTCATTGCTGTGGGCGGCTGGACCCTTCTCTCTGTAGGCCTGTGGGCTGACATCAGGGAGACTGTCTGGGGGCGCTGGCCTCTGACACCCAAGGTTGAATCTCCGGTGGCCCTGGAGCCAGAGCCTCGGGCCTCAGTTCCTGGGAACTGCCAGGCTGCGCCTGAAGGCATCCAGAAGGCTCAGGGAAGGGCAGAGGCCACCAGAGGCGGCTCCACGTGCCCCACCTCTCAGAGAGGGGGCAGGACACTGCCTGGTCTGGAGGAAAGCCGGGGCCCCGACTGCAGTGGGTTTCCTCACCAAAGGCATGTGCTTGGCCTGCCCTGGGCCAGGCCAGAGGAAGAGGGAGGGGCCAGGAGAGAGGCGGGCCAGAGTGGAGAACCGGCAGGATTGTGTCACCGGCAGAAACTGTCACAGGGCAGGGCGGGGTGAAGCCAGGGGATGACCTCTCACCTTGCAGGACTCACCCCGGCAGAAGGGAAGGACCTAGGCGAGCTGAGGCCTGGGTCCTCCCCACTGGGGGTTTACGGACAGCCTGGTTGTGGGTGCTCTGGGTAGGGAGGGCACTTGCGGAGTCACAGAGGACCATTGTGGGGGCAGGGGTGTCTCCAGTTTGTCACTGGGGCATGGAGCTGGATATGGGGGGGGCGGCTGGGAGGTCCAGATACCGGGGTATCCTGGCACCAGATACCGGGGTGGTCGTCTGCCCGAGCTGTGCCTCCTGCCCCCATAGTCGGAGCATGTGGCCATAAGCGCCCAAGCTCTGCTACTGCCAGAGAGGATGGGGCCAGGGCGCTAGGCCTCTAGTGCTCCGTGGAAGGAGGCCCCAGAACCATACTGTCCGAGCTGTTGGCGAGAGGCCCCGAGCCGCGCTGTCTGCTCAGGGCTGGGGCAGACCCTGCCCCCTCCTCAGGGCAGAGCCCATAGGCTCCACCGAGCCCATCTGCAGGCCTCGGGCACTGCCCCCTCCAGTCAGGCCAGAGCGCCTTGGGGCCTCTCCCTGTTCTTGGCAGGAAGGCCAAGCGCCGGCTCTTTCCAGGGCAATCGGCGCAGGACACAGACGCGGCCCACGGGCATCCAGACGGCAGGCGCGGCCCTCACGGGCTCGGCGCAGGCGCCCCCAGACTCAGGTTCCCTTTGGCCTGATGACAAGAAGCATGGCCTCTGGGGGGTGCACACGGGCCACCCTGTCTGTTCACTCAAAGCACCGCCCCCAGCACCCCCACCCCCACGACGGAACCGAAACTCATCTGTCACTTCAGGTGCTCCTCCTCAGTCAGGGTGGAGCCGCCTGGGATGATGCGGATGGGAGACGCAGTGCACAGGAGGGAATTTCACCCCAGACACCTGCTTCGTGGGGGCCGTGACTAGACAGCCAGGGACCCCTGGGCAGGCCGGGGTCAGAGGGCAGGAACAGCACAAGAAGCTGAGCAGGGCAGAGACAGGGCAGGCCGCCCAGGGGACCGAGGGGCAGGAAGGCCCCAAGCACCCCGCTCCCCAGCCTCCTAACGCTGCAGGCGGGTGGGCTGGGGTCTGGGGCCCTCCCACCTGCCTGCTGCCCAGGAGAGCTGGTGACCCCCACCTCCAGGACGATGGCCTTAGAGATGGAGCTGGTCAGCTGCTTTTGAGCCTGAGGTCACAGGGCGGACGGAGGGGCACAGTTGGTCATACCCAGGGTGGTGGTGCCCGGAAATAATGGTGACGTTTTCGGCACTGGGCCAGATGGCCTGACAGGCCCAGGCTGCCCACACGGGGCATGGAGGCAGTTGGCTCCAGGGGCCTGACCTCTGCCACGACCCAGCACCTGGTACAAGGCACAGCACACAGCAAGGCAGACAAGACCGAAACGGACCTGGGCTGGCAGGGCGGCTCCTGTGGCCTGGATGCCTGGCGAGTTCCCACGAGACCAGGGGCAGCAGCAGAGAACCAGCAGGGGGACCGGGCTCAGCCATCCCTGCGGGCACTGGGCACTAGGGCAGGTGCCCTGGCTCTCCCGTGCACCACCCAGAATTCTGCCTGTGGGAAACAAGAAGCCCAGGGCTCCTGGCTGCAGGGTAATCGGGGCTGCGCTGGGAGTTCGGGGGTCCTGCCTGACCCAGGACCGAGCAGAGCACAGTGTCGGGACTGGAGGAGCAGAGGGCCTGAGGAGGGAGGAGCTGGAGTCGCCTCGAGGGGTAACCCCTCTCTTCCTATGGGCACGTATGTCTCCCTAGGCAGAGCCATCATTCAAGGGGCAGAGCCGCCACCCAGGCACATGGGGTGTCTGCCAGGCTATGGGTTGGCAGCATTAGCCAGCTAGGGGCACCCAGGAAGAGAGGGAGGTGTGTTCACCACCCCAGGCCAGCCAGGGCCTGACTCACCAGGAGTCACCCCACCCTTTTCTGCTCAGGTATCTCAGGAGCAAAGCTCCTCCAAGCAGTCTGAGGACTTTCGGTGCAGAGGAGGGGACTGGCTGGGTGTGTGTGGGCCAGGCTGCGCCCCTTACAGGGCACGCTAGTGTGGTGGGCCCGTCCACGTGTCCTCCTTTGCCCCTGAGCTGGCGGGACCCCAAAGGCTGCGAACAGAGTCTCCTATTTCTTCACCAAGACAGGAGGAGGGTGGAACACTGGCTACAGGGCCTGTGTCCACACCTCACCTGGGCCTCCTCCAGCCCAGGATCTCCAGTCCCCAGGCCCCCTGTAGCCTCAGCAGGTTTGCACTGGATTCACCCTGAATTCAAGACAAAAAAGCACATCCGCTCACATTCCAGAGTGGCCGCCTGAGACCTGGCTGAGGGGAGCAGCAGAGGAACCACCCCGGCGCCTGCAAAGGCGGGGTGTGAGGCCCCCACGGCAGTCAACACAAGTGCCACTTCCCCTGGGCCTCCCCCCACCATGGCCTTCCCCCCAGACTTCTGTCCAGGCACCGCGGGACTTGACCCTTCCCACTACGCTCCATACACCTCTGCAAGAAGTCAGTCTCAGAAGCATTTGCAGACCTATGAGAGTCGGGGGTGGGGGTTCCCCAGGAGGGTATTGGGGAGCCCAGAGAAAGAAGGGCTGGCGTCCGGGAGCAGAGATCCAAGGGGAGGAGGAGCACTGGCCGAGGCCTGAGCACCCCAGACTCCGACATGGCTGGTGGGTGGCCTGGTCCCCCACTGGCTTTTTGGTTACGGCGCTGCCCTTGACCAGAGAGACCCCAAGAAAAGCTAAGCAGTGGCTCCCACCACCCCCACCCCGGCACAGCCTCAGACGACAGGAGGAGACCCCAAGACTTCGAGCGTGAATCACCACATGTAGAACACACACCCACTAGGGGCTGGACGGCGGCCTTGACCCCACAGCCCCCTCCCCCAGGGAAAACACCCAGCAACGACGAAGCAGAGGCTGGCGAGCTGCCCATCATGGCAGGTGTGGGTGCTCGGCGTCCCGACCAGCCCCGTTACCACGTGTTCTGGTGTCTGGGGCCAGGGTGGCCATGGAGGGCGCTTCCTGCCCACCCCCCTGGTGCCAGCCACGGGTGCTTCCTTGTCGAGGGCAGAGAATGGGCTGGGAGGTGGTGGAGTGAGGGCTCCAGGGTGGGCTGGGGCAGCAGGGCGGTGGGCAGCTGGGCAGCAAGGCCAGGGCTCAGTAGAGGCCACAGCCCCGGAGGTTTTTGGCGATGATGACGTCCGTCACGGCATCAAAAACAAACTGGATGTTGTTGGTGTCGGTGGCACAGGTGACATGGGTGTAGATCTCCTTGTGGGCGGACTTGTTCTTGCTCTCATACTGGGCCTGGATATAAGCCACGGCTTCTGTGAAGGAGTTGGGGCCTGCGGGAGAGACCAGGTCGGGAGCTGGTGAGGCGAGGCCCCCACCTGGGTGCCAGTCAGGCCACAGGCCAGGGAGAGGACACCGGGAGCCCCTTAGTGACTCCCGGGCAGGAGGAACCTAACAACAGCTCAGCGCAATTAACAGTAGGTTATCAAATCAAGTCCGCGGCTCATGTTCAGTTTAAAAACAATGAAGGAAGTGAGAACGCAGACTTCACTGAGCCTCACTGGAACTAAGGGTGGGGTGCTGTTTCACAGAACTCCTGTTTGAACTTTTATAGATGCACCTACAGGTTCCTGATGCAAACATGCTTCCTTCCTGGGGGTCCTTCCCAAAGAAGTCTGAACCAGCACTCATAGGGGATCAGAAGTCTGCCAGCCCCTGCAGGCTGTCCTCTGCCAGCAGTCACTCCTCGGAGCAGACGGGTATGCCCCCGCCCTTGGCCGCTGCTGGGCAAGCTGGGTGGACACTCAGCAGCACCTGTGAGCTTCCGTGGCCTCCTTCCTCTCATCCCCTCCTACCTCCTTCTCACGTCCACCTTCCGGGATGAAGAAATGTCTGGTTCCCTGACTTGCTGCCACGCTGCTCTGTGGGGTTTCAGGAGAACAGCTGCTGTTCAGGGAGGGACAGAAGGGACTCCTGGCTTTGCCTGAAGCCTCCACAGGCCCAGGCAGGGTGGCCAGACATGCCGAGGGAGGGAGGGACGGAAGGAGGGAAGGGGCTGGGTTTGGAGCCGCAGTGCAGACCAGAAACCCAGGAGGGGCACGCCTGCGGGGATGTGGGTACCTAGCCCCTCGGCACAGGGGCACAGTCCACCAGGCCTGGCCTGGAAGGCCTACTAGACCACAGCTCTTTCCTAAATCTGGGCTGGAGGTGAGGGAGAGGGTCCCTGGGACCTCGTCAGCACCAAACCGGCCTTGGTGACTTACCCCCTTGCTTCCACTGCCCCGTGGGCCAGTCTTGGCCACCTAGGGCAGGATGCATGAACCCTCCACAATTCATGTGTGACTAAACAGAGGCCGACTGGTGGGTGTGCAGGGTGCTGAGCCCAGCCCGCCTCTGGCTGTGTGCTGCTGGGGTCTGGCCTGGGGGGCTGTCAGCCTAATCTCAAGGAAGGGAATAAACAGTGGGCTGTACCACTTGCCCAGCTCCAGGTCATGGCCCCCATGTCTCCATGGGGAATTGGGGTTCAGCCTGGAGGCTCCCCTACCAAGCTGGGACTCTGACTCCCCTTGTGCTCTCCAAGCTGGGGGGCTGGGCAGGCTGGAAATGCCCACTTCTGCTTCCACTTGTCTCTCTGACCAGGCCCTGGGCATCCTGAAGAGCCAGTGGGCTATTCCAGCCACGCTGCTGCTCCACAGGGGCCTGGCCAGGCTGACCACCCACCCATAGCCAGGCGACCCCGCTGCAACAGTGACAAAGGTGGCCTCCGTCAGCCACAGCGTCCTCTGCAGGGAGGGGTGAGCAGGGCCGCTCGTGAGGCTCTCGCATCCAACAGGCTTTCTGACTCATAGCTACCCATCTGGGGTGCCCTCAGGGTACTTCTCAGCTGTAGTCTCGGTCACAAAAGGGAGGTCAGTGAGCAGTTACTATGCGTCCACTGCCATGCTAACAAGCTCCTTCCCGCTCACTTTGTCCTCCTGGAAACTCTGGGAGGAAAGCATCGAGAATCACGGTGATTGCCCATCTCAAAGATGTGGAAATCGAGGTTCTGAGAGGTTGTGTAACCTGCTGTGAGTGGCAGAGTGGGGGCAGGAACCCTGGGCTGTCTGATTCAAAGCCCCATCTTCACCCCAGCATCATCTTGGTGTTGCCGCTGTACTGACAGCCTCTACTTACAGACAACCAAGCTGAGGTGCAGAGGCGGCCAGGGTCAAGGGCTTGTAAATGGCTGAGCCAAGATTCCAGCCCTGCTTCCCTGGACTAGGAAGCCCAGCTGGCTGCCCCGGGGCTCTTGCTGCAGCATGTTGCAGGGAGGCAGGGGACCTGCCTTCGGTTCTGTGCTGGATCCTCTGGGGCAGAGCCTGGTGTGTCTGTGGCGCACGATGAAGGGGGACTGAGAGTCCCTGCAGTCCCCGTGGGAAGCGGCTATCTCTACCTGTGTACTCCGGAAAGCAGATGGTGAGCGGAGACTTCTTGATCTTCTCTTCAAATATGTCCTTCTTGTTAAGAAACAGGATGATGGACGTGTCTGTGAACCATTTGTTGTTGCAGATGCTGTCGAAGAGCTTCAGTGACTCGTGCATGCGGTTCTGCAACAGAGTGGAGGAGAGGCAAGTGAGGCCCGTGCGGCGCCCGGGGCCCGGACCCCCCGTGGTCAGTGACACAGCGGGACAAGCAAAGGGACGGTCCGCCAACACGGCTGAACACACCACCAGGGACAGAGACGCGAGGACCCACAAGGACGAGGACCTGGTCCCTGCTGCATTCCACACGCGGGTGGGGTAGGGGTGGAGCAGGGGGCGGGGCAGGGTGGGGGAGCACTGCCCCTTCCCCGAAGAGGGCTGACCCGGGCGGGGGCAGCGAGGTCACCGGAGGGACTCCAGCCCACGACAGAGAGGACATGCACCATGCATGCGGGGGCAGGCCCCGCCACCCTCCACATGTCCACGCGGGACCGTGGGGCATGCAGACGGCTCTATAGGGGGTCTCGCTCGGCTTCACCAGCGGGGGTGGGAGGATGCACGCATTCAGTTGGGAAACATTAACCGAGGACAGAGGGATCCTCGCATTAATCCAGAGTTGGAAGCAGACACCAGGGGGACAGCGTCGGGGGAGTGCTCTTGCTGTGGCCTTGGTCTAGTTGGGGACCAGGTGGGTTGCCTGGGCCGTGGCTGGGCTGGGGGTGGCTCTGTGTGAGCTCCTTATCGAGACTGTTTTCCCAGTAGAGGGGCCGGAAGAACCCCAAGATGAAAGCCAGCAAAACAGATTAAAACAGAGAGGAAGATAAAAAACCCAGAAAACATGAGAGAAGAAAAGAGAGGGAAAAAAAAAAACCCCAAATCAGTTCAACCAGTCTCAGGCCAGGAAGTCAAAGCCGGTCCATCTGGAGGGCCCCCCGGGGCAGAGACCACGGCTGCCCGGGGGCTGTGGACCGTGTGGCTGGAGATGGAAGGCGAGGTGGGGCGCACCAGCCTAGGCCGGCCGGTGAGGAGAGTGGGACGCGGGAGTAGGGGCAGGCTTCACAGCAAAGTCACCCGGCGGTGCCCTGGGAACCCGCTGCTTTCAACTCTTAGCTGACGGTCTCAGCTGGAAGGAGGCGCTTCATACCTGCCCGAATTGCAGCGTGTCTCAGAATCTGCTCATGGGTTTGGCCTTGGTTTGGCAAGTTAAGGCCCTGCAGGCGGCGGTGATGGTGCTGCTGCTGAGAAGTTGTGGCAGGTGAGGCCCAGGGCTGCAGGGGCCCAGGTTGTGGCGGGCAGGGTGGCCGGCCAGTGGGCGGGCAGCCACCAGCTCCACGGCTCCTGGCCAACTCCAGGAGCCCCCAGACACCTTTTTCTCAGGCAGCCCCAATTCTTGCCCCCCACCTCCGGCATGGGAGGGCGGGGCAGGGCCGACCAGAGAGGAAGGTGGACAACCAAGGACAGGTCAGCGGCTGGAGCTCTTGCTCCCGGGGGCAGCACAGGCGAGTCCCACCACCTGGCCTCGAGTGGTGCTCCTGGGCAGAGTCGTGTCGGAGCTGCCGTCTGCTGCATGAAGGGTCCCGAGCGAGCGCAGGCACTCTGAAAGCCCCCAGCCCCAGGGGTCCTCAGAGCCGCCCAGAGGCCGCTCGCCATGGGCTCCGCTTTATAGAGGAGCAGGTGGAACGGCCGCCATGCCCCACGGTGACAGCGGTGGCGCTAGACCCCGGGCTGTGTCCACCTGGCCCTGGACACACTGGCGTTTGCTCAGCTCCAGGGCTCTGTTCTCACTGGCACCGTGGCAAGGAGCCGCCTCCATGGGCTCTTGTTGAGGGGTGAAGCCAATGCCGGAGCCCTGGAGAGGGTGCTGGTCTCTCCCAGGTGGAAAGGAACCCAGAAAGAGCCCATCTGCGACCCCACACGCTGTGGCTTCCCCAAGGTCCTCGGACCTAGCCTTTGTGAAGAAGGGCAAGGAAATGGTGGAGAAGGAGCTGAGGGGGAGCAGGGGAGAGAGACAGTGAAAGTAGGAAGGCAAGGAGGAAGGTGCTCCAGAACGGGCCCTGCTCCAGAACGAGAGCTGGTGAGGAGCTGGCAGAGGCTGGGGGGCCGGCAGAGCAGGAAGGCCATCCGAGAGTGAGGCCCGGCACCTGCCGGGTTCACTTGAGACCCGCGGGCCACAGAGCTTGGGGCCCTGTGGCTGCCAGACCCGCTCTGACATCCTCTGCTCTGCCCATGCTCGGGAGGCCAGTGAGCACCCCTTCCTGAGGACTTGGGACTTGGGACTGAGTGGGGCAGGTCTTCAGGAAGAGGCCTGGGGCCCTCAACACTCTAGTGCTTGGTTTTCTTTCAAAGTCACAGCCGGATTGGTTTCCTGCACCAACCCTGTTTACCACTCCCAGGCATAGCAAGGAGAAAAGATGAACCAAATGGAGCTCAGATCACAGGGTGGCCAGGCGGACTGTGAACAGTGGGTCCAGAAGTATGGTCAACAGTGATCAGTGAGAGATGTGCCGGGGTGGCCCCTGCGCGCGGTGCCTTGTGGGGGGCGGCAGGAGCCGACCTGGGCTTCAGGATGGTCAGTGGGTCCAGGCCTGGGGGTCTTAGACACCACAGCTCCTGAGGCTGCTGAGAATAGTGCCGGCGTTAGAAAGAGCTGCACAGCTGGGGTCCCAGAGCCTCACTCCAGAACAAGGCAGGGTTTGTGGGGCTCCGCTAATGCCCTGCTCAGAAGTGTTCTCGGGACCAAAGGAGAAAGGGCGAGGGGGACAGGCCAGCACGCAGCACGAGTCCTGATGGCCCACCCGGCCAGTGGCTCTGGCCCCATCTGCCCACGGCACCGTCACTGCATAACCCCGACCCCTCAGAACGGCGGCGCCTCCTCCCATAGCACCACACCCCAAAGCCCAACAGACCTTGGGAGCAGCCCCGTGGGACCAGCGGACAGGACCGACGATGAGACAGACCCGGAGAGAAGACAGCCTTGCTCAAGGCCCACCGTGACGAGCCCAGTCCCCAAACCTCAGGGTCTGTCCCTGCCTGCACCACACACAGGAGCTAACGATCACCAAGGATGTGACCCCACAGCCCAGAAGCCCCACCTCGGTGGATGCTTGTCTCCTGAGACCCCACCAGGCCCACCTCTCTGTGGGCAGCTCAGGGGGCCCCCGGCTCAGGACAACCCCCAGGGACGACACGACCATCAGCCCAGTGCTAAGCCAGAGACGGTTCCAAGTCCTTGAAGATTCTCACCCCACTGCCCACGCCCCACCAGGCGGGTATGATGGTTACACCCCTAAGACAGAGAGGGTGCTCCCTGAATCTAGCAGCAAACCAGGGCCAGGCCCAGAGAAAGGCAGCACCCGCTGCAGGTGAGGGCCCCGCTCTGAATCCAGCCTGGCAGTTCTCCGAGGCCCGAGACTGAAGACGCAGTGACGGAAGGTGGGAACCCAGGCTGTGCCCCCCACCCTGTCACTTACCATGAGCCCCAGCCCACTGCTCGACCCTCTGCCAGCCCTGTCCACTGCTCAGGGAGGGCTGCTGGGGCTAAGAACCGCTATTTCTGTCTTATATACATTCTTGCTTGACTGCACCCTGATTTCATTTAGGATTTGCTTAATTTGGTTCTGGTCTGATGGCCTCTGCGTTTCTGCTGTGTTTACTGAAGAGACCCTTGCTGCCCGAGCCCTGGCATCTGCACACAGGCTCTGAGCAGGGGGCTCACGGCTGCCTTCACTGCATCGGCATCAGGAGGTATCTGGCCGAAGTCAGGATAGAGGTGAGAACAATCTAGCCGACGACGGAACCCCCTACCATCGCAGCCGGTTCCACCCGAGAGCCGCTGTGGGCCGCTGAGGCCGGGCGGGCCGGGGCCGCTCACCGTGGTCTCGTCTTCGTGGAGCACCTGGTCGTAGCCGCTGAGTGCGACGCAGAAGATGATGGCCGTGACGTCCTCAAAGCAGTGAATCCACTTCTTGCGTTCAGACCGCTGGCCCCCGACGTCAAACAGCCTGTCGGGCAGACAGGGAAGCTGGGGATGGGGGGTAGGGAGACCCCAGCAGGTGTGGGGACACTGGTTGAGCTGAGGGGTGGGGGAAGAAGGCTGCTGTGCACACAACAAGCCTCCCGAGGAGCCTCACTCCAGGCTGAGGGCTGAGCACGGCATCCTCGGGGTGAGGTGGCCATCACTGCTCTGTGGTGCCCCCCACAGTGACGCCAAGACCCGCCCCTGCCTCTCAGGGCTGTCACTTAGGGGTGACCTCAGCTGGACACGCCTTTGTGAGGTCCCCCTCTCAGGGGCACATGCACATCCTGCCCCTGGCTTTCTGAACATGTCTGTTCGCGTCTGTGGTCCGTGGAAACCGCAGAGCAGCCTGGGAGGGACAGAGGGAGGCGGGCAGGGACCTGCAGCTCCCACATGGAGGGACAGTAAGGCGGCAAGGGGTTAAATGCCAGGGTGCCGGCAGGAGCCGGGGTGAGACCAGGGCCTGTCTGCAGACAAAGCCTCTGCTCTGTCAGACACCATCCCCCGGGGGCATGAGAGCTGTCAGGGGAGATGGTGGCAGAGGGGCTTTGGTCCTGGAAGTGCCAGGTCAACCTCACATCCAACGCCCTGAGTGAAGATCCCAGGCCTGATGCACAGCTGCTGAGGTGGGCTGGGCCCCGACCCGCCAACAGAGGAAAGCAACTGCAGGCCAGAGCCCATAGCGGGCCTGGAGCAAGGACACAGGTCCAGTCCTCGTCCTGTCACTGCCTCCCTTGGACCCCGCTTCTCCATCTGAAATGCTGGGTCCAGGTGATGGCCTCTGAGGCCCCTCCACAGCACGTACTCTCAGCTGCTGTGGGCCGGGCGCCCCCAGCCCAGCTCCACACCCTCTGCCCCGAGGAGTGAGTGGGAGAGACCGAGGGACTAGGGTTCAGGGGCATCTTGTGGGGCTGCCTGGCCCATCCCTGCCTTCCTTGGGTTCAGGGGAGGCCTCAGGCAGCCTCGCAGGGATGGAGACAGAACCCCAGCCCTCTGTCTGTGTGGGAGCAGGCGGGGGCTGGGTCTCAGGCTGGGGAGGGCCAGGCAGCGGCCTCACATGGGTCTACTGGTCTACTGTCCCGGCCATCCTGGCCTCTCCTCTTGCTCCACCCGACACCCAGAAACCACACCTGGGAGGCAGGTGGAGGCAGGTGGAGGTAGCTAGGGGCACCCAGACCTCAGGGCATGCAAGATGCCCCAGGTGGTGCTATGACCCCCTGGCAGGGCCTATGGTGCTCAGACCCTAGGCCTGAGTTGTGTTCTCTGTTCAGGAACAGACTTGCTCCTCCAGGCCTCAGTTTCCCCTATGCATCTGGAGAGGGCAGGCCAGCTGATCTCTAAGCCCTTTCCAGCTCTGAGATGACATGGGTCCTTGGGTTGCTTGGGTTCAACCCGCTCTTATTCCCCACGCCTCCACATCTTCAAAGACCACCTGGGTGATCCACCGTCCACCCCCTCAGAAGACACGCAGTGATAGGACTCCCCTCCTTTGTTCACTTGAATACTCCCTATTCCTCAGAGCCCCACTTCAGGAAGCCTCTCTGCTCACTGCAGCCCCCCACCTTGGTGGCAAAGAGGCGCACACACAGGTCCCTCCTCACATCCAACCGCCTGTCCCAACTGGAGAGCTCCCTGAGACAGGAATGCTCCAGATGAGCTGAGGTTGAGAGGCAGGCGTCACCCGTGTCTTAACACCTTCTCCAGGGCTGAGGAGTCTCCCTGGGCTTTACCTGAAGTGGAGGTTCTTGAACGTGAAGTGGGTTTCTACGATGCCGGTGGTTTTGACCCTGGTTCGGAGGATGTCCTGCTCAGTGGGCTGGTAGTCGGTGGCCCCGATCCGGTCCAGGCTGTCCAGGTAGCTGGGGACGGCAGCACACGGGGATTGTCGACCAGGTGTGGGCACTGCCCTCCCTGAGCGCCAGCCTCGACGCGGGCCAGGGAGGGACGGCACCACCTGTCCAGGGCCAAGCGTGGGGCGGAGCTGAGGAAGAGAAGCTCACGTCCTGGCCTCAGGCGCTCAGAGCCTTTAACTCAGACCAAGGGCTTCGCACACGGTTCCAGGCTCGTTCAGACAAGGTCAGACTTTTCAATGAGACTAACATGTTTATGAAGAGAGTTCCAGAAAAACATCTGTTTCTGCTTTATTGACTACACCAAAGCCTTCGACTGTGTGGATCACAATAAACTGTGGAAAATTCTGAAAGAGATGGGAATACCAGATCACCTGACCTGTCTCTTGAGAAACCTGTATGCAGGTCAGGAAGCAACAGAACTGGACATGGAACAACAGACTGGTTCTGAATAGGAAAAGGAGTACGTCAAGGCTGTATATTGTCACCCTGCTTATTTAACTTATATGCAGAGTACATCATGAGAAATGCTGGGCGGGAAGAAGCACAACCTGGAATCAAGATTGCCGGGAGAAATATCACTAACCTCAGATATGCAGATGACACCACCCTTATGGCAGAAAAGTGAAGATTAACTAAAAAGTCTCTTGATGAAAGTGAAAGAGGAGAGTGAAAAAGTTGGCTTAAAGCTTATCATTCAGAAAACTAAGATCATGGCATCTGGTCCCATCACTTCATGGGAAATAGATGGGGAGACAGTGGAAACAGTGTCAGACTTTATCTTTTTGGGCTCCAAAATCACTGCAGATGGTGACTGCAGTCATGAAATTAAATGATGCTTACTCCTTGGAAGGAAAGTGATGACCAACCTAGATAGCATATTAAAAAGCAGAGACATTACTTTGCCAACAAAGGTTTGTCTGGTCAAGGCTATGGTTTTTCTAGTGGTCATGTATGGATGTGAGAGTTGGACTATAAAGAAAGCTGAGCACCGAAAAATTGATGCTTTTGAACTATGGTGTTGAAGAAGACTCTTGAGAGTTCTTTGGACTGCAAGAAGATCCAACCAGTCCATCCTAAAGGAGATCAGTCCTGGGTGTTCATTGGAAGGACTGACACTGAAGCTGAAACTCCAGTACTTTGGCCACCTCATGCAACGAGTTGACTCATTGGAAAAGGCCCTGATGCTGGGAGGGATTGGGGGCAGGGGGAGAAGGGGATGACAGAGGATGAGATGGCTGGATGGCATCACCAACTCGATGGACATGGGTTTGAGTTAACTTCGGGAGTTGGTGATGGACAGGGAGGCCTGGTGTGCTGCGATTCATGGGGTCGCAAAGAGTCAGACATGACTGAGCGACTGAACTGAACTGAACTGAACATGTTTATGGGCTTCCCAGGTGGTGTTAGTGGTAAAGAACCTGCCTGCCAATGCAGGAGACATAAGAGACTCGGGTTTGATTCCTGGGTCGGAAAGATCCCCTAGAGGAGGCATGGCAACCCATCCTAGTATTCTTGCCTGGAGAATCCCATGGAAGCCTGGTGGGCTACAGTCTATAGGCTCTCAAAGAGTCGGACATGAATGAAGCAGCCTAGCATGCACACAAGTGTTTATAACACTGTCTGTCCTTTCTTCATCTTAAAATAATAATGAGCAATAGCTAGATTCTAGTCTTTTTGTGCATTATCATGTTTCTCCCTTAATTTCTTGAGGTAAATGTATTATTTCCTAGATTAGAAAACTCAGGTTTTTCTAATGAAGGTGAGTGCATAGCCCAGCCGTGAGTCAGGGGTTGGGATCCCACCTCCTAACGGTACCCTGCAGTGCTTCCCAGAGGCCCTCTGAGCCTCCGCCCGCCTCTCGCGCACCTCAGGTTTACCAGGGGGTTGTTGCATCTTCCCAATGGTGCTCCTGGGAGGGAGGCCCAGAAGCCACACAGCCAGGTAGGGGTGGGGCCTCACTGGGACCCAGTCCTTGGGCATCAGGGCCCCTGCCATGCCATCACTTGCCCTGGAGACAGACCAGGCCTCTGCATTTGGCCCTCCAAGGCCACACACTGGGAAGGCTTTAGGGGTTAGTACGGGTTAAGGTTTGAACCCTAAGCCAGGCTGGGATCCAGGAAAACAGGAAGGAAGGAGATCGTTCAGACTGGCAGGAAGATTCAGTGACCCACAGGGCCAATGAATGGACTACCCACCCCTGTCCAGGGAGAGTCACACGCAGCCCATGGGGAACAACCTCTAGGGTCTGAGTCATGGTGTGACGTGGGAGTCTCAAGCTGTGCACAGAGGGGACGAGCTTCATCATCACCCACCCTAGACCCCCTGGCGGGGCTGACTCCCCGGCTTGTGGATGTTCGCGGGGCTGGGAAGGGCAGATGCCTCCACCAAGGAGGGTGTCCACTGGTAAACCAACAATCCAGGCTGCCTCAAATCCTTGTGAGAATGCTCCCTAAGTAAACATAGCCAATGGTGGGTCCTAGGTTCAGGGAAGGTGAGCTTGAAGTCACACTCCTAGAAAGAGGATGACACTTGCTGGGGGGGTCAAGGCTGGGTCTGCCCGACTCCAGAGCCTATGCTCTTAGGCAGGCCTCCAGGCCTTCTCTCCGCTGTGGAAGGAGGGAGGCTGATATGGCAGAGCAGACCTGAAAGCTCTGGCCGCCATGGAGCCTCCTCGCCAGGCCCATGGGCGTCTGGGCGGTCTCTGACCTCAGCCTGAAGCAGATCTTCCCAACCTCTCTGTACATGCCCCTCCCCTGCCCCCACTATCTCTGCCCAGAAGCAGTGCTGGTTTCAGGAGCCTCCTCTTGTCATCCCCAGCTGGAGACCTGGGCGGGGAGCCTCTGGTCTTGGCCCCATCCCAGCTGGGGAACTCTCTTTTAGGCAGACAGCCTGGCCCTGTCTCTCTGCTGGCTGAGCCTCACACAGGGAGGCGGCCACGGGAGGGTAGAGGGTGGCCCAGGGGACTGTGCACCTACTGTGTCTCCTGCCTGCTGACTGTCCCGGGTGTTGTGGGGGCACAGGCCCCACCTCCCGAGCCTCTGTTCCTGGGTGTATGTGCAGGAGGTAATTAACAGAGAAGTAAGCTGTGCAACATGTCAGGAGGTGCTAAGTGTCAGGAGGGAAGACTCAGGCTATCAGGAGGGGGAGGTCGGCTGGGGCTGCTGTTTGATATCAGGTGGCTGGTGAAGGCGCGTGGAGCAGGGCAACATTCGAAGGAGACGGAGGGCAGTGAGGGGATGAGCCTCTGTGGTCCAGCCAAAGGACCGGTGGGCGCAGAGGCCACGCCCGCCATGGAGGAGGAGCCGGGCCTGCAGGCGCTGGACAGGTGTTGGGGAGAGGCTGTGCACGGGGCAGGGCGGGGCAGGCAGCAAGCAGTAAGGCTGGAGCGGGTGACGGAGGTGAGGGCACAGCGCGCAGGCCCCTGAGGTCAGTGTGAGCGCCTGCGCTTTCACCCTGGAAGGCTCTGACCAGAAGGGCGCTTTGCCAGTCACACCTTTAGTGGGGACCCGGGTCTGGGGAAAACTGATCCTCCCAAACCATGGAACTAACTACCTTTTACAGCCCTGGCTGGCATGTGCTTGGGTTTCTGGGCTTCTGGAACCCGTCTCAGAGCCATCGTTCAGAGGGGAGAGGGAGTGCCGGCTGTGTTCAAAGACCCACGACAGAGGGAGACCTTGGCTGGATGGTGTCCCTTCACCCTTCACCCTGGAGCCTCCCAGTAACGTGAGAGGCAGGCTGGCCTGCCCCCCATGGCTGGGCGGGGACATGTGGTGACTGGGCTCTGGGCCTTGGGGAGCTGCTCAAACTGTCTAGGGTGTGAGAGAGAGAGAGTGTGTGTGTGTGTGTGTGTGTGTGTGTGTAAGAGGGGTGTGTGAGGTGTGTGTGTGGTGTGTGGTGTGTATGTCTAGGGTGTGAGAGTGTGTGTGTGTGTGAGTGAGGTGTGTGTGTGGTGTGTATGACTAGGGTGTGAGTGTGTGTGTGTGAGGTCTATGTGTGTGTGAGGTATGTGTGTGTGTGTAAGGTGTGTGTATGTGTGAGTGAGGTGTGTGTGTGTGAGGTGTGTGTGTGTGGTGTGTATGTCTAGGGTGTGAGAGTGTATGTATGTGTGTGTGAGGTGTGTGTGTGATGTGTATGTCTAGGGTGTGAGTGTGTGCGGGGTATGTGTGTGAGGTGTATGTGACTGTGTGTGTCTGTGGTGTATATGTCGGGTGTGAGAGTGTGTGTGTGTGAGGTGAGTGTGAGAGTGTGTGGTGTGTATGTCTAGGGTTTGAGAATGTGTGTGAGGTGTATGTGAGAATGTGTGTGTGTGAAAGGTGTGTGTGTGTGTGATGTGTGTGAGGTGTGTGTGAGAATGTGTGTGAGAGGGGTGTGTGTGTGTGTGTGAGGTGTGTATGTCACCCAGAGTTGTGCCAGGCAACAGCTCTGTTAGGCCTCTCTCTCCCTTCGTCACAACAAATCTACTTTGAACTGTTTTACCTTTCAGGCCCCAGATTCTGTCAGAAGACGAGAGCTAGCAGCTAAAACTACAACAGCAAAGCAACCCGGGACCAGAAAGTGTTCGAGGGCCTTCGGAACCTGCCTGCGGGCCCCCCGCCCTCCGCAGAGCCCTGTCCCAGGGAGCGGAGGACCATCTCCTCAGCTCACCTGGGGGAGTTGACAAGTACTCACTCGTCTCTCATTTCAATTTATCAAGGTAACCACCAGAGGAACTAAAAATAACCCTGTAACTAGCCAAAAACTGGGGGTGGAAGTGGAGAAGAGTGAAGGAAGGAAGGATGGAAGGGGGGAGGGGAGCTAAATTCCTCAGCTTTCACAGTTGCAGGCATTAAACACCATTGAGAGCTGGCAGGTCAGGTTTTCTGGACATCACTGGGACAAATAAACAGAGATAGTTAACAGTGGGAGGGGGCAGGCCTGAGAGGAGGAGACCACTATGAATTTTATACCTTTCCATACTGTTAAAAAATATCTCTTTTTGCAATGGACTGATATTATGACTAGTTAAGTGGCAATCATTTAAGTGGGGGGCACGATTTGATGTCCTGAGGTGCCCCTGAGGGTAGTGGGGGGATGGGAAGGGTCTGCTGAGCAGGGGGCAGGGAGTGGGAGAGGAAGGGGGCCCCTCTCCAGGCCTGACTGGCTGGGGGTTGGGGGGACACCTGGGTCGAGATCTATGATTTGAGTGCACAGAGAGAGGCGTGAACTTGAGCCTCTGGGCTCACATCTCTGCCACCAAGGTGTCCTGGGGGCTCATCAGGGACTGGGGCCTGGGTCACTACCACCTGGGACTCACAGGACACACGCGCCTGCCCCTGGGACAATCGAGGGGTGTAGAGCGGGGAAGACAAGTTCCTGGTTTACCAGCTGTCCTCACGGTCAGTGACCACGTCCCAGTGTCTGTTAGTGAAGGCTGCCTTTTCGGCACCAGCCTCCTCGACATCAGCACCATGGAGACCAGCGTTTCTTACTCTCGGTGCTACTGACACTGTGGGTGTGGTATTTCTTTGCTGTGGAGGCTGCACAATGTATCTCTAGGAAGTCAGCAGCATCCTTGGCCTCTACCCACCAGATGCTGGTACCACTACCCTTGTCAGGACA
This sequence comes from Muntiacus reevesi, assembly GCF_963930625.1. Taxonomy (NCBI): domain Eukaryota; kingdom Metazoa; phylum Chordata; class Mammalia; order Artiodactyla; family Cervidae; genus Muntiacus; species Muntiacus reevesi. The sequence goes on from NC_089250.1 coordinate 237,199,169, forward strand.
ACTGAAAACCTCTCCAGACATTGCCGGTGTGTCCTGGGGGGCGAAGGGGCCCCGGCTAAGAGGAGGCTGAGCAGATCAGTGTCGGAGCACGTGTGTCCTAACGCAGTGGGGTTTAAGTCCAGAGGTGCCCACTGGAAACCTGGGCACGCGTCTGTAAATGTGGGTGCGTTTCCTGAAAGCTGGACCACAATCCCAGTGTCTTCAAACAGAGCACGCATCTCTGACCACTGAGGACCATTCCCTGGAGCCCCCGATCCAGGGGCCATGGACATGTAAGCCTCCAGACGCCTAGAGTGACTAGGCTGCAGGGGGCAGTCATGTGACTGACCCCGCGGTCACGGGAAGGGCCACCTCTCTGCCCTCCCCTCTCTTACCCACCCGCTCTCTCTGACTTTCAGTGCTTCACCCCCCCTTCTTCCCTGCCCTGGGGGTCGCTCCCTCCCCTCTGTCCTCTGCTTCTCCTTATTAGTTGTAATGCAGTATTAAAGCGCATGCCTGACTATTTATTTCACTTTTCTGATGGGTTACATTTTCCTTATTTTTAAAGATAGAGGAATGGAAAGCTTATTATTTTCTCAAAATGAAAACCATGTAAGTTATTTTCTGCCTATGTTACCTTTGATTTGTACTTACGGGGTCAAGGATTCTCCAGGGGGAAAAAAAGATGGTTTCACTAAAAACCTTCCTTCTGGTGGGGCCCGGCCCACTCCAGGGCAGGCGGGTGATCGCCCTGGCCCTCTGGGAGCCCTGCTGGTGGCTATCTCTCATGCCCCCCACCTCCCTGGCCTCCTTCTCATCCTGGGGGGGCGGGGGATGGGCAGGAGGCGATGCCCCTTCCTTCCTGACACACAAGGCAGAGTATCTCACAGCGGTTTCAACCTCAGCCCAGGACGCCTCCTTGCCCCACAGCCCCCGCCCCCAGACCCTTCCACACCACATCGCTGCCCCACTGGTGGCCTCCCGTCGGTCCAGGACACTCACTATTTGGCAGAGTCGTTGAGCTGATACTCCCGGGACCTGTTGAAGCACTCCTGGATCCCCGAGTCGCCCCAGAGTCGCATCATGGCGGAGAGCAGCTCTGGAGAGAAGGGCTCCGTGTCTTCCATCCGACTCACCACGTCACACACCATCTTGGCGTCGGCCTGTGAGGAGACGAGGACACGGACAGAGTCTTTTATTTGTGGGCAGAGCAATGATCACTGGTCGGTGACCCCACTCTTGAGTCCTTTGAACCCTGCCACCTTCCAAGACAGCAAACAGAGACAGACATCCCCTTCCCCCGCAGGCCATGGCTCATGGCTCAGGAAGTGAGCAGGATGTGGAAATCTGCAGGTGGCCTTCAGGGTGGGAAAGACATGAAAGAAGGGGGCAAGGTCAACACCTGGGAGGTGCATAGCTGACAAATATTCCCTGCCAAGGTGCTTGTGTGCATGCTAAGTTGCTTCAGTCATGTCTGCCTCTGTGTGACCCCATGGACTGCAGCCTGCCAGGCTTCTGTGTCCATGGGTCTCTACCAAGGTATGTGGGGGCCAAAGCCTTTCATGGAAACTTTCAGAATCAGCTGTCCAGCTCAGTATCTATCCACGCGTCAGGGCCTGTCCAATGCAGCAGGTCAACGTGAAGGTGCAGGCACTGTGTCCCCTCCTGCCTGCCTGCCCTGGGAAGGAAGCTGTGACTGGCCTGGAGGCCAGCAGGCCATGCCCCTGATGCCAGCCCAGACCTAGCTCCCTAGGGTCAGCGTCCCACAGACCCCAGCCCTCGGACTCCCAAGTCTCCCACCAGGAGAGCCTGGGTCCCAGCCCCTCTCCAGCACCCGAGCCTCTCCTGCGGGCAGCCACCGGAAAGCTGGCCCTGGGACCCAGGTGCTGAGTGCCTTAGGCAGGCGGTGACTCAGGGAGGCAGGGGTGGGTAAGCAGGGGTGGAGCCTCCACCTGGGGCTAAAAACAGGTCCGTGAGTCAGGGCCCACTCGCTGATGCTGCTCCCTGTGCCAGCGTGACCTCGGGAAGGCTCACCCGTGTGAGGAATGACTGGGAGAAACCTGGCCAGGTCCCCAAGCTTCTTCCTTTGGACCCCACTGTCAAGGTTTCCGCCTGATCCGAGAGAAGGGAGTCGGGACCAGAGGGTGGTGGGCAGGGCCAGACCTCCTGCTGGGGGAGACGCCCTCCCACCTAGAGCCGCGGTGTGCCTCAGCCAGGCCATTAGAGGCGTGGTTTAGAACCCTGGGCCTTGCAGAGCCCCGTGGTTGGTGCTCCTCTGTCTGACGTGGAATCCTGGGAACCGCGCTCCAGTGGGATGCGGTGCACGGTTTGGGGAAGGCCGGCCTGGAGCTGTCCTCCCGGCTCCTCCCCATCACCGAGGTGTGGCGGTGGTGGGGGTCTTGTGCTGGCGACACCTCTCGACCGGCCCTTGCTCTGTCTCTCTCCGGTCTCCCCAGCTCAGCGCATGGCACCACCATCGGCCCAACCACTAAGATTCAAGTCACCCACTTCCATCGCCATATCCACTTCTCCCCATCTCTTCTGGGACACCCCCGAGTCCAAGCCACTCCCTGTCTTTTCCTGGCTGTCCCTGGCCCCCCTCCCAAGGGTTCCTTGCCTCTCTCTTGCTTCTTTTCAGTCTGTCTTCCACACCACAGTCAGCAGGGAGGCTGTAGAAAAAGAACTCCCCGCTCTTGGGCTCAGATCTAGGTTGCGATAACATGGCGAAACGCACCAAGAAGGTTGGAATTGTGGGCAAATACGGGACCCATTATGGTGCCTCCCTCAGGAAAATGGTGAAGAAAACTGAAATCAGCCAAGCACGCCAAGTATACCTGCTCCTTCTGTGGCAAAACCAAGATGAAGAGAAGAGCTGTGGGCATTTGACACTGTGGTTCCTGCATGAAAACAGTAGCTGGTGGTGCCTGGACCTACAACACCATTTCTGCTGTCACAGTAAAGTCTGCCATCAGAAGACTGAAGGAAGTGAAGGACCAGTAGAAGCACCACCATTTGATAATGTTGCTAGCCTATAATAAATGGGTTAATTTATGTAAAAAAAAAAAGAAAAGAAAAAGAACTCCCCATTTTTCCAACTGGGAACACTGATATTCAACTTAAAAATTGCATCTCCTCGTTTTGCTTGTGGCAAAGATGTGACCATGTGACCAGTTCTACCTATGGAGAAGTCAACCCAAGTATAGTGAGGTCTTTGGAAAAAGCTTTGTAAAGGGAAGGTGCACCCCCTCCTCTCACTTCCTCCTTCCTGAAACCTGTGATGGCTGGAGCTCTAGCAGCCATCATGGATCATGAAGATATGGTCTATACCTGAGGGACAGTGGGTTGGCGATCTAAAAACAGTCAGGTCCTTGACAACTTTGTGGACACCATAACTTCTGGATTTTTTTTTTTAAACATTTAAATTAAATTTCTATCTCATTTAAATCACTGTTTTCTAGGTCTCAGATATTCACAGTCAAACCTAATTCTAATGGATACAGTAACTCTCTCTGTTTAAACTCTCATTAGCTTCCCATTATCCCTAAATTCCAAACTCCCTACCATGGCCTCGAAGGCCCCGGCCTGGCTGCTCTCTGTTCTGCCCTCCTCCCACCTTTCCCCTCTCCTGGTCCTCTAAGCACACAGTCTTTCCTCTGTTCCCCAGGTAGTCAGGGTCATCTTACCTCAGGGGGCTCCACCCAGCCAGACCATCCTTCCTCTGGCTCTGCCCTTCTCCATCTTAAGTCACTTCCTCAGGGAAGCCCTCCTCTCCGCCCCCAGGTAGAGTCTGCCCCCACGGTGCCCCAACCACACCAAATGTCACAGATGGTGTTGCGTGTGCCTGTCCCTCAGCTTTCTGATTATTCAGGGTACCCCCATCTCACAATGCTCTGTACACAGTCGGTGCTCTGCGGTATTTGTGGGATGAACGGGTCCTTGGCATTTTACTACCAGGCATGACCCCAGTTTCTCACTCCACCCTCTCTATCTCATCTCGTCTGTTTCAACAACAGTGTGCCTAGTTCAACCACGGCAGCAGCTCTGCCAGGGAGCCATCCTGTTTACAGATGAGGAGACTGAGGCTCAAGGTCACATGCTACTAAGTGGGAGAGCCTGGACCCAGGGTTAACCCCTACTGTGCTCCAGGAGACAGCCCTGGACTTGCATCTCAGACACTGGTGTCCAGCCCAGCCCCTCACCCCCACCACCATGAGCAAAGGTGTGGGCAATGGGTAAGAAAGAAGGAAGCGTGAGGGTGGCAGGAAGGAGGGGTCATGCCAATGCACCTGGAGGACTGCGGTGGCTGCCAGGCCTGGCCAGCCCTGTGGGGGTCAAGCTAACAAGCAATTAATAGAGCCAGAGGGGGCCCCTTGTCCCTTTGTCTTCCTGCCTTTAGGGCCCTGGGGGGTGGGGCACACACTGGGCCTGACCTTCCTGTTCCCAGGTCCCCTCCTGGGCCAGTGGGGGGCGCATTTTCCCACACCTTGCTCTCAGCTACAGCCCCCACGGCACTGCCCCTCTCACTGGTCAGAGCATGCCCAGCTGTCCTGGCAGCAGGGGGTGTGACACAGCAGACGCATGGACCGGGGCAGCCCCACCCGTGCAGATTTGCTCACTGGAGGATGCTGGGGCGAGCTTCTGTAGAAAACACACCCCATGGTCCCGCTGGTGGCGGCCACCAGCTTCCAGGTGGCTGCGGAGGGCCCAGTCCCTCTGATCTGCATCCTTTTCTGCCGGACGGCTGCCTCCTCCACCGGTGGGGCTTCCAGTCCCTCCTTTTCTGGCACCAGAGCCTCTGCTCCCCTGAAGGAGAGCACTCCTCCCCAGCCTGAGCAGTCTGGGTGGGGTGGCCCCTGTCCCATGCTCTCGGCGTGGACACACAGTCTGGGCCTGGCCAATCCATCCCTCTGCCCTTAGTGAACAGTTCCGGGTGGACAAAGAATCCAAATTTGTCAAGTGAGACTAACTTGACCAGCCCCAGAACACCTGCATAACTTATCAGGAGAGGCCCTCCAAGGAAGGGCCCACCTGAATGTGGAGCCATCCCTGAGGAAAGCAGGGCTGAAAGAAGGAGGCACCCCAAGTCCCAGAGACACATCAACACCTGGATCCAGCTGTACCTGCAGCCACACACATGTCTGGCTTTCCAGTCACCTCCATCAATCAGTCCTCTGACTCTTTCTTAACCTGGTTGAGGATGTGTTTCTGTTTGGTTGGTTTACTTCTGCACAACAGCCTCAAAGAGTGCTACACTTCCTGGTGTGTTGAGGCCAGTACCAGGCTCACGTCCTCCCATTACTGCGGTCCACACAGTTCCTCTGGCATCTGACTCCCTTCCCCTCTTCCTGTATGGACCACGCCCTGGGCACATGCGCAGGCCCACGTGCTGTGCTATTTCCTGTGGGGGAGCACCAAGACGCGGTGGGGGCACTGGCCACCTCCCAGGGGCTGTCTGCTGGGCTCCTGGAGACACTTCTACACGGGAGCTGAGGGAGGCTGTCCACTGACGCCGTGCCCACCGGTCCCTGCGTGGTGGGCTGAGTGCAGGACATTCGTCACGGTGGGCGCTGTCACACACCGCGGGCCTAGCCCAATTATTGCCACTGCCACAGACAGCTCTCAAGTGTCTAACATGCCCCTGTGGGGCACCACTTCCACTGAGGGTCACAGTCAGGGGGCTGTCTGCCGGCCCAGGGCCAGGGACGCAGCCGTGAGGGAGCAGGCCCTTCTCTCCTCCACGGCCCCCAGGGGCGGAGGGGCAGAGGGTCGCTCCCAGTGCGTGTGCGAGATGCCGCGTTTCCTCAGACACACAAGCCCGTGGCGTGGGTCCAGCAGGTACAAAGTGCCCAGTGTGCCCGGCCCTCCACGGCCGCCGCTGTCCACCTGCTGGAGCTGCCCATGCTGTGACGTCCAGTTCCCGTGCCCCCCCGACCCCCAACAAGTCTTCCTCCTTTTCCCCCAGCACCCTTTGGTCACTCCTGCCCTGGCTTCTAGTTTATTCCGTGTGGACTTTGGGGGGCTCAGGCCACAGACTCAAGGCTCCATCCACAACTGGGCTCCTGGCTTGAGTAGGGTCTTAACCTCTCTGAGGCTCAGCGTCCTCCCCTGAAAACCAGGCTGGCAGTCTCATCACTTTCTTCACAGGGCTCCCTCTTGTCGTGGGAGCAGACAGAGGATGCTAGCACAGGACAGCCTAAGGGGCGGGCTGGGCTGTGCCCCACCTCTGGGGACCAGAGGAGATTAGGAGGCCAACCTTCCCGCCCTCGGGATGCCTGGAGGTCGGGGTCATGGGAAGGGGTGAGACATTGAGAAACGCGTGTCTGGGACCCTGTGTTTCTGACTGTGAACTGTAGGCAAGATGCCGTTCTGATGGGTTTTGGATCGGGAGGCTCGGGGCACAGGAGTGGCTGTAACTAACTCTCAGGGCCACCTGCAGGATTCTCACCAGGTTAGTGATTTAAAATCAGCATCAACACTTCTTTTTAGCAGAGCCGGTATAAGCTTTCTGGCTAAATGATATCTTAATGTTCACACATGAATGTTGACATATACATGCCCTGAAGCTGCCCGAGGTAGAGGTGAGATATTTTTGGAAAGCCCCACAACGGTGGAGATGTCCCTGTGGACACCCCATTCATAAGCAGGTAGAGCAAGGGGTGGGGAGGGAGAGGAAGCAGCACCTGGAGACAGGGGGCACCTCCAGCATTTGAGGGGGCTGGGGAGCTCTGCCAGGGTGCCTCCCAGAAGTAGGCTTGCCCTGGGTCAGTGCTAGGGAGCAGGGTTTCTGGGGAGGTGATGAGGGCAGCTGCCCCCCTGAACTGGCAGCACACAGGGGACCCCCCTGCAGCAGATAGGCCAGGCCCCCTGCACCAGGACATGGGCTCCTGGGGACTGGCCATAAGTGTACTTGGGAAGCAGCGCCCACAATGCGGGGGCCAGGCGGTGGGGCTGCCCATTGGTGTCCATGGCTGAGGGGCTCTCCTTCCTGAAAGCCATCTCCATACTAGAAGGAGGGCTGGGGGCTCCCATGGCCCTGCCCGTCTCCCACTTCCTGGACCACAAGAGAGCCCCCTGCACCCACTTCTCCTGCCTAGTGTCTCCTGTCCACCCTTCTCAGAGATGTGGCTGGTCACACCGGGGGTGATTGTGCGGTGAGTGGTGACCAAGGGAAGCGGGAATCAGCCTGGCTGACCCACTAGCAACCAATACCACACACACCTGCTCACACGCTAGGCACTGCAGGGCCTTGCAAGTCTTCGCCACTGCTGCCCACCCTCCACCCACCGTGGACGCATCCTCTGAAACTGGGTCGGCCGAGTGCATGATAAACACTTGGGTCTGCAAAACTCCTCCCCTCTCTTCTGAGCAAAGGGGCTTAGAGCTAAAGTATGCAAAAGAGCCTTTCCCTTTCAAGAGATACAATGCAAAGGATATGGGGGAAAGCGAATAGGGATTTTCAGTCAGGTGACCCAGGTTCAATCCTGGTTCTGCTGCATTTTAGACTTGTGACCTTGGACAGATCACTTAACCTCCCTGAGCCTCTGCTCTCATTAGTTCCCAACTCACGGGGATGTTTGCGCAGATGAAAGGCTAAATCGATGCCACACAGCTCTGCAACATAAAGAGCCCTGCAAATGTTAGTTATTATAAGCAAAGATGAGGTCTCTGAGACACAAACAACAAGCTGACATAAAATTAGCCCGCTTTGTACAAGACTTCTCAGGCAAGCAGGATAATCTTGATAACAATAATCATAGTAATTATAATAATAACCCCTTCCGTTTGAGGAGCTGCTTTGGATCTTTCAGAGTTTTCCTCCTCTAATCTTTCAGGCCAAGTGAAGTGTGAGAGCGTGCATGTGTACACACACGCACGCACACACACACACACACACACACACACACACACACACAGTCCTCGGATTGCAAAGGAAGTCGCCATCCTGCCGTCCTGCCACGTGCATTGCAGTAGCTTCAGCTCCCGCCAGGGGGCAGGAGTGCACAGGCCAACAGGAGACGCAGGGCTGCCGCACAAGCCCAGCCCAGGAGACCAGGCAGGGCAGGGCCACGCGGGCGGCGTGGTTGTGGACTCTGCTCCTCAAGTGAAAGGGGCTGAGAGACCCCCTGCTGCTGGAGGCCCAGCCTGTGCGCTGCAAGGTCAGCAGGTGGAGAAAGGCAGGGGGCACCTTTCCAGGCACTTTGCACACGTCATCCAGATCTGAGCATCTCAGGAGACACTGTGGTCCTGGTCTCTCCCTTCCTGGCTGCTGCTGCTGGGGTAAGGGAGAGAGGGGCACACTCCCTCACCCCTGCTTCCCTGGCCCTGGGCAGGCAGACGGCTCCCGAGCTGTGACTCTCAGGGGACATGGTCCCCCCACAGGTACTTTAGACATTCGTGAAGGGTGTTTTTTGTTGGTGGCAAAACCTGGGGCACTATAGGCAATTAGCAGTTGGGGGCTGGGCATGCATGGGGCTCTTTCTTTGGTTGGATTTAGCAAAGGCCAGTACCTGGAGCACGCTGTCAGGCACAGACTGGGTCTCTAGGGGAGCTGGAGGACCCCACAGGTCTACCATTTGTCTCAGTGAAGGGAACCTTCCTGTCTCCCTGGAAAGATCCAAGAGCAGAAGCAGGGATTTGCTGCTGTTTCTAATCTCACCTCCTTTCGGCTGTGCCCCTCCCTTCTCCAGCCATCCATCTACACATCCCACGGCCCCATCCAGGGTACCTACCTCCCCAACGTCATGCGTCCACCCACCCATGACATCATCGCCCATCAGCCACCCTGTTCATCTATCAACTCACTTCCATACCCACCCAGTCACCCCCTTGCCTCCTGTCTATCCTTCCACAGCATCTGTCCATCCCTTCATTCTTCACGTGTGCACCCTCTTCATTCCTTTCACTCCTCTTTGATCTGTGTAGCCACCCACCCACGTTCATCCACCCAGTCACCCCCTTATCCACTGTATACCCACTACCCAGTGGGGTCCCCCCCTTAGGAAGTTTCATGTTCACCAGAAAGAGAAATCTTTAGGCATAGGGAGAGACGGCCTGCCTCTCCCCAGCCCCGAACACATCAGGGAGAGAACTTCCCTCGTGACAGCCCCTCGCTCTGTCCCAAGGCCTGGTCTTTGTCAGGGGCCCAGGGCCTTGTAAAGGAAGACTCTCCCAAGTCCTCCAGCTGGGTCCACTCGGCTCCTCCGGGATGTATTTGTCCTAAGCCCCTCTTAGAGCTTTCTGTTTGGGGCCCAGGCTGCCTCTGAAGGGGCGGAGGGAAGACTGGGTTTTCTAAAGAACCTCACTTGTTATTTTTTTTTAATCAATCTTTTAAAAATTTTTACTTATTTATTTTTGGCTGTGCTGGGTCTTCACTGCTGTGTGTGGGCTTCTCATTGTTGCTGAGCGTGGGCTCTACAGCATGCGGGCTCAGTAGTTGTGGGGTGCATAAGCTTAGCTGCCCTGAAGCATGTGGACTAGGGATCAAACCCACGTCCCCTGCATTGGCAGGCGGATTCTTAACCACTGGGCCACTAGGTAAGTCCCAAGAATCTCACTTTCTGAAGGATCACACCCTTTTCAGTCTCAAAACCCTTAGATCTTTCAATTGTTTATAGAAGCAGCTTTTCCCGCTGGTTTACTATGTATCTTCAAGAACCAGGGGGTGTGGGGGTGGAGTGGGGGTGACTTTGACCTGAATTCCAGCTCTCACACACCTAAAAGTTTCCACTCAGAAGCCGTGTGGCAGCCCTTGTAACTGGTGTGGTTTCCCACCCCTGGCCCTGGCCCAAGCTCAGCAGAAGGACCATGCTACAGCAGTGCATGTCTGCTCAGCAGGCTGGCTGAGCCCAGGACTGGGTGCTGGCGACACGGCGGACAGCAGGGGCTGGAAACTGCCTCCCCGCTCCCCGCCCCGAGCCTGCTGTCGGTGGGGGCACAGACACATCAACCAAGCTCTGGAGTCAGGGAGGTTCCTCCAAGGAGGCAGCCGCTTAGGGAGGGCCACGCAAGGGCACACTGCTGCCGGCAGGGGAGGCGAGAGGGGTCCGTCTGGAAGACAGGCCGTCTGTGTCGGCTGTGCCCACAAGGCAGGCACTGTTCAGAGACTGGCCTTCTCTGAGCGGGGAATTAAAGGAGGACCTGATGGCCTTGTCAGGGGGCATCAGACACCCCTTGGGCCATCAACAGGGCCTGTGGACAATGGTGGGCTCAGAGTCCACGCAGCCCTTAGACATGAAATGAAGAACGGCACCCAAGCCCACACACAGACGGAGCCCAGTGTGAACTGTGGATCTCCCACCCCCAGGGGAGAGGCTGGGGGCAGCCGATGCTAACACTCCCCGAGGGTGGGTCCAGGGGCATTTTTGGGCCCCCAGTCCTCTTGCCAGCTTTGCGGTTCTTAGGTGAAGCTGCTGTGTGTGTCTCCTAAAGCCACCCTGGCAGAGGTTTGGGGTGAGACTGGCGGGTATGGGGCAGGGTGACTCCGAGGCCAGTGTAGATGGGGGGCGCGGCAGGGACTGCAGAGGTGATGGCCAGCCAGAGCACAGGGGGGTGTCCTGTGTGGGTGACTGGCACAGCCAGGGGGTGTAGGATGGCGGCTATCCTAGGTGCTCATGGGTGGTGGTGTGGTTATGTCACCAAGGCTTCTGATCACCTTAGATCCTGAGGATGGAGTGGGGATGCATGCTTGTCCAAGACCCTAATTACCACATCACCTGGTGCCACTTTCTTCTGGTGCCCTCCTCCCCTGGGTGGGTCCAGACCTGCAGTCTATGTTCCTTTGTGGCTCTTCTAAACGGGGGCCGGGGGTGGGGGGGTGCGTGGAGGACAGCTGAAGTACCAAGCAGGCTCTATTCAGGCCAAAGTAAACCTTAAGGTGAGTGGGGCAGACATTTCCACATCCTCGCCCTCTGCCTCCTTTCTCCTAAGCTCAATGTTCTAAGACAGGAGAAAAGAACTAAAATTGGATAGGCTAAGTTTCTAAGAAACGAACAAGGGCAGAATGAAATTACCCACACAGAGAGCTCAGTCAAAGGGAAAGACAAGTGATAATGGCCGAGCTCGGCTCTTCAGAACACACAGTGACGATGCTGAGCAGTTTAATTAGAGCCGCCTTGGCTGTGAGATATTAACACACAATTATGGAAGAGAAAAGATGGAAGCTGGAGCAGTGTGCACATGGCAGGGTGATGGGAGGCCGGGGGGTCGTGGGGACAGCGAGTGTGGTGGATGGTTCCTCTCCTCAGGCTTATTTGCTGACATCCCCTTCTCTTTCCTTGTCTCCTCACTGGCGACCTCAGTTCCCGCACCATCCATTAAAGTGATGAGATGATGTTTTTGCTTGACAAGGAGCACGTCACCTGCCTTCAGGACCTGAGGGACACAGCCCGGGGCAGTGGACCAGGGGTCCATGCTCTGACCCTGGGCAGGTCTCATCTGTTTTCGGAGGCTCTGTCTTCAAAGGAACAAGGACAGGGTTGGCTGGATCAGTGCTTCTCACACCCCTGGGGGTCTCTGAGGGGTCCCTAAGATCAAAACTGTTTTCCTAACTCTTTGACGATGTTACTGGCCTCTCCAATGGTATTAATGCCGGAACTGATGAGAGACAAAACGGCACCCTTCAGCAGGAAGCAGGGGCACCAAACTATACGAACTGCCATTCTCCTCTTTGCCACCATGCAGTCACAGTAAAACCAATGCTTGTTTTCCAAGACATTTAAGAATGTCCACGGGAGCTCCCTGGTGGGCCAGTGGGTTAAGACTCTGTGCTTCCAATGTAGGGTACGTGGGTTTGATCCCCCGTCAGAGAACGAAGATCCCACATGCCCCCAGGGCAACTGAGCTTGTGTTCTGCAATTAGTTCCTGTGCTCTGGGGTCTTCTCATCACAACTGGAGAGGTGCCCACATGCTGCAACTAAGACCTGATACCGCCCAAAATAGACAAGTATTAAGGAACAAAGACTGTCCCTGAGGAAGCGGTCAAAATTGTGAATCACAAGCTCTACTGTGGCACACACGTCTTTTTCATACTCTCTGATGAAACGGGGAGGGTCTTGCAAATTGCAGGTGATGCTTGTCTGGAGGGAAGGCACGTGCAAGGCTGCCCTGCCAGCCAAAATGGTTCCTTTTTTTCACAAGACACCACTTTAACTTGAAAGAATGGCCAGCAGACAAATATAGGTAATTCAGACTTGGTCTCTGGAAGACAGTTTCTCAAATATCAAGCTAGCCTATCGCTTCAAGGAAAACACCTAACAAATTTGCTACCAAATTGAAAAAAATTCCAGCTTCCAAGGGATGAACCAGAATTTTGGAAAGCTTACATTTAACACCATAAGTTTGACAGCTTTCCAACACCTGAAGACTTTTCTGGTAAGACAGACACTGATGTTAACAAATGAGAGTTTTTTATGTTCTCTGTTGAAAAGCGTCACCGTTTGGAAGATGTGCATAATTCTGAACCACTGTTTTCCAAATGATCAAAATGATGTTAAAAATCTGGCATGGTGACCCATTCAAAGAGCAAAGTAAACAATGGATTTTTTAAAAAGACTTAATTGAGAGGAGGGTACAGCGATTTCCCATATAACCCTAGAGACTCCCCCATTACCGACATCACTCACCAGAATGGTATACTTAAAAAAAAAAAAAAAAAAGATGAACCTATACCAACATATTATAATCACCCAAAGCCTGTTGTTAACCTTTGGTTTCACTCTTGTTGCTATTGAGTCACTAAGTCGTGCCTGACTCTTTGCAACCCCATGGACTGCAGCACGCCAGGCTTCCCTGTCCTTCACTATCTCCTGAAGTCTGCTCCAACTCACATTCCATGGGTGTAGACAAATGCATAATGACGTGTATCTGTATGTACCATGATCTGTGGTATCATACAGTGTATTTTCACTGCCCTAAAAATCCTCTGTGCTCTACTTATTCATCTGCCCCTCCCCAGCCCCTGCCAGCCACTGATGTTTCTACTGTCTGATGGATCCATTTCAGATTAAGTTCTTCCTCTTAGTGACATGCTTTTCAGGTTCTTCCACGTCTTTTCACGACTCAATCGTTCATTTCCTTTTAGTGCTGAATAATATTTCATTGTCTGTACTCCAGTTTACTTATCCATTCACCTACTGAAGGACCTTTTGGTTGCTTCCAAGTTTTGGCAATTTATCAATAAAGCTGCTGTAAACATCTGTGTGCAGACTTTCTGCACAGACATGAGCTTTCAAATCTTTTGGGTAAATATAAAGAGACATGATGGCTGGATTGTATGGTAGGAGTACGTTTAGTTTTGTCAGAAACCACCAAGCTCTTCCAGCGTGGCTGGACCACCAGCAAGGCCTGAGAGTTGCTGCTGCGTTGCATCCTCACCGGCATCGGGTGTGGTCAGTGTTCCAGGTTTCGGTCATTCATGTGTGTGGTGGTGTCTCCCTCTTGCTTTAGTTCCCATTTCTCTGATAACAAATGATGTGGAGCACCTTTCCATACGCTTATTGGCTATCCATAGACCTTCTTTGGTGAGGTGTCTGTTAAGGTTTTGGGCTTATCTTAAAATCAGATTGTTTACTTTCTTGTTGAATTTTTAGAGTTCTTTGTGTACTTTGGATAAAAGCTCTTTATTGAACATACATATATATATTTTTGAGGGGAGGGGGCAAATATTTTGTCCCAGTCCAAAGCTTGTCTTCTTATACTCTTGACTTCCGCCTTTCGCGGAATAGTTTTTAATTTTTATGAAGTCATGGACTGTGCCTTTGGTGCTGTATGTAGACTCATCATCACACCCAAGGCCATCGAGGTTGCCTCCTATATTATCTTCTAGGAGATTCATTCTTCCACACTTGCTGCCATCACCTGCCCTGCCCTGCCCTGACCTGCTGCTAAGGGCTGGAGCTCCCTGGGGGCCCGGCTGGTGTCTACCCTGGGGACGGGCGTCAGCCTGTTGATGATGCAATGTTTACATGAGGCAGGCGGGATGGCGACAGGTGTAAAAAACATGGGTGACAAATAGGTGGGTCAACCAAAACACAGCGAGGCAGGGCAGCGCCCGCGGCTGTGCCCCAGCAGAGGTTCCGGGGGGCCGCCCTGGGCGGGCAGGAGGGGGAGGGCACAGTGAGGCCAGGCTGGCTGGCAGCTCCCTCATGCCCAGCACTAACCACGAGAGGAGTGCAGGGTCGGGGGAGGCTGGGGGCTGAGTGAAGCCCCGGGGGGGTTATCTGTCTCTCACATGAAGTCGGCCCCCAGCGAGCTGCTCAGCCCAGGGCCTCCACCCCGGCAGCCTCCTCTGAGGCGGGAATCAGGGCGGGAGAACCCCTCTCCACGTAGCCCCCGTCAGTCTCACCACCCGATGTGGACGGGGGGCGTCATGGGCGCCACAACGCGGGGTGGGACAAGGCTGCACAGACCTGGGCGCGGCGGGGTGGGCAGGTGCCCACCGGGCAGAGTCCGGGCCCCAGCTCGGCCCGATGCTGAGGAGCAGCAGCACGGGGCTCCCTGAGCGAGAGGGGCAGCCACGGCGCCTGCACCCCCAGGGCCTGGCCTCACGCTCTGAACCGGCAGGGTGCCAAAGCGGGCGCCAAAAGCGCCACCCAGGCTCAGGTTTCTCTCTCTCTCCCCTCTCACCCGTTTCCATGCCCTGCTCCCCCAGCCCTGGCCAGGCTAGAGGCCCATCCACTCGGCGCCTTCCTTGGGGTCAGAAAAAGGAAGTTTTCCTCAGGCCTCACGGCTCAGTGATGGAGAAGGAAATGGCAATCCAGTCCAGTACTCTTGCTTGGAGAATCCCATGGACAGAGGAGACTGGCAGGCTACAGTCCCTGGGGTCACGGAGAGTCGGACACGACTAAGTGACTAACACACATGGCTCAGTGAGAAGAAGGTGGGCTGCGTTCTGGCCCTCCTGTGGCCCCTGGGTTTGGGATTCTCCTGTGGCCACAGCCTGCCTCCTATCTGAGCAGGAGTTCGTGGAGGGTGAAGGTGCAGTGTGCTGCTCCTGGATCTGGCCCCTCAGGTACATGTGCGCCTCCTGCCCTGAATGCAGAGGATGACAAAATCTTGGGGGGAACAGAGCCCTAAGACGGAAGATTCAGTGTCATGAATACCATGCGGAGAGCCATGCACCCACTGAGAGCAGCTGCCTAGATTATTAGATGAGCAAGACAGAGCCTGTTGCATTTGAAGCACGAAGCCCTTGGGGCATACCTGTTGCAGCAGCTAGTGGTACCCTGACCAATACGCCCTCCAGTGTTCTTCCTCTCCTGGTTGTGGCTCCCTCCATGACTTCTGACCTCTGTTCAGCCCTCGGTTATGAATTACCTGGTACTGTCCCTCTTTTACTGCTTCAGTGAGCAAGACACTACCCTCTCCACGAGACTGAAGTGACACAAAGTCAAAGTGTGAGTCGCTCAGTGTTAGTTGTGTCCAACTGAGATAAAAATCAATGTTTGTCCATCATGTGAGCTCAAATGTGTCCACTCACTGGGAAGGGCCGTCCCACAGTGCCCAGCATAAAATGGGCACACAGCTAGTGCGTCCTCAGGACACGGGGCAGAAGAAGCAGGCCTGGGCGGGGAGACTGGGTGCAGCTCACTTCACTTACAGTTCTGCCGGCCTGGACCCTCCTCCCACCGTCAGGGCCTCGCCGGCAGGTCCCATGAAGCCTGGAGAGCCACCCTGATTTGCCAGGTGTGTACGCTGCTTACTGGCGGGCAGCAAAGGACTCGGGGCGGGCCACAGGCTCCAGCTTCCACCAGCGGCAGGCCTCCTGTCTCCTTCTCTGTCCCTGCCTCCCTCCTTGGTTCCCTGGTTTTGGCTTCCAACGGGAATGAGCTCCCTGGCGGTCCCAGCTTCTAAGAAGCATGTGGCATATTCTCGGAGGACAGGAGGGGCATCTTTGCCTTCCTGGCCTTAGGTGGGGAGGTGGCAGTAGCGAGTCTGCCCCCTCTGCCCTGTCTCACCACCGTTAACAGCCCACTTGAGGCTTCACCTTTGTTAAGAGATGATCACCTCAAACAGCCTGGATACAGAGGCAGAAGAACCAAGGGCTCTGGCCCAGTAAGGAGCTCTGTTGTCATGGTGACTTCTGGTCTCCTAGCTGCCAACGTTCTCTTGGAAGGGAGCAGGGAGCGGAAGGTACATGCCCAACCCCCAGGCTGGCAGAGAGGACAGAAGGAAGGAGGGAGGGCATCCACCTTGCTCACCTGTCTCCAGCAGCCCTGTGGCTGAGTGGGCACTTGCCCTCTAGTGAGGTGGGCTGTCCTCTCTGCCTGCCTGTGGGGAGGGCAGAAGGACCCAGTCCCTGAGACCACTGAATCCACACCCAGGACCGCCCCCTCTCAGGTCTCTGGGACCCCACCCAGCCTCCACATGAACTTCAGGCAAACCCAGAAAGGGAAGTCACAGTGCCGTGCATCCCACATCAGACCTGACTTGCAGAAAAAGTGGGGACAGAGGTCTGGTCTTCTCAGGCCATTTTTGTGGACTCTTCATCCTCGTCCCGCCCGCACCCCCATCCACGCCCTCTCTGGGGCCTTCTCCCTTCACCTTCCCCCCGCACTCACACGCTGGCCTTGCTCTGACCCTGCTCCCCCTTAGGCCACTGTCCTCGCCGTCCTGCTTCCTCCCCGTCTGCCCCGCCGCCTCTGTCTCCTCTCCCGCCAGCACGCTCAGAGCCTCCCCATTGCCTGCCCTCTGCTCACTTCTCTTCTCCCGGGGCTCTGGGCCCTGTGGATGCTGCTTCCTGGGCAGTGAGCTCCCCTGCCTCCCTTGTGGGCTCCTGTCCCTCCACCGGACACTTAAGTTCTTCAGTCCTCAAAACCTGTCTTACTCTCACAAGTCACCTTCTCGGTGGGCTAGAGAGCACCAGACCCTCCTCTGTGCAGGCTCTCTGGGCAGTGACCCAGGATTCACCAGCTCCTCGACTTCATTCAGCACGTTCCTGGCCAGTCCAGCCCTCCCCCCGACTCCTGGTTTCCCATCTCACTGTTTCCACCATGGCCTTCCTTCCCATCTCAGGCTCAAGATGCCTGCTGTATCGACAAATGATTGCAACTGTTTACTTAATTTTTAAAAGTGACATTAAATAAACTCATTTTAAAAAACCAGCTTATCCTATAAAAGAGATGTGGTACATATATATGATATAATATTATTCAGCCATTAAAAAGAATGAAATAATGCCATTTGTAGCAACCTGGATGAACCTAGAGAGATGATCATACTTAGTGAAGTAAATCAGAGAAAGATAAATATCACATGATATCACTTATATGTAGAATCTAAAGTATGAAACAAATGAAATTATTTACAAAACAGAAATAGAGTGATAGACATAGAAAACAAATATATGGTTATCAAAGGGGGTGTGGGGGTGGGATAAGTTAGCAGTTTGGGATTAAAAATACACAATACTATATATAAAAAAGTATCCAACAAGGACCTACTGTATAGAACAGGGAACTACACTCAACATCTTGTAATAATCTGTAATGGAAAAGAATATTAAAATAATATTAAAATATAAAAAAAATATTAAAAAAATATATAGGACTTCTCTGGTGGTCCAGTGGTTAAGAATCCACCTGCCAAAGCAGGGGACATGGATTTGATCCCTGGTCCTGGAAGATTCCGCATGCCTTCAGGCAGCTAAGCCTGGATGCCACAACTACGGAGACCTGTGCTTAGAGCCCGTCTCCTGCAACAAGGGAAATCACTGCAATGAAGAGCTCACACACCACAACTAGAGTAGACCCTGCTCACTGCAACTCGAGAAAACATGCGCATAGCAACGAAGACCCAGCAGAGCCATAAAGAACAAACAAAAAATACATATATATGTACATATGTATCACTGAGTCATATTGCTGTACCCATGAAACTAACACAACATTGTAAATCAACTAATATCAATAAATTTTTTAAAAAAATTTTATCCTCAACAATAATCCATGAAATCAGAGGTTGGTGTGCTAATTTTTCTAATATATGTTAAAACACACAAAACTACTCAAACATTACAGATGTAGAAAACAAACGTGTGGTTACCAGGGGATGGGGTGGGGAGGGATACACTGGGAGACTGGGACTGACATACACATTATCGAATGCAAACCGCTAACTAGTAAGAATCTACTATATAGCACAGGGAGTGCTATTCAATACCCTGTAATGGTCTACACTGGAAAAATCTAACAGCATGTAACCGAATCACTTCGCTATACACCTGACACTAACACAAATTGTAAATCAGCTACACTCCAATAAAAATTAAAAACAAAAAGGAAAAATAATTGCGAAGGCAAAAAACAAACCTATTCAAACAGAAGATACTGGCCTGCAGGAACCCCTAGGTGAACACGTGTGATCCCCCCACCCCCACCGCCCCGCAGGAGCGCCTGTCCCACTCTGGGGACACACTGCCTTTCAAAGGCAGCCCTGTGTCCCCATCACACAAGCCGGAGGCCCCAAGGCCAGCTCCATCCTCTTCACTTCTGTTCCTGCCGCCAACTGATCCCCAAGAACTGTCATGTTTCCCCGGAAAGGTCTGACTCCCCTCCTAGGCCACACCTCCTCTCCAGTATGGAGGACCGCAGGGGTCCCACGAGTCTCCGGGTCTCTGGGTTCCCTCCCTTTAATTAGTCTACTACCGAGAGCATTTAATCACCATCACGAAACCCTCCACAGCTCCAGACTATGGTGTGATCAAGGCCACGTCACCCACCCACCTACTAGAACTCCTTCCATCTGTTACCCAACTATGGCTCATCAGCCACCTTGCCAGCCTGTCTCCCTGCAGAGGAACTGGATAAAGACCTTGGCTGAGAGAGCGAGATGGAGATCAGAGGGTGGGTGTGGAACAGAGAGCTAGCAAGCAGTTAGCTCTCAGAAGCCGTGGGCGGTGGGGGCAGGGAGCGGGGGAGTCCAGTGGAGCAAGTGACACGAGTCCACATGAGATCTGTAGCAAATGCAAGGATCTGGCCTCCAAAGATGGGGGCACGTCGCTTCAACAGTTTGTGACTCCTTGGCTCTGAGTGGTGGTGGTCTCCATGTCATGTTCTCCCCCTAGGGATTCTGGCAGAATCCAGGGTCTGGGGGCGTGTGCTCTCTGAACTGTGAAATGCTTCAACCAGGGTGTGCATTCATGTGAGCATGTGTGCAGACCAATGCTAGTAGTCTGAGTTACCGTAACAGGAAGTCTGCTGAGTAACGCTATCTTTTGAGGTAACTCGGGGAGGACAGAAGCGGAAGGACATGCAGGAGCCCCCGAGAGCAGCCACCTCCGCACATACCTGAGAGCCAGGGAGCAGTTATCTTGTGTCCTGGAGGACGGGCCAGTCAGACAACTCCCTCCAACTCAGAGATCCACCCACCTGCCTCCTAAGTTGAAAGGGATTGGGCCTGCTGCTCCCAGGATTCTGGGAGGAGGGAGCAGGGCTTCTCCACCTGCTAAGCCTTAAAGGCTAGCAAAAAGAAGTCCCCTGGAGGGAGTATCGCCCCTCCCCACGAGGGCGATAGGGACTGTTACTTGAGAACCAAGCCTGTTTGCTTCTATGGCACCAGGGAGAGACTGTGGGGAGACCCACGGCCAGCCCAGGCCAGAGCTCTGCCTGGTGGGCGCCCCCAGGCTGGCCCAGGCTGGACAAAAGCTCACTCTCCAAGGACAAGGCCACTGCCTCAATTAGCTGTCCTCCCAGGAGCGGCTCCACTGATCCCCTAAAAGGCACAGCAGGTCCTCCAAGGTTGCAGGAGGGGCCGGGCCCAGCCTGCAAGCCTCTGCCAGAGTCTCAGTCACAGTGTGCCCCAGGCCCCCCGCTGCTCTTTTCACCCTCTTCCCCCACCAGCGGTAGGCAGTGCCTTTGAAGTTGGGTCCTCTGTTCCAACTGGAAATGGCTCAGAACCAAAATTAGAGGCTGCACAATCAGCTTGCAATTTAAAATGCCACCGAGGCATCCCCCGACCCCCCTACCCACTTTTAAAATGTCATCTTAATTAGATGAAGCCTGGCTTCATATTTTCTGAATTTCAAGGTAATTTCTCTAGGATGTTTCCCTCCTTTGGGCTATTTTTATCTTTGGCATAAGGTGAGTCTGTGAGTCTCACCAAGGCTAATCTGTGAGTCTGCAGACACCTGCACACGCCCAATTCTCAGGCAGCTGGGGTTCGGCTGCCCCCCGGCTCTGGAAGCTGAGAGTTTACTGCCCTGAGGGGTCTGAGGAAGGCAGGTCCTGAGGTCTGTTGTTAATTCAGTTCCCTCCAGTTAATTCAGCACCAGGCTGGCTGGGCCTCTCACCTGGGCAATGGGGCTATGCTAGGGGTTGGGAGAAAACACGAAGGAGCCTGGGTGGGCTTAGCTGGCCCCAGCCACCTTCCTTAATTCAGCTTGTCACCTACTTCCCTGCCGAGACTCTGCTCTGCCCAGCAATGGCGAAGTGCCCCCAAGTGTAGGCCACTGGGGACCTGCAGTAATGACCACTGAATCACTCCCATTCCAGCTCTCAGAGATTGTGATGAACCGAGGATGAGAAAGTCTATTTGGTGCCATTAAGTCTTTGACGCTCCTGCTGCTGCTGCTAAGTCGCTTCAGTCGTGTCCGACTTTGTGCGACCCCATAGACGGCAGCCCACCAGGCTCCGCCATCCCTGGGATTCTCCAGGCAAGAACACTGGAGTGGGCTGCCATTTCCTTCTCCAGTGAGTGAAAAGTGAAAGTGAAGTCACTCAGAACATTTGCTAATTAGCTCTTTCAACAAACAAACTGCGGGAGCCTAGGACTATCTCCTCTGCCTTGGGGGCATTTGACTATGCTGATCCCCAACCAAAACCCAGGCCTCAAAGAGGGAGTCAGGTTGTGAGCTTTATGGTGTCCTCCCAAATTCACATGTTAAAGCCCTAAACACCCAGCACCTCAGGTCTTTAAAGAGATTAAAATCTGGCTTAAAACTCAGCATTCAAAAAACTAAGACCATGGCATCCAGTCCCATCACTTCACGGCAAATAGAGGGGCAAAAGTAGAAACAATGACAGATTTTATTTTGGGGGGCTCCAAAATCACTGTGGATAGTAACTGCAGCCATCAAATTAAAAGACGCTTGCTCCTTTGAAGAAAAGCTGTGATAAATCTACACAGTATATTAAAAAGAAGAGACATCACTTTGTCAACAAAGGTCTGTATAGTCAAAGCTATGATTTTTCCAGTAGTCATGTGTGGATGTGACAGTTGCACCATAAAGAACGCTAAGAGCCAAAGAATTGATGCTTTCAAATCAGGGTGCTGTGACTGCTTGAACTGCAAGGATATCAAATCAGTCAATCGTAAAGGAAATCAACCCTGAAGATTCACTGGAAGGACTGATACTGAAGCTCCAATACTTTGGCCACCTGATGCAAAGAGCTGAGGTCATTGGAAAAGACCCTGATTCTGGGAAGGACTGAGGGCAGGAGGAGAAGGGGGTGACAGAGGATGAGATGGTTGGATGGCATCACCGACTCAATGGACACGAGTTTGAGCAAGCTCTGGGAGATGGTGATGGACAGGGAAGCCTGGCATGCTGCAGTCCATGGGGTCACAGTGAGTTGGACACGACTTAGCGATTGAACAACAAGTTAAAATGAGGTAATTTGAGTGGACCCTATCTGTTATGACTGGTGTCCTCATAAGGAGACAGGGACACATAGAGGGAAGACCATGTGAGGACACCAGGAGAAGACAGGCATCTACAAGCCCATCAGAGAGGTCACAGGAGAAACCAGCTCTGCTGGTATCTTGATCTCAGACTTCCAGCCTACAGAACCATGAGAAAAGGCCCTGTTGTTTAAGTCATCCCCCTTGTTGTGACAGCCCAAGCAAACAAATACAGCACCCAAGATGGGGTCTCCTGGGGATGGGAGTGGGGGTTCTCTGTCTATCATTCCAAACCCTACCTACAAGGCCATGCAGGGTCTGGGACCTGCCTCCCCTTGAACCTTATCCCAAGGCTCCCCTGCCCTCATTTACCTAAATCTCCTGGCCACCCTTCTTCTTTAGGCTTTGCAACACAGCTGCCAAGCTCATTTCCACCTCAGGGCCTTTGCACGGTTCCATCTGCTACCTCAAGACTTTGAGACCAGCTCTTATTTTCCAGTCTCAGTTTAAAAATAACATTCCCCCCAACTTCCCCCACCCAGAAATCGTTCCCTGATGATCCCCAACCCCAACTAAAGCAGGTGCTTCCTATGTTCTCATGCCAACATTATTCTCTTTAACAGAACTTATCACAGTGTGTAAGTAGATACATTTATTTACGTACTAGATTCATTCATTTACTTGCTATTTATCTTCCCAGACCGACTGTGAGCTCCCTACCAGCAGGGCTTGCATCTGCTTTGCTGACTAATTTGTTCACTGACAAGGTGCTGCTTACGGGATGAAGAAATTAATGAACTCTAGGACATGAACGGTGGACAGGGCAATGGCAACCCACTCCAGTACTCTTGCCTGGAAAATCCCACGGACGGAGGAGCCTGGTAGGCTGCAGTCCATGGGGTTGCGAAGAGTCAAACATGATTGAGCAACTTCATTTTCACTTTTCACTTTCAGGTGTTGGAGAAGGAAATGGCAACCCACTCCAGTGTTCTTGCCTGGAGAATCCCAGGGATGGCGGAGCCTGGTGGGCTGCCATCTATGGGGTCGCACAGAGTCGGACACGACTGAAGTGACTTAGCAGCAGCAGCAGCAGCAGGACATAAGTGGAGCTGGGAACCAGGTGCCGTTGCCTCCTAGTCCTTGGAAGGCTTGGTTGCACCAGGGTGAACCAAAGAGGGGCTTGGGAAGCAGAGGAGGGACTGCCTGATCTCAAGGTCTCTGCTCACCTCAACAGGGGACCAGGGAGAGCGGTTATGGGGCAGACTAGTCATCAGAGGAGCTGAAATGCCACAGGTGTGGACAGATGCCTCCAGAGCTGGCTCAGCTCCAGCAGTGCTGGACGGTGTCCTTCCTGGGTGCCCACCTCTGCCAGCTGAATAGGCATACAACCACACACGGGTGGGGCACACATGTGGACATCGGCTCCCCACCAGGCCAGGTTGGGTGCTCCGTGGAATTCTGAAACTCAGCTGCGCATGGTGTAGGGCTGTTTTCAGGGAAGAGAGGATTTGTTTTATTGTCTAACATTTCAAATCCTCTCATATTCCTCCCAAGAAGTTGTCTAGCTGGGAGTCCTGTGAATGAAAACTGAACTGCAGAAAAGTGAAGAATGTTGGTCAACATTGAAAAAGAGAAAAACAAAATGGAACTTGTAAACTGACTTTTGAGCCTAACTGTGTAATGACATCCAGATGGGCCCCTTCTCCCCTCAGGGACTACGAGGAATCAGGGTTCTCTTGTTACAGATGATGGACATGAAAGCCAGCTCCTCAAAGTGAAAACACGAGGCTGTGTTTGGTGCAGCTAATATATCCCTGATTCAGAACAATATACGAAAAAATGCCCATTAATAGAAAACCAGAGTTTCCATGAACTCCCTAAATAAATGACAAATGATACCCCCAAAATACCAGCTTGATGAGAAATTAGGGATCTGCCTGCCTCAATACCACTGGTCTTGGTCGGCCCTGGAGACGAGAGTGAAATTTGGAGCAAGGATTCCAGCAAGAAGTGACAGAACACAGGCATCCAGAATGGCTGGCAAAGCCCCTGGGAATGAACTGGGGCAGAGACGAGGGCCCCACTGAAGCCTGGGGCTGTAGTCTTGCTTCCCCCGATGACTGTCGCACTGGGAGTGGCTACCACTACACTCCAGGGCATGTGTTTCCTCTCTCTGGATCCTGAGAGCCTAAGTCTGGTTCCCTAGTGCATTCAGGAGCTACCACGGAGCAGGGCACACAGCAGGTGCTCAGTTAACACTGGAGGGACTAATGAACTTGCTGGGTAAGGAGCCAATGAGCGCTACAGCGGGGTGACAAACTCGAGGGGAAGGATGGGTGCTTTCCCCCGTGGCCTTCCAGTTCACTCTCCCTTGCCAGACTCTGAAATAAGCGGCAGGCACTGGGCAGACCAGGCTTCCCTGGTGGCTCCATGGTAAAGAATCCACCTACAATGCAGGAGGTGCAGGTTCAACCCCTGGGTCGGGAAGATCCCCTGGAGAAGGAAACGGCAAACCACTCCAGTATCCATGCCTGGGAAATCTCATGGACAGAGGAGCCTGGCGGGCTACAGTCCATGGGGTCACAAAGACTCAGACATGATCTAGTGACTAAACAACAACCGGGCAGACCAGAGCTGGGAAAGTGGCTTAAACTTGAGGGCCGCCGGGGGCACAGTCGTCTAGAGATGATGCCGAGGCCAGGCTCAGTGCTGGGACTGACTGGTAGGGATGGCTAGGTATGAAGAGGGCTGGGGGTCAGCGCAGCACACAGCCGCCTCTGTGCCTCTCCCTGGATGTGATCCTGAGGCGGCCGAAACCATCACACTGTGTGACGCTGGACAAGTGTGTGAGTACTTAACATGTCCAGCAGTCATGAGGCGCTCTCCTGCCCCTAACGTTGAAATCTCTCCCCAAGACCTCACCACCTACGATGCGCACTCAGGCTTTGCCTCCTGTGGGCTGGTCCCCCAACATGTCAGGGTCCAATGGAAAACAATGATCTGTACAGCACCTCCTGCACACGCAGGAGGGGATTCCCTGGGCACACCTGTAACCCACCTGCTCCAGGACATGCTGGGGGAGTGGGGGGAGTCTCTGCTCAGGGAAGGTGCTGCACCAGCTCCCACACCTGCCTCTCCCCTGAGTCCCAACACTCGGCGGCTGTGAATCGCACCAGCGAGTTGCCGAATGGGCTTCTGTGTGCCGGTCTTGAAAACAAGACTTTGATCCCTCTGGGGGTGGTTTCACTGTCGAGAAGTGGCAGTAATTGCACTTGAAGGCAGCTTGTGACTCCCATGGGCCTTCTCCACCTCGGCACCTCGAGGGACCCTGAAGGACCCTATGCCGGCCAGGGGGAGTTCCAGTGACGCCGGGACATTCACAAGCTGAGGCTGCAAGCATGCTGGTGCGCGTTGGGTACACGCTGGGGGTTCGTCACAGCATTGTATCCTCCCAGAAAAATCTGAGGTGGAATTATTTATAGACAGAGAAAAAAATTATTTTCCCATGATTCATTCAATTAACTGTAAAACAGCTGTTTTTAATAATTTGGGACATGTAAGAAAAGGGAAATGTCAGGGCAAGCATTGAGCACTGAGCTGAGGACACGGGCTGGGTGAG
Source organism: Muntiacus reevesi (assembly GCF_963930625.1). Classification (NCBI taxonomy): domain Eukaryota; kingdom Metazoa; phylum Chordata; class Mammalia; order Artiodactyla; family Cervidae; genus Muntiacus; species Muntiacus reevesi. Next base: position 237,224,383 of record NC_089250.1, read on the forward strand.
GGATGCCATGGGTGACCTGGGTTCCAGGATCTAACAGCAGGTGGGCTGGCAGGCCGCCTGTGCTCTGGGCACCTTCTGAGCAGTGGCCAGCGTGCCAGCCCCCATCAGGCGCTGCTGACCACAACAAGGGATTTGACTTTCAACCCAAGTTTGGTGGGAAACCATGGGATGGCTTAATGGAGGGGTGAGAAAGGCTATTCAGGTTTTGAAAGCTCACTCTGGCTGCTCTGTGCAGCCAGGTGGGGTGGGGGAGAGCTCGGCCGGTGGTCACAGAGAGAACCCCACGGAGGCCACCACTGTCAGCAGATGAGGGACGGTGCGGGTGTGCAATGTGGAGCTGGAGGGACCCTCAGAAGCGAGGCCGTCTCCGCGCCATCGTTGTACAAGTTGGAAAACGTACACAGAGGACACAGAGGGGAAGGGCTGCAGGGTCCTCTCTGGTCCAACTGGTGGCTCCCAGCAAGGAGGTAGGACTCAGCTCAGGCTGGCTGTGACGTGGGGCCCATTCGGGTAGAGAAGGTGTGGATGTGTGGGTGAAGCCCATTAGGGAGATGCCACAGTCTGAACTGCCAAATAGCTGGGGCCCAGGGAACTTCAGTCTGCCTGGGCTGGCACTGGACTCTCTGAGAACTGAACCCTGAGGCTGGGATGGGGCTGTCAGTAGGGCTTGAAGGGGCAGATTCTGAGCTGCACGTGCATAAGACAGCTCACATCAAAGTGAGATGGGATGCAGGTGCCATGGTCTGGATGGGGTAAGGGGACCCTCTGGTGGGGACACTCAGGGCCCCAGGACTTTCAGCTACAGTCATGTTTCCAGACAGCAACACGGTGAGAGACACTGGATTCTGGGACCAGGCCAACAGCCTCTCTGAGTCTCAGTACTGGCTTCTGTGACATGGGATGACAACAGCATAGGACTCTGGGTGTTTTCAACGTTAGTGCAGTCAGGCGCTTGGTCTGACACAGACTAAGAATGCAACATAATGGCCACTGCGGTCTATGAGTCACGAATACCTAGGGCTGCTGTGACTGAACCCCTCAATCAAGCGCAGTGGTAGGGCTGTGTCCCACTTGGAAGGAATGCACAGTAAAATAAGTATAAGTCAGGGTGCTGGTTAAAAATAACTCACTAAAACAAAATAAGAAACCACAAACAAATACATAAAAACCAAACAAATACATAAAAACAAAACAAAAACCCAGTCTTCCTGTATACAGATGCACACACATGGTAATAATGAACAAAATTATCTACTTTCTGATTAGTAAGTGCTTGGAGGGTTAAGCGAAGAATGGCCCTACCTCCTACAGCTCCTGGATAAACGAGAACAGGGCAGAGGAAGATGAAGAGGCAAATAAGTGGCATGGTCCCAAACCTGGAAGCTAGAGTTGGGGTGTGTCTAGATCTCTCTCACTCCCAAAACCTGTGCTCTTGGCTCTACCACACACCCTCTGTAAGGGCTCTGATCCTTAGAAGCACATTCGAGTCACCCCAAGGTACTTAATGAAGTGGGTTACCCTTTCCATTAATACTCTTAGGGGGCTGACATCAAAAACCCTCCATCAGTGGCAGGGCTAAGGGCGGCCCAGACTCAGCGTTCTAGGTCACTGTAACTATCCAATGCCACCAGCCTGTGTCCAAGCATCAGCTGCTGTCAGCACCAGTCAGCCTGTGTTTACATTGGCCACGTGGGTCAGCCTGTGCTCACGTTGGCCACGTGGGTGAACGCTGGAGCTCCCAGAGGTGCAGGGGATGAGACCTGGCACTGGGCTGAGAGACGTGAGCCTGTGGCCACTTGGCAGCAAGTAAGCAGTGAGAACCGCAACCTCAGGGATGGGTGGCTGCGGGTGTCAGGTTTCTGGAACTAAAAGTGTTGTTCCCTGGAACTCTGACAGGAGAGTGGGAGACCAGGCAACCTCTCTAAGTGAAGTGAGGTTTCAGGGAAACTCCTCACACTGGCGGTTCCACTGGAAACCCTGACAGGGTCTCAGAAAACTCAGGAACCTCTGCAGGACCACAGACATGCCATCGGCTCCACCTGGGGCACCTTCGGTCTACTTGTACAGAAGTTTATATTTTAAAAACTGCTCTCTTTGCTTCTCAGGGATAAGCCAAGGACAGAATCATCCCATTTTTACAGATGAGAAAAATGAGGTCTGGAGAGGGACGCATTTTACCCACTGAAGCATTTGGACATGGGCAGCCTTAGATTTCCCAAAAGAATAAGAAAGACTAGAGATCTCTTTGAAAAAATTAGAGACACCAAGGGAAAATTTCATGCAAAGATGGGCACAATAAAGGACAGAAATGGCATGGACCTAACAGAAGCAGAAGATATTAAGAAGAGGTGGCAAGAATACACAGAAGAACTATACAGAAAAGATCTTCATAACCCAGATAACCATGATGGTGTGATCACTTACCTAGAGCCAGACATCCTGGAATGCAAAGTCAAGTGGGCCTTAGGAAGCATCACTATGAACAAAGCTAGTGGAGGTGATGGAATTCCAGTTCAGCTGTTTCAAATCCTAAAAGATGATGCTGTGAAAGGGCTGTACTCAATATGCCAGCCAATCTGGAAAACAGCAGTGGCCACAGGACTGGAAAAGGTCAGTTTCCATTCCAATCCCAAAGAAAGGCAATGCCAAAGAATGCTCAAACTACTGCACAATTGCACTCATCTCACACGCTAGCAAAGCAACGCTCAAAATTCAGTAGGTGAACTGTGAACTTTCAGATGTTCAAGCTGGATTTAGAAAAGGCAGGGGAACCAGAGATCAAATTGCCAATATTTGTTGGATCATCAAAAAAGCAAGAGAGTTCCAGAAAAACATCTACCGCTTTACTGACTATGCCAAAGCCTTTGACTGTGTGGATCACAACAAACTGGAAAATTCTTAAAGAGATGGGAATAACAGATCACCTCACCTGCCTCCTGAGAAATCGACATGCAGGTCAAGAAGCAACAGTTAGAACCGGACATGGGACAGCAGACTGGTTCCAAATTGGGAAAGGAGTACATCAAGGCTATATATTGTCACCCTGCTTTTTTAACTTCTATGCAGAGTACATCATGAGAAATGCTGGGCTGGATGAAGCCCAAACTGAAATCAATATCACCGGGAGAAATATTAATAAACTCATATATGCAGATGACACCACCCTTATGGCAGAAAACAAAGAAGAACTAAAGAGCCTCTTAATGAATGTGGAAGAGGAGAGTGAAAAAGTTAGCTTAAGGCTCAACATTCAGAAAAGTAAGATCATGGCATCCAGTCCCATCACTTCATGGCAAATAGATGGGGAAATTATGGAAACAGTGAGAGACTTTTTTTTGGGGGGGCGGGGCTCCAAAATCACTGCAGATGGTGACTGCAGCCATGAAATTAAAAGACGCTTGCTCCTTGGAAGACAAGTTATGACCAACCTAGACAGCATATTAAACAGCAGAGATGTTACTTTGCCAACAAAAGTCGTCTAGTTAAAGCTATGGTTTTTCCAGTAGTCATGTATGGATGTGAGAGTTGGACTATAAAGAAAGCTGAGCACCAAAGAACTGATGCTTTGAACTGTGGTGTTGGAGAAGACTCTTGAGAGTCCCTTGGACTGCAAGGAGATCCACTAAGTCCATCCTAAAGGAAATTAGTCCTGAATATTCATTGGCAGGACTGATGCTAAAGCTGAAACTCCAATACTTTGGCCATCTGATTTGAAGAACTGACTCACTGTAAAAGACCCTGTGCTGGGAAAGATTGAAGGCAGGAGGAGAAGGGGACAACAGGATGACAGGATGAGTCCATCTCATGACTCAATGGGCATGTGTTTGAGTAAGCTCCGGGACTTGGTGATAGACAGGGAAGACTGGCGTGCTGCAGTCCATGAGGTCTCAAAGAGTAAGACACGACTGAGTGACGGAACTGAACTGAGCCTTAGATTTTGGTCTGGCTCTCTCACTAGATGTCTGTGTAACCTCACCAAGCCTTACCATCTGAATCTGTGTAACAGTCCCAGCTTCTCAGGGAGTTGGGAGGGTTAAAGGCAATAATGTAAGTCCTTTGGGACGGAGCCTGGCACATGATGAGCTGGCAGTGGACGGCAGCTGTCACTGTGTCACCCAGCACAAGCTGCGGCAAGGAGCTGGTGGGTTACCACCTTGACTTCCGGTAGCCACCCATTCATGGAACCTTCTTACTTAAATCTTCTGCACTGCTTGAGCGCTATCTGGCTTTTCCTGTTTACTTGTTTGTGTCTCGTCTCTCAGCTCTTCTTGTTTACTTGATCGTTTCCTATCTCTAAACTCTTGGTTGTCACTTAGCCCCTGTGTCATGCAGTAAATTCCCACTGGCTATCTATTTTACATATGTCAGTGAATACGTTTCCACGCAACTCTAAGTTCAGTGAGAATTACTCTCTCCACAGGCCTCAGCTAACAGCTTATGTGCCTGGTATGTAGTGGGTCTGTAGTGTAACCTTTTTAGGATTGTAGGAGGTCCCTTTGAGAGGTGACAAAATCAACGAGCTCTTTCTTTAGAGAAATAACCTGGCTAAACACACACAAACCAACTGCCTTTTATTTCTAGGGCTGCAACCCCAGAACCCCCAGTTAGGAGGCCGGTTGACCATACAATATGGGAACCCCAATGGTTTCTAAGCCACAAGATCTGTTCTGATTGTCTGACTGCAGCTGCCCCAGGCCTGGGTGAACTGGGCTGGTTTCTCCCAGGGGAGTTAACAGGCCTGGCAAAGTTGCTCGTGTGACAGTTTTCATCCTGCTGAAGCTGCTGTTTCGTCACCGACTAGATTGCGTGGGGGAGTCTATTCTGCCGGCTTCCCCTGCGAATTTCATACTGCTCTGAAATCTCGGCCCCACATCAATACAAATGCACTTATGTTTATAAAGACTCCTTCAGTCCCCAGAAGTCTTTCAGAGATCATTCAGGGAGTTACTTGATATACTGAGTATGCAGCTTATTGAAAAAAGTGATTCAGAGACAAGAAAGAACGAAGGAAAGGAAGGACTGGGAGAGGCCAGGGAAGAAAGGACAGGGAGCCCAGGAGGGCCTCGGGGTTGGGTGGAGCTGGGCCGGGGCCGTCGCAGGCACAGACAGTCCTGGGCGTCGCAGCTCTGCCAGTCACACGCAGCGGTGTGCCAGGTGCCTTCTGAAAAGGCTTTTATTTGAGAGGATTAAACGCGACTGATTGGAGGAAGCAAGCCCAGAGCCCCCTCCCAAGTGGGATTCACCTCCATCAGCCCTTGAATGAGGAGCTAGAAGAGCTTGCTTTCTCCAGCCACAGACCCAGGAAAGCTGGCTGGGGGCCCTACATTGGGGGCTTCACCTGGAGCATGGAGACAAGACTACTCACGTGGGCTGTGGGCTCTGAGCCTTGCTGGGGCTGCTGACCTATCTCTGGAGTCAGGCAGGCCTGGGGCTTGGTCCTGGCTCTGCCACCAATCGGCTGTGTGACTGTGGGCAAGTCACTCAACCTTGCTGAGCCTCAGTTTCCTAGTTGTAAAACGAGCATAATCACATCACCTACTTAGCGCCCATAGATTCAGGCACGCTTTCCCCAACTTCACACTTTCTGTTCTGCTTTCGTCATTTCTGCCCAATCCATGTAATACTCCTGGCCTTAGCTGTGTAGTATGTATTTCATTTGACTCACTTTTTCAAAAAGTTAAGTCCCTACACTGGGCCTTACTCTAATATCTGGGTAATCATGAGCTAAACGGGCTACATACTTTTTGGATTTATATTATAATAAACATGTCACTATTAAAGTGAAGAATGGAAATGAAGGACATCATAAACAACAGTGTCTGGCACGGGGCCTGCTTGCATGTGCTCCTTACATGGCACAGTGGTTGCTGTCCTGCTGTCATCACCGTCACTCAGAAGGACAAGTGGAGCAGGGGCAAAGGGGGGGCCCCGCCAGGAACCCGTTCAGGAACCCTTACCCCACCTGGGGTGCCAGTCTCCTTCTGTCAAAGCCTAGATCCCAACCTGGGTTCCTCCCTCACCTGCTCCCCTGCCCTTCCCACCCTACTCATGTCTGCACCTTTAAAACAATCACGCTATGCAACGATAACTGACTTTCTTTTTCTTGTCTGCTGCTGCTGCTGCTAAGTCGCTTCAGTCGTGTCCGACTTTGTGCGACCCCATAGACGGCAGCCCACCAGGCTCCCCTTTCCCTGGGATTCTCCAGGCAAGAACACTGGAGTGGGTTGCCATTTCCTTCTCCAATGCAGGAAAGTGAAAAGTGAAAGTGAAGTCGCTCAGTTGTGTCCGATTCTTCGTGACCCCATGGACTGCAGCCCACCAGGCTCCTCCATCCATGGGATTCTCCAGGCAAGAGTACTGGAGTGGGGTGCCATTAAAGGAGGGAGTCCACCCTCCCTGGTCCAGCCCAGCTGCAAACAATTTTCCCATCTTCACAACTTCTCCCCCATCTCCCCCTCAATCTGGCAAAACCTGAATTTCAAAGGAGGGGAAAGAGTCCTCCATCTAGCACTGCCTGGTTATTTGTCAATTCTGCCTAGCTGACTAACCCAGAATTTCCTAATTACCACTCCACCGGGAAGCTGTAACAGTTTCATTAAAAAAGAAAGAGAGGAAAAAAACACACCCAAATTCAAGCCTTACAAAAAATTCTCACCTTGTAAAAACAAACACACGCACAAACCAACCAGCCAAACAAAGTGGTGCACTGTGTCAGGGCCTCAATGCGGCTGGAGGCTGCACGTGCCAGGGAGCAGGCAGGACGCGGAAGCCCCAGGGCCAAGTGCAGAGTCCGCATTCACCAGCAGCGTGGGGCTGGGCAGCGCTCGACCCCTCGGAGCCCCAGTGTGACGGCGGGGTCAGGGTGGCTGGCTCGTGAGGCTGCTGTGTAGTGTGGTGGGGTGTGAGTGTGAGGTGTGGGGTACTGTGCGGACAGCAGAGGTGCAAGCATTTTCTGTCTGAGTGGTCACTTGTGGGCCTGGACTTGAGGGAGGCAGGTGGAGGTCAGGTGACTCCACCCTGGGCACGGGAATCCCACATCCTACTCCCAGAGGGCCATTTTCTCAGTTTGCTGATGGCTAGTCCCCACTGGGAGATGCTTTTCTTTCCAGGGGTATCAGTACTTCAACCAGGCTTCCTAGAGACTTAACAGTCTTTAAAACCCACAGGGCTGCATCTCTAATTAGGGCACTTCAGGTCTGGGGCAGACAGTTCTGAATGGGGCCTCATTCCCACTCCGGGATAATGAGTCTCTTGTAGGAAGAGTCCTGGGATGGCTCCAGCTTCCAAACACTGAATCCTCTCGATTTTGTTCCTAGGGAAGGAACCTGGACCCCAGAACCAACTCAGACTCCAACCTGGACTCCCGGTCAGCCCCCACTGCAGGCTCCATTCAGGTGCCCAGAAGTACTGAAAAAACCAGGTGCTTTGGCTAGAGATGAAGGTCTGCTTTCTAGTCCCCACCTGCCCTTGACTCTGGCTGTTAGGGCCCTGCAAGTTCTGGGGAGAGGTTATCAGCTGAGCAGAAGCAGCTCAGGGGCTCCAGGGCTTTGACCCCCAATCCTTGGCCTCAGCATCTGTGTGTTCTCTGGGCAGGGGCTGGAAGGAGACAGAGCTCGACCACACTGCTGAAGCTACTCCACAGTGACCAGTGAGACAACCTCTTCTCTGTCCCTGTTGGGCAGGCGACTTTGAAAGCAGCCTCGTCGTGGGCCCCTAGAACCCAACTCTGCATGAGAAACAAGTGCTTCAACCTTCAATGCTAGAGGACTTTGTTTAGCTGAGCTCAATTCCGGAGCCTGTCACCGTGGCAACGGGTCTTTGGGGGATTTACATCTCATGCATCACAACAGGGGAAAAGCCATTTAGCAAGCTGGAGCGGTGGTAAAAAAAAAAAGAAAAAAACCCACCACACAAAACCAGTGGGCCCCTCTCTCCCCAAGAGGGCAGCCACAAAACAAAACAGAATCAACAAGAAAATTTCCCACAAGCCCATGTGGCCTCTGTTGGAAATCAGCCGAACAGGAATTCAAACTTAATCAAACTTTCATGTCTCCCTTGTAAAGCTCAGGAAATTGGTAATTGGTTTTATAATTGAATTTTCTGATCACGTATCAAAGGAATGGGTCCTGCCAAAGGCCAAGGAATGGCTTGTCTCCAGGAAGGACAGCCAAGGTCCCCGATGGAGGCTCTGCTGGGAGGTAGGGGAGGAGAAGTAACTGGTGGTAGCCTAAGAATAGAGTCTGTTATTTATAACCAGAGAAGAAGCTGGTGACCTCTGAGCCCCACCCTCACAAAGTGGTCTCCCCCAAACATGCACCTTGGGGCCGCAGGGTTCCGATTCAGAAATGGAGCCTTCTGTGATGCAGGGTGAGAGATGGGGGAGGCAGAAGGCAGGGAGATTGTCTCGGTAAGGAGTTTTCCCCAGAGCTATGCAGACTGCTAAGGAGGCCTGCCCGGGGCAGAGGCTGGGCAGAGAGGGGAAGGGGCTGGTGCAAGAACCCTTCTGGAACGGGAAGTGGGACACAGGAGGGAACAGAGAAGTCTGAGGTGTCCAGCCCTGGGTAACAGTGAGGAGGGTGGTGCTTTCAACATAAAGAAGGAAGACAGAAGCAGCTGGCTCTGCCACCTGGACTGGTCTGGGCCCGAGTGCTGAGGGCACATCGCCCCTTGGTGATTGGCATGCTAGCAGGTATAGCTCAGCCTTTCTGTGCCCTCATTTGGTGCTCTACCATCATCATCATCATGCTTAAGTTTCACAACAGCCCAAGGGAATGATTGTTTATTGTCCCCCTTATTCCAAACCAAGAGAGCAGAGGGGAAGATCTGCCCGCTCGTGAGCCCTAGAGCCGGGACTTGGACCCAGGACGGCCTGACCCCAAAGTCCACAGGTCTACCCCTAATGCCACACTGCCTCTTCACCTGCAGATAAAGGGACCTCGCAGCCAAATCATTAGAAAAGGGTCCCTCAAGCTCAAAAGAGAGGTATGAGCTAGAGGTGGAAGCCTGAGAGTCAACGAATCAATGTTCATTAATTAATCCACTTAAAAATGTTCATGGTAAAGACAGGCCACAGACTGGAGAAAATAGTCACAACACATATATCTGATGGAGAACTTGCATCCAGGAGATATTTTTTTAAAAAACTCTTTACAATTGCTGACTAGCGGAAAACATTTTAAGCATAAAAATGTATCCCCCACCCCCACCAAAAAATAAAAAATAAAAACCTATTACAACTCATTAATAAGAAGACTAACAACCCATGAAAAGGGAAGAATAAAAAGGTATGAACAGATAGTTTATAAAGAAAATATACAAATGCCCCAAATGGCACCAAATATCACTAGTCATCAGGGAAATGCAAATTAAGGGCACAATGAAATACTACTACATACAAACTAGTATAGCTAAAACATAAAAGGACTGACAATTCCAAGTGTTGGTGAGAGTACGGGGCAACAGGAACTCTCTCCTACAATGCTGGTGGAATTTTAGAGTACAACTACTTCAGAAACCAGTTAGGAAGTTTCTTATAAAGTTAACATATCCTTACCAGATGACTGAACAATTTCACTCATAAGTAAGTAGCAAGAGAAGTGAAAATATATGTCCACACAAAAACCTGTACATCAGTGTTCTAGTAGTATTAATTCACATTAGCCCTAGAAGAGAAATAACTCAAATACCCATCAACAGATAATTAGGTGGACAAATGATAGCCTCTACTTGGGTTGGAGAAGGAAATGGCAACCCACTCTAGTACGCTTGCCTGGAGAATCCCACGGACAGAGGAGCCTGGCAGGTTATGGTCCATAGGATTGCAAAGAGTTGGACACGACTGAGCATTCATACTTGGGTTACACCTGAAGTTTGGTCACAATAAAGTACCCAGGTGTTATGTAGAGAGATAACAGCAAGAATCCACAGTCAGGCATGGGGTCAGGGACAGGTGAAGTCTGTAGGCATCAAGATCGCATCTGGTCCAGCTCTGTTTTATTTTTGTTTTAAGCAAAGGCTTCTGCTGTGGTTGAAGTGAGGACAGCGTCCCTACATTCTGCGAGCTGGGTGCTGCACAAACCACTAAGTGGACCTCCTGCCCCATGCATACAGGGGCTCAGAGAGGGATGAGGCCTGCCAGACATGAACTCCTAAGTTAGTGCCAGAGCCGGGACTGTGACTGGACTCCCCCCGCAAAGACCAGCCTGGGAATCAGTCACACGGGGGGCCAGAGCCTGGCTCTGCTGCTAGTTGGGCAGGTGACTCAGCCTTTCTTTGCTTATCTGTAAAATGGCAGTAATAACAGCTACTACAGGATTTGGGGCACAGTTCAATGACATGATGCAATGTGTCCTAATGCCTAACACGTACTAAACTCGTAACACATGCCAGATACTGCTGTCCGTTGTCTGACACTTTAACCACCCTAGGCTCTGTCTACATTGCATGAACACACTCGGAGTGGGGTGGTCACACAGCTGGCCAGCCCTGGAACCACAGTTCCTCAAGGCAGTCTAGCATCTGAGCCTTTTCACCCTATGCCATGTTCCCAGACTCAGTCCTTCACGTGTCACTTCTTTTTCCATGCCAGTAGAGTCCTGATATCAGCCTCATCTTCAATGGTTATTTGTGTAAAATTATGAGTTTGATGTGACTTTTTTCTAATACACATTACAATAGACATAGAATGACAGTAAAAATCAAAGGTTTATATGTAGCTCACATCCACCAAAGTGTGTGTATGAGACTCAAGAAACAATGACATTAACAGAAGCTCTTAGATCACAGCATATGGAATCAGAGGTCCAGGGCTATCATGCATATAGGTGCTGGAAGGCAGCCCGTTTCTAAGGAGTTGGGACAGAGGCGATGGGGAAGCTTTATCACAGCCACCACCAACAGCCACGTCCAGGTTTGCTCCATCGGGTCACAGAGAAGCACTACTCTTTCAGTGTGTGGGCCCCACAACTCTGCTGGGTCCCTGTTGAGGAGGAGATGAACAGGGCCAGGAGAGCCAGGAACATGCACCTCTCACCACAGGAGAGGCGAGGCTTCAAGGAGTTGGAGGCGATTGAGCTAAAATCCCCATCCATGGGCTGTGCCAGACACTGGCTTCCTGTGACAAGAGCATTCTGGCTTTTCTTCCTGAGGTCACAGTGAGACACCGTCCAGATCCCACGGCAGCAGGGTGTGACTAGATGACCAAGTTCTGGCCAATGGAATGTGACCTGTCCCCACCCCAACCCCAACTTTCCTTACAACCGCCCATGTGTTTCCTTTCCCTGTCTGCTTGGCCTGATATCAGGAGACCCCAAGGCTGGGGGGCTGGCAGAGCCCCAGAGCAGAGGGGAGCCAGAGCACCCTCACCTTTCACATTAGGCGGTGATGTGAACAAGAAACATTCCTTTACTGTGTTGAACTGTTGAGATTTAGGGGTTGGTTGTTACAGCAGGTGAAGTCAGGCATTTTTCAGAATGTCAAGGAAACTCTGCTGCTACTATCCTGGGACTTAGTACTAGGAAGGGACCAATACATCCTCTAGGGTTTTTGAACAACACTGGCCTCCTCTAGGAGTTGACATTTATAAATAGGACAGCAGAGGCAAACTTGTTGCCTGTGAGCCATACACATGCTCAGCAGTCATACAGCCCAAGGAGCAAATCCTGGCTCCATTTTGTGCAGGGAAGACAAAATATTAGCATCTTTCGAGACTGTTTGAAAATGCGGTGGGATGATGTGAGCAAAACATCGAGTGCCGAGTGGATGCTTAACGTACGGTGGTCTCTCTACTCTGCCACTCTCACCCTGCGGGGCTGTGGGCAGCACTTGTCTGGCCAACACAGAGCCCTCAAACCCAGGGCAACCACAGTCTGGGTGCAGCTGGGATTGCTGACTGGGTGAGAACCTGCCAGGACATTGTCCACAAAGCAAGGAAGAGGCAGTTCCTGTAGCCCCAGGTGAGCTGGTGAAAAAGATGAGTAAGACCAGAAAAGGAGGAGGCCCAGGACTTCCCTGGTGGTCCAGTGGCTAGGAATGCACACTCCCAATTTAGGTGGTCTGGGTTCAATCCAGACTGGGGAACTAGATCCCCTATGCCACAACCAAAGAGCCCGCATGCTGCAATGAAGACTGAAGATTCCACATGAAGACCTGATGCAACTAAACAAATAAATAAATGTTAGGGGGAAAAAAAAAAAAAGAAAGAATGAGGCCCAAGTAAGGTGTAGGGGAAGAAGTGGGTAGACTTGAAGGGGCATCATCCAGGAAGGGGAAAGATAACCCACAGATGGGGAGAAAATATCTGCAAATCATCTGATACAGGACTGGTATCCAGAATGTATAAAGAACTCTTACAACTCAACAGTAAGGCAAATAGCCCAATTAAAAAGTGGGCAAAGGTTCTGAATAGACATTTCTCCAAAGAAGATATACAGATAGCTAATAACATGAAAAGATGCTCAATATCCTTAGTCACTAGGGAAACACAAATTAAAAACACTCTGTGACACCACTTTACGCCCAATAGGATGGCTACAATACAAAAGATGGACAACAAATGTAAGTGAGAATGTGGAGAAACTGGAACACTCACATATTGCTTATGGTGATAAAAAAAAAAATGGTGTGGCCACTTTGGAAAACAGTTGTATACTTCCTTGGAAAGTTAAAACAGAAAAGCAGACTTCACACATGACCCATGAGTTCCATTCCTAAGTATATACCCAAAAGAAATAAAAGTGTGAGCACACAGACACTTTTGCGTGAATGTTCACAGCAGCATTATTACTAGGACAGCTCAAAAGTGGAAACAAGCCAAAGGTCCATCACATAAGAAGTGCGTGAACAGTCTGATGTATCCAAATTCCAAAACAATGGAATATTATCTGATATATAATATTGGATGAGACTTGCAAACACAATGCTGGATGAAAAGAAGTCGGACACACCATATGATTTCACTGCAATTAAATGTCCAGAACAGGCAAATCCACAGGGACAGAAAGTAGACTGGGGTGGCCAGGGGCTGAGGGTGGGGGGAAGGGGAGTGACTGCTCATGGATATGAGGTTTCTTTCTTGGGTGCCTGTGCTCTGTCCTGTCTGAAGAGGGCCCATGTTCCAGGGGAAGATGCACAGAGCCAGATTCCAGGAGGAATCACCTCTCACACGTGTCACCTGTGTGACCTGCTCTCCTTGCTGCATAGACTCCGGTGGGGGGATGTGTGCTTTTCACTCAGTAGCTGAGAAAAGTCAGGCCTGAGAGATGGTCTATGAGTAAGGTGGCTCTATAAGTCAGGATCCAAATCCATTCTGGTCTTCCACAATCCGATTTTCGCCTCTGAACTCATGGGGGTCATACCCACACCAGAAAGGGCAGTGGGCCAAGTTCTGAGATATCTGGGCCCAAGAACAGCTCTGCCACTGACTAGCTGCTTGACTCTGGGCCAGTCATCTGAATTCTCTGAGCCTCAGTTTCCTCATGTGTGAACACCTGTTACACCTGCCCCACAGGTGGGAGGTCCAGAGCACAAAGATGGCAGTAGTAAAGGGGATTTACCTTTGTGCCAAACACAGGACTTGGAGCTGGGGAAACAAAGGATTCCTCCCCTTAAGGGGTTCATCACAGAGCTGTGTAATTGCTAAAGACTTCATATATGCCAGGCAACTTCATTACCAAGGGCCAAATCAGGGTAGAAGATCATAAAGGCTAAATCTTCTAGGTAAGAGTGTTCTAGAACTGAATGTACATGTCCTCCAAAAATTCCTGTGCTGAAGCCCTAACCCTCAGTGTGGCTGTACTTACTGAGTAAGGAATGAAGGTTAAATGGGATCATAAGGGTGGGGCCCTGACCTGATAGGACTAGTACCCTTATCAGAGATCTCCAAGAGTTCTCAATCCCCATCCTCTGCAGGTGTGTTTACCTAGAGACGGCCACGTGGGGAAACAGTAAGAAAGTGACTGCAAGCCAGAAGGAGAGCTCTCACCAGAAACAATTTGGACCAGAACCTCGATATTGGGCTTCTGGCCTTCAGAGCTGTGAGAAATACATTTCTGTTGCTTAATTTACCCAGTCTATGTTTAGTTATGGCAGCCTGAGCCAACTAACACAAAGAGCTTTTGCATACCAGTGTTTCAGGCACTATTCAAGCCCTTCACATTGCTGACCCAAGCACGAGGTTAAGAAATGGCATTATCCCAATTCTACAGATTAAAAAGAAGCAGCACAGAGCTGACAGGTACCTTCCCCCAGGTCACATCGGGTACAGAAAGCAGCACTGGGCTCCCGAGCGGACAGGCTGGCTACAGGGTGTGAGCCTAAGCGCTATTCAAGTTTGTGAGCTCCTTGTGTGCACAGACCGTGAGGTCTGGGTTGAGAGTGTGGGTCAGTCAATGAATTGTGTGCATGACGTTTGTGATGAAGCCCAGAAGCATCACTGGCCTCATGCCCCGACCCTGAACCAGCTCTGTATGCTCTGCCATCTCATTCTCGTCAGGCGAATGGCTCCTGAAATCCACCGTCCACTCCCTACCCCCGAGGGAGTCTGCCCTAGTGATCAGAGGGAAGCTGACAGCTTCCCGGGGCCTTTCATGTTCATCTCCCCCCGCAGCCCTGCAGCACGGTTTACCCTTGACACAGATGTGGCGACAGTGATACCTGACAGTTTTTCTGCTTGCTTTAGTGGCTTTATGCCCGTGGCTCGGTGGCCCACGTGTCACCCCACACCAGGATCCTCCTAGGCTGGGATAGCACCCATATCCACAGCCCCAGGCCCCGGCCCCAAGCTGTACATCCTGGGTGCCCATGGTGGGGCTGCCTCCACTGCTGACTACTGTCTGCCAGCTGTCCAGCACCACTCCTTCCCCCAGACAAGTTGGTCTTCAATTTGCGCCACCTTTGCAACACGGGGGGTTCTTTCTCTTTTGGATACAAGGGAAGAGGGGGCTTGGCAATCACCTAAGCTGAGCATTTGAGTTTTGCCAGAAGGATTTACAGAACTTTCCAGAAGTTACAGAACTGAAACGGGGGGCAGGGTAGAGGGGAGATCTAGAGGTCCTCTGGCTCCTCAGTAGGAACTGTAGGATGAAGGGCTTGCCTGAGGTCACAGAGTAGGCTGGGGGCAGGACCCGAAGCCCAGCTTTCCTGTGAAGCATCAGTGTTCTTCCCACGTAAGCTGAGGCCCACATGTGTGCATGCCAAGTCGCTTTAGTCATGTCCAACTCTGTGCAACCCCATGGACTAGAGCCCACCAGGCTCCTCTATTCATGGGATTCTCCAGGCAAGAATACTGGAGTGAGTTGCCATGAGCTGAGGCCTGCTACACCTCCAGCTCAAGTCTGACCCTAATCTGACAAACACCCTGGCCTCTCCCTGAGTTCCTGGGGAACTCAGTCCCAGAAGGGCTGGGCTCCTGCCCCTCCATGTGCCAGAGAGTCACAGCGAGGGAAGATGGGTCCCTATGCTGGGTGTTCTCCCCATCCAGCTGGGTGGCGGGTAAGAGAAGGGCTGGGATGGAGTGGGGGGGCTGTGATCTCCCACCTCCCCAGCTTTTCCAGGAGAAACAACCTCCATGCAGAGGCTAGATCTGATTCTCTTCTCCCCATCCAGCTTCAAAATATCTAGGACTTACAGCCCGAGGATGAGCTTCGGGCCTTGCTTCCTGGCACACTCTGGAAGATGACGCTTGGAGTGGTCTTTCCACCTGCTCACCCCTATGGCTGGCAAGCCCCCAGGAGCTGGCCAAGGAAGCATTACTACCAACAAAACTAGTGGAGGTGATTGAATTCCAGCTGATCTATTTCAAATCCTAAAAGATGATGCTGTGAAAGTGCTGCACTCAATATGCCAGCAAATTTAGAAAACTCAGCAGGGACCACAGGATTGGAAAATGTCAGTTTCCATTCAAATCCCAAAGAAGGGCAATGCCAAGGAATGTCCAAACTAATGCACAACTGTGTTCATTTCACATGCTAGCAATGTAATGCTTAAAATCCTTCACACTAGACTTCAACAGTATGTGGACCAAAAACTTTGTAGGATTACTCCAAAAAACCCCAAAAGTTTGGGAAACTCTGGATGAGATCCATGTCAACAAGCCCCCTGCTGGGCTCTGAGTGCCTTCGTGGCTCCCCAAGAGAAGACACAGTCCGTGCCCCCAAACTTACTCAATGAGAAAGACTGTTGCTCCATCACATCAAGGGATGACTGTCTGAGGAATCTCAGCCAGAAGAGTGTCAACAATTCCTTCAGCACAGAACTGTATGTTTACAGCAAAGTGTGCACTGAGAAAGCTAGGATCAAACTCCAGTAGGGCTGCTGCAGACAGTGAGAGATGTGGATACACAGACAAGGGACTCATCGCTGGAAGAGAAGGAGCCTCCAGGGACAGGACACCCTTTGCAGGTCCAGCAGGAGGCGCTGGGCACCATGGGACACTCATACTGCAGGGAGGCTTGCCCCTGAGTAGCTGGTGGAAGAGGATCTGAGATTCTGATGTGCCGGGCCAGGACCTTCAGTACCACTGTGTCTTGGAGAAGTAAACCGGAAGCATACTGACACGACGCAACAAGGTCCAGGGAGAGGCCTGCCCCTCTCCTGCCCACCAGTCAGTCTTCATGGAGCCTTTGCTGGCCGTAGGCTCTTCCCCCAATGCAAACACCCCCCAGTCCAGGCCATGAGCATCCATACTCCTCACCCTGACACTCAGGACCTTCTCTCAGTCAAACCCACCCTTTTTCCCATGCTCTGCCATGAGGAAGAGCTGGGTTCAATCACTGGGTTGGGAAGATCCCCTGGAGGAGGGCATGGCAACCCACTCCAGTATTCTTGCCTGGAGAATCCCCATGGACAGAGGAGCCTGGCGGGCTGCAGTCCGTGGGGTCGCAAAGAGTCAGACACGACTGAGCGACTAAGCCCAGCCCAGCACAGCACGGGCTAGGAGGGTTAGCAGGGGCGGCGCCTCGGGCCTGGAACGAGGCAGAGACCCTGCGTGTGCCAGCGCAACAGGGCAGAAGGGCCTGGCCAGTGCCACCTTCGGGCTGCTCAGGCGGGAGAGAAACGTGTGTTCATCTTCTTTCTGCCACTGTTACTTAGTGGTCTTTGTAACAGCAGGGAAACCTGCACCCTGGCTGATATACACTGGTATTATTTCCATTTTATAGAGGAGGAAACTGAGGTTCAAGTTCAGGGTACTTAAGCAACCTGCCTGAGGCCACAAAGCTAAGAGGAGGATCCAGGGTTGACCTTGTACTGGCCTGACTCCTGAGAGTGTGCTCTTTGCCCCATGACACACAGAACCTCCCTCGGAGGACGCACGCTGTGGTTCCACAGGAGAAGACCAGAGGCCGAGACCTCATCATGAGGCTCCATGCTGCAGGGGGACACTTGGATGTGGCCCCGGGGAGGGCCGTATCTGGGAATCAAGGTACTGCTCGCTCAGGTGCACAACCCGGACTCTGAGAACAGCTGGGGTTGGGGTGGGGGGCACCTGGACCCCCAGCAGGCACCCTAGTCTGCAGAGCTGGGCGCAGAAAGCCGCCTTCCTCTCCTCAGCTGGTTGTCATCAAGGGCACCAGCTGGTCCAGGCACCCGGCAGGGAAGTGTAGCAGGAAGGAGAAGGGAAGGAAGACAGAGGCCTGGGCAAGAAGGGGAATGGTGCCCACAGAGCTGCAAAAGCGGGACCTAATTTGGCAGTTAGCTATTTCAGGACTGTGCCCTGGGGACCTCAGACCGGAGACACTGGGGGAGGAGAGTCTGCTTGTGCAAACGTTCCTAATCCACAGCTCCTCTAGGGCCGTCAGCTGCTCCTGGGCTCACTCGGGAGTGAGGACGTAGAGGGGCTGACAGCCAGCATTCGTGCTGGGTGATGCGCGTTCGCTGTCTGAGCCCGTCAGAGCTGGTAACATGTTCACTCTGTGTCTGGACGAGCATGTGGCACAGCAGGACTCCCTGTCTGTGGCACTTGTTGTGGTAAGTACAGAAACACCCTTATTTTACAGATGCGGAAACTGAGGCCAGTCTGCTCGTCTCCGCTCATTCCTGTTCACCCAGTGCCTGACACATTGCTAGTGCACAGAAAGCCATAGCACACGTGTCGCTGATGAACAAGTGAGGGGACTTCCCTGGCGGTCCAGTGGCTAAGACCTCGCCTTCCAACGCAGGGTGTGCAGGTACGATCTCTGGTTTGAGAGCCAAGACCCCACATGCCTCACGGCCAAAAAACCAAAACATAAGACAGAAGCAGTACTGTAATAAATTCAATAAGGACTTAAAAAAATTAAAATAGAACAAGTGAGACAACCAATGAAAGAGGGAGGGAGAGAGAAGCTGAAGGTGCCCAGGAGATGGAAAAGATACTTACAGCCGAGGGGAGATCAGGGACAGCCTTAATACAAAGGAACAAAGCAGCGACCATTTAGAGAGCATGTGCTCTGTGCCAGGCGCTCCACTGATGCTGGGACACCTGACGGGGGTCGACCTTGCTACTCAAGAACCATCTCAAGCGTTTCTGGGGGACTATCACCCAGTGCCGACTGCCTCTCTCCTCCCTGGGGTCCTGCCTCCTCTCTCCCTGGGTCTACATCTTTTGGCTTCTGTCTCGGGCCTCGCAGGACCCCGGTTCAGGAGTAGCCTTCCTCAGCTCCACTCCTGCAAAGCCATGAAGGGGGACAGGGGTCGGGGCATGCACCTTGCTCCCCAGCCTGGAACCAGAGCCGATGGGGAATTTTGCGGGGGAAGGGACTGAGACTGCCTCTCTGACTTGTTCAGTGGCCTCGGCACTAGCTCTTCACCCAGTTCTGAAACAATGGTCACAGCCAGGCTTCTAGTCCTGGCTCTCCCTTCATCAGACAGGGGGTGATGTGCCTGGTGACACATCCTTATCGAGAGGAAGACAAAAACAAGAGCTGTTTACTGAGCACTTACTGCGTGCCAAGCCCCATGCTTAGCCCTTAACATATATGAATTCTTCAACCAAAACAGCCCTGTGAGCAGGTCATTGTTATTATTACCTTCAGTTTACAGATGAGGAACCTAAGGTTGAGTAAACCAAGTGACCACCCTGAAGTTCAAAGCTGATGACAGGCAAGGCCAAGACTCAAGGTTGTATCTCTGACTCCGAGCCCTGGCTCTGATCCTTGCTGAGCTGCCTCTGCAGCTGCACTTGTCTGGCTCTAAATAAAGCCTTGCCTGGCGCATGGCTAAGGTCCCTGCTAGCTCAGGTGGGCTGGGAAAACCGGAGTCTTCCCAGGAGATATTCCTGCACATGGGCCCATGTCTTCCACCTGCCTTCACCCATTCTGCCATCACCCACTGCTGCAGCCCCAGTGGAAAGGCGAGAAGGGAAGGGTGAATGGTGGGTTGGGGGCTGCACCCGGGATCCTGGCTGGCCCACTGCCGGAGAGGCCACCAGGGGAGGAGCAGCTCTGGCTCCAGCCAAACTGGGCTATGTCATAATCCTGCTATACTAGCTTGAGCGTGGCTGGCCATCCACAATACGATATGAATCAGGCACAGTGGGCAGCTCTGAAGTCAAGGAGAGTATTTAGGATGGCTACGGTGGCCTCCCCAGCATCTCTTTCTTCTGCTTCCATTTCCAGTTTCATGAGCTCCTAGGGAATTCACTCTGGTCCCAGGAACCCTTCAGGCAATCAGAATACTGCATCCCCTTGGTCACAGACTTGCTCAGTAATGTTCAGGGATGGGCATGTGATCTCAGTGGGGCCAAGGAGAGAGGGCAACTCCCAGGATCTAAGTGGCTTCTCAGGGAAGGGTGTGCAGGGGCACACCCTCTGCTCTGCACATTCAGGGATGCTTGCAGGTTGGGGTAGGGGGGAGCGGGAGGAAGTGGTGATGTAACTGTGACAGCCATTTTCTTGCAAGATGAGAAGTGATTCTATGGGTCCAATGGGAAGGCCGTGTGGGGGACAGAGTGTGGGGAACTGAAGAGGAGTCAGAGCAGCTCATCAGGGTGGAGCCTCATCTGCAGCAGACCCTCTGGACTTCTTCCTTCCTGGACCAGGGGAGTGTTTTTTTGCTTTCACAAGCCAGTTTGATTGTATTTCTTATCTTTGGTGACCAAGAGTGTCCTATCTTATCCAGAGGGGGTCCTCAGCAGTGGTGCAAGATCCAGTTGGTTGTGGAGTCATAAATAAATAAGAGGGGAAGGAGCTGAGTAAAGAGGAAGATGGGTGTGTGTGGTTATGACAAGGGCAGACAGCGCTGGTTTTCCTGGGGAAGCCACCGCCACCCTGCCCGTGTGGGACTACACCCCTCCGCCCCAGGCACGCAGAGCACAGGGCCTCCGAGCTGGGGAGGGACCCAGACACCACTCCACGGCCACCCTCTCCGTCTCACCCACACGGCTGCCTCGGCGCACCCCCTAGCCCCTTTCCCACCCCTGACACCCCACAATGAACCAAAGTCCATCTATGGGTCCCCTGGCTCCTCTGTAAAACACTGGGTCCCTCAGAAAGGGTCCATCATTCACAAGGGGCTCCAGTGTGGGGTTTGGACTAACTTAGGTATAGACACAGTCAGGGAGAGACCTCCGGGGTGAATGGTGACAGTGCTCACTCACCACAAGGCTTGAACCTGTGTCCCCTACAGGACCATACAGCCGGCCCTGCACTGCATACTAACATTTTTGTAGATCCTAAAGACTATGTTCTGGGTAGCAAAATTATACTGCATTGCATTAAAGGTGAGTCCAAAGTATTAATTTGTTAAGCATACATTTAAAAGTGTTAGTCGCTCAGTCGTGTCTGACTCTTTGTGACCCCACCGGCCTCCTCTGTCCATGGAATTCCCCAGGCAAGAATACTGGAATGGGTTGCCACTTCCTTCTCCAGGGGACCTTCCCGACCCAGGGATCGAACTGGGTCTCCTGCACTGCAGACAAATTCTTTACCATCTGAGTCACTAGGGAAACCCATTTGAAATATACAATTTTGTGACCTTATTTTAAGAATTCTTCATTTTTCAACATGACAAGAGCCTCAACACATGAGCACTGGCCAGGCAGGCCTCTCTGAGCTGTCCTCTATGTCTTCTGAGACTGGGCGAGATCCTTGGCAGCTCATTTGCCACCTTGAGCCCAAAAGATGTGCCCACAACACTCCCTCTCCAAGAGAAGGCTCTTAGCTTTCCTATGGGGTAACCAGCAGAAATGCAGGGGGTGGGGGTAGACTGAGGGCTGTCATGTGGGGCCCCCATACACTCAAGGGAAAGGCCACTAGTGGGGACCCCTATCCTGATGCTCGGAAATATTCACTTGCACAGTCATAACATTTTTTTCACCATTAGAACCGGGTAATTCAGGGCTTACAGGCAGAGACCGACGAGGGGAGTGTATGCTACTGTGAGAGAGAGAGAGAGAAAGAGAAAGGGAGGGAGGAGACACAAGCGCAAGACATCACTGCCTGAGGTTTTCATTTACTGTTAGTTGGAGTCGTTAGGTTTCCTTTTTTCTTGTTAAAATTCCACACCTCTTTCTACAGATGATGAATGTGCAGAGACTGGCCGAGGCCCAGGCCTGAACACCCACTCCACTAGCCCTGCCGTGGAGGCCAGGCGCAGCAGTCACCCAGCCTGCCCAGGGAAGCCGGGGCACCAGGCTGGGTGGATGGTGGTCTCCGGGTGGACTGCCTTGCTCTCTTTGGCGAGCCCCACCCCAGGCTCCTCTGCACGGAGGTTCCGCCCAGACACTCTGCCGTAGCTTTGCGCTGCCAGATTTACCCGCCACCAACCATCCTCTTGTCTCCAGTGCCCCTCCGGACAACATTCCAGCTTCTGATGTGGGTGCTACAGGCCGACTGTGTCCTCTCAAAATTCCTATGTAGAAACCGAATCCCCAGTGTCCTCATATTAGGAGGCAGGGCGTCTGGGAGGGGATTAGGGGATGAGTGCCTTTATAAGAGACTCCAGAGATCAATCCCAGTCCTTCAGTCTCGAGAGGACACGGTGAGAAGACAGTTGTCCGTGAACTAGTAAGGGGTCCTCCCCAGACATCTCATCTGCTGCCACCCTGACCTTGAACTTCGCAGCCTCCAGAACTGTGAGAAATATGTTCTTGTTGTTTAAGCCACCCATCTATGGTATTGTTGCTATATTGGCCGGAAAAGACTAAAAATGGGCAAACAAAGGCAGAAACCAGAGAAGAAGCTAAGACCACCTCGGTCCCAGCTTGGAGGACCACACATTCCCCACAGTAGCCTCCCCCTGTACCCCCATTTCTAGCCTCCAGACTGGACTTCCCACTGACTCAGCACATCTGCTTCCACGTTCTTACAGATCCCCATGACAGTTCACAGGCAGAGTGGCCGGCGGTGACCAGTGCCATTCCTCGGCCTTCTCTCTTGCCTCTGTGTCCTACTAGAGCCAAAAAAAGCCACATTTTTGTTTTCCTCAGCTCCCTCCCTGCTAGGCCGCTATGCAGTTTGAAGTTGGGCAACCCAGCATTCCCCTCCTGCCCTGGAGTCCCTGTGGGAGGTGTTACCTGGAGCCACGAGCGCCCAGAGGGCCCTGCGGGGTGGACCCAGGCCTGATGCTGTGAGGAGCACCGGGGCCGCATCTCTCACGAGTCCCTGTCCGGGAATTGACAGCGTCCCTACCATCAAGGACACCGATGGTTGGGTGGCCTTCACTAGCAGCCAAATACAGCCTAACTTACACAATGCAACTCAGAGGAGCTCTGTGACTTGCTCAAGGGAAAGTGTTTACCATTTATATCTAAGGGTGTGACTATGCCAAACC
The DNA here is from genome assembly GCF_963930625.1 of Muntiacus reevesi. Taxonomy (NCBI): domain Eukaryota; kingdom Metazoa; phylum Chordata; class Mammalia; order Artiodactyla; family Cervidae; genus Muntiacus; species Muntiacus reevesi. The sequence goes on from NC_089250.1 coordinate 237,247,129, forward strand.
CAAAATGGGGACCACCTCCATAATCCTTCCATAACTGTAACTGCGTCCCGAGGAAGAAGGCTGGGAGCGTGTCCATGCCTGGCCGGGTGCCTACGGATCAAAGCCTCAAGGCAGGAAGGACATGGGCTTTCTCCCAGGTGAACAGTTTTTCCAGCAATTTAGTCTCCAAAGCAACTTCCTCAGAATGTCCCGGGGTGGCATATTAGGCCCAGCCTTCTGCTGGAATGTCCTTTGTCTCTGGGCATGGACCACAATCTCTGACATCCACCGAGAGAACCTTGAGGCCCACTATGACCCTCCATTGACAAAGAAATATCCTTGTGTGCTCTCAACACTTGACTTATGAAGGCAGTGAAGGGCTCAGCATTTTATCAAGATTCAGAAAAATGGTTTTCTGTTTAGCACTCAAAGCTCCCTGGAGGAGAACCCCTGTCTTCTCATGAGCACCCCTTCATTAAATGCCAATCACACAAAGAAGCCCAAGCCTGATCCGGCTTTCCTGATTCTTGAGGATGGGCAGGTGACAGCAGGACAACACCCAGGCAAAGGCAGGTCTCCTCCCATGAGTGCTCAGAACCCTGCCCTCAGCCAGGGGGTCTGCCTCACTTCTGGCATTCATCTGTAATGTCTAACCAACCTCTGAAAACTAGAGTAGTTGTCACTCTGCTTCAAGGCACATGATGCTAATAACGGCTAAGCTTTCCTGAGTACCTACTGGGTGCCAGGCTCGACTCTAAGATCTTGCACCTAGTAGTCATTTAACCCTCAAGACAACCCACTGAGGAGCATCATTATCACCACATTTTGATGAGAAGATAAAACACTGTCTACTGGACTTCCCTGGTGGTCCAGGGGTTGAGAATCCGCCTGCCAATGCAGGGGATGCAGGTTCGATCCCTGGTCCAGGAAGATTCCATGTGCTGTGGAGCAACTAAGCCCATGCACCACAACTACTAAAACTCAAGCACCCTGGAGCCCGTGCTCTGCAACAGGAGAAGCCACCGCATGAGAAGCCCCCGCACCACAAGCTTGCTGGAACTAGCGAAAGCCGGTGCACAGCAGTGAAGACCCAGCACATCAATACATAAATAAAAATTAAAAACAAATCAAAAGAAAACACCACTGTCTACTGAAGCATCTGTCCTCCTTGCCTACGCCCTCGTGCCAGGGATTGGGTCTCGCCCGCCCCTGCAGGAACACCTACGTGGATGACTGAATGGGTGAATGTGCAGGTAGACAAGACCGTCCTGGCCCTCCAGGCTCCCCTCCTTGCCTGCCCAGCTGCAGAATGCCGGGGGACGGCTGGGGCTGGAGCTCCAGAATGACCGCATTCAGAGGAGGGAGCGACCATCTTCAGCTGTGGAAACCCAAGAAGAGGCTAAGGAGGAGAGGCTTAGAGGGCCATCTCAAAACCTGGCGTTTTAATCCCCCGCTTCTACCTTTCCCATCTTAAAACCTGCCGTTCCTCTGAGTTGGTCTTTTTGGAGGAGGGCCAGGAAGAGCCACTTGTGCTGCCAACCTGGACCAAGGTACTAGCAGCCAGGTGTGGCATTCCTTATGGCAGGGCTTAAAAAACTGACACCTGCCCCAAACCCTGGGCCTGGGGCCTGATCCAGTCAAAGATGACAGGAAGCAAGCCGATTTGGCTGCACTGAACACTGCAGAGCTGGGGAGGCCTTGCAAATCAAAGGGTGGGCTCCCTCTTTCGTTTTTGCATCTAACCCTGCCTCCCTGTGCACTGTCTGCCAGGGGTGTTGTGACTGCTCACTGAATAGTTGTGGGATGACTGGCTGACCCACCAAATGAAAGACGAGGCCCCAGGCTGGTTGAGTGATCTGGGGCAGGCTGCTGAGATGGAAAGAGAACTGAGCAGAGATTCAGAAAACCTCAAGTTCTAGTCCTGGGCCTGCCACGTCATCCCTGGAGTAAGTCTCTTTCCTGTTGGGGCCAGGTGGGGCCCTCATCTGCAAAATGGAGCAGCAGACTTAGATGACCTTAAACGGAGGAGTTTCAAGCTCTGTAACCTGGGTGGGCAGAGGGTCAGAGCTGGGTCAGAGCTGGGCCAGGGCTGGTCTGCTACAGGTGAAGAGTGGCAGTGTCCAGCACATGGTGGTGTACATGCCGATGCCCGGAGGAAGCCTCTTTCCGGCCTCAGGTTTGGGCCTTCATCTGTCGCCTCCCCAGCCCCACATCAGACCTGACAACGACCGCTGAGGTTTCTCCAGACCCCAGGAACTCAGGCAGATACAGACTAGAGAGCATCCTTGTTTTCATCTGTTTCAGAATTCTTGTAAACCACAGGGTAAACAGCACTGCACTGTGGAGACTGCATCACAGCATTTCCCTTATTAAAAAGGAGACATTGTTCAGTGCTCCACTGTGTGACTTAAATGGCAAGATTTCTCTTACTAGAGGAGATCCGATGACATTCTAGAATCTAAGTGTGAAATCTGATTCTGCCTCCCCAAAGAGTACAGTTATCTCATCTCAGGGCAGGGAGGGAGCATTCCAATGAAGCCCCTTGGTGAACCGTCAGAGGCTGGGTAGCAATTCCAGCACCAGCATTGACCTTTAGTCCTGCTTCGGGCACTGACCCCGGACTGCTGAACATGTCAGGCACTGTCCCAGTGTTCCATGTGCATTACCTCATCTAACCTTAACACCAGATGAATAGGGTGGTATTAGAATTATGCCCATTTTACAGAGAGAAATACTGAGGAAGCTAAATAGTGTACCCAGGGCCATATAGTTGGTGGTTGAACTGGGATTGGAACGCAGTTTATCCAATACTTCTTGTGTCAGGCATTGTACTAGATGGATAAGACCTACATTCTGTGCAGAGGGAGTTTAAAATTTAGTGGGAGAAATAGGCATGTGCCCAATGAAAAAATGAAAATGAGAGGGTTTTTCAACTGAATAAAGCCTCACACAAGTTCAAACCATTATTTCTTTGCTATCGTTCCATTATAATGTGCTCTACATATGCAAGTATACATTGCATATGCACATAAATTTTGTGTGTATTTCTATATACACGTGGGTGTGACCAAATTTATCACAAGGGAGTGTTCATAGACTTTCCCCATCCTTTGCTTGCCCAAATGAACCTCCTAATCCTCTAATTGTCCAGTTTCCCCCAGACTTTGTTCAGTGTCAGGGTTGTGGCCAGTTCTGCCAGACGAGGTTCTCTGCTTTTGTGATGCAGATGCGGGCCCTGGACGTGAGGAAGGAGGGAGAAGAGGGAGGGGGAAGATCCTCTCAAAAGTTTAGGACAATTTACATGACAATGAGCTGGGGCGAGTAGGGAGAAGGGAGGAAGGAGGGAGATGGAGATGCTGATAGAGGTGGGAAGGAGGTGGAGCAAGGGGGGAGAGACCATTGGAGACGGGGAGAGGAGAGAAGGAGAGAGGGAAGAAGAGGGAGGCAGAGACGGACAAATGAGAAGCAACAGGGGAAAAGCCTGGCAGGCTTGTGGGGGTGGGTAGAGAGAAGGTGTCTGGGGCACTTGGGAAGAAAGCAGTTCAAGAAAGCAGGACTGGGACAGACAGGAGGAAGACAGGAAAGGACCTGAGAGAAGAGCAGTGGGAGCTGTCCTCTGAGTGCCTTTCCTTGTTTTTGGAGAGACTCAGAAGAACAGGGTTCTAAAGATGTGTTGCCTGGCTGTACTGTGTCTCCTTAAATGGGACTCTGCCCTGGACCTGAGCCACATGGATCATAGCTTCCTTAGGGTTACAAGTCTATAAATATGTATTCTGTGCTGAAGGACCTTGGAGAAATCGCTTTGCCTCTCTGTGCCTCATTTTTTTTTTCCACTTCTCACTCCCAACTCACCAGGCTCACTTCTCTCTCAGGGCCTGGTGGTGTCTGCTTGGAGCCTCTGTCTCTCTTCCTCCCACGGCTCCTTTTCAAGGCCGTTTCATCACAAATATCCCTTTCAGGTTCAGGGAAACCTTCCCTGGCCACCTACTGTGAAGTAGCTGCCCGTTCCACTTCACCCCCACATCCCCCACAGTTGATAGGTGGGGCGGGGTGGGGGAGGTGGTCCCTGCACTCAGCTACAGCAAATCCTCGCCAGACCACTCCCAGGAAACACCTTCTCCAGCTGCCTGGCTCACTGCGGCCTAAGGTGAAATAAAACAGGAGGAGGCCCAGGGCCTGGAGGACTTCCTGGCAAGCCTGAGTGTCATGGTGCCACCTGCCGGCAGAGGACCCGGCTCCGGCTCCTCCGTGTCCAGGGGACTCTCTAGGGAGTACCCGTGCTGTTCTCAATCTCCCTTCTCAGTGGAGCCTTTCCCAACCCTCTATTTGACGGCTGTCTCCACCACACAAGAAACAGCCACAGAGGCCAAGGGGCCCCGCAGTATAGACCTTAACACGTCGCATTCCTAGCAATACGCAAGCAACCACCTCTCTACTCAGGATAATAAACTGGTTTTTCCAAAACCGAAGGAGGAAAGCATTTCAAAGTCACGCTGACTGTTTAGGGTTATAATCAAGGCAGGTTTTGAGGAAGGAAGAGCTGCTTGAGAGGTGGGCGTGGCAGTGAACACACACACTTTTGGAAGGTCTCGCAGGCTGTGGGGTGTGTGTGTTTGTGTAAAGTGTGTGCTATGGACACATGAGCCTTCCGCACTGTCTGTCGTCTGGTTAACTGAGATTCAGGAACCAAGCTTTCTTCGGCCAAAAGGCAGACAGAGAGACCAAAGGCCCGTCCCGTGTCTGAAGACCAGACTGGGCATGTCCTGCTTTAACGCCCGCCCGAGGTGACAACAGTGAGTCAATACTTGTAAAGTGCTTATGGCACAGTTCCCGGCCACTACTAGGTGCTCAGTACAAGGGAGCTATTGGTGTTACTGTTGTGACCGTTATTATGGAAATGAATGAAGCCCTGTAACCTGTCTGGCTACTGGCAACCTGTCTTGGCTACATCTGATGTTCTGAGCTGCTCTTTGCTGACGGGTCTCTCTAGCTCTACTGTCCTGGAGAAGGAAACGGCAATCCACTCCAGCATGCATGCCTGGAAAATCCCATGAACAGAGGCGCCTGGCAGGCTACAGTCCATCGGGTCCTAAGAGTTGGACACAAGTGAGTGACTCACACACACACCTCTCCAGCAAGGCCTGGCACACTGTACCCTCAGTGAATTCTTAGTGCAAACAAAACTGAAGAATGTGCAGTGTCCCCTGTTCCACGGCCCTGGCTCTGTGACCAAAACCAAAGCCCGTCCCCAGGGAGAAGGGTTTCCTCGCCGAGGGGCTGCGCCTGGCTTCCCCTGGACATCCTCAGCCACTCAATTTCCCCTCCTCCGGGGGGAGGCGATGCCTAAGCTGGGGTGACTGTCGCAGAGAATTAGGATTTTGTGCATAAAATATTGAATTTTACATTTAAAGCTATCTGTCACAGATGATTTATTACACACAGCGAAGGTGAGGATGGTTTTCCTGTGTGAGGGAGGTAATTTTTTGGCAAAGAAAGGATATATACATAGTGCACAACCAAACCACATGGTAATCGGAGCTTAATGTTCTCTATCCAGAGGTTTCAACGAGGGGCCTAGGCACTTGGCGGCCTCCACCTGCTCCCCACCTCACACTCCAGGTCATGGGGAAAGGATGGTTGGGATTCAGAGTCCCAGCAGGAGACAAAGAGCCACCCCTGGAGAGAATTTTCCAAGGCTGTTTCCCCTTGCCCCTTTTATTTGGCTTTTCCAGTACAGCTGTGTAAGGTTCAGTGAATGCAGACATTTGCAAATCAGAGTTTTTATGACTTATTCCATTCACCACCTATCAGAACCCTGGAAACTCAACTGAAAACTGTCTCTGTTCTAGGATGTCAACTTCCTGCAGGAAGGAGAGTGCCCTTGGTCCTCAGACTCACCTCAGACAGGCAGAAAGAACAGCCCCCTGGCACAAAGGAGGAAGAGTGTGGATTCGAACGGCTGCCCCCACCGCCGGCAAGGAAAGGAAAGCTCCCCTAAGGAGGGGAGATGGTGGCCAGGTGGGGCTTATAGTGCCTAAAACATATTTTTGTCTGTTCAAGTGAGTTGCCCAAGGGCAAGTACTTGGCCAATGTGAGGGTCACGATTGAGGGCAGTGTCACCAACCCTTTGTCATCTACACAATAAACCCTGGAATTCTGTGTCTGTTGCCTCCGTCGGCGATCGCGCTGTGGCGGTCTGCCCACCGCCGGAGCCCCCTGTTGGTCTGTCCTGGCCAGATGGACGGTGCTGGCTGGTGACACAGCACAGTCTCATCCTGTCCCCGCGCGGTAGCCCGGCCTTATAGAGGACACGGCGGGTACCGGCGACAGGCCGTCTCCTCCCCGCGCCCACGGGCGCACAGCAGCCTACCTTTCTCTCCTTGTCACCGTATTCGATGCCCAGAGTGTCCATGGCCCGGACGATGGCCGCCAGCGACTGGATGGTGTTGCTGTAGACCACGGGCTTGTACTGTTTCACGTCTTCGCCAGAGAAGCCATCTTCGTGGATGATCCTAGAGGGAAACCACACACAGCACGTCTGATGAGTGCGCTGGCCTCACCTGGCAACGGGCGCATCAGATGTGTGGAGCCGTCCCCTCTCCCTTCTTCCCGCCGGTGCCCGGCCAACTTCCTGGCTTAGCTGGCTGAGGACCTGGTCCAACCTGGATGCTGAGTTACTGAGCTGCTGTGGTCATACCACAATATCTGAAGGAAAAATCTACCTGAATTACCGAAAATTAATGTGGAAAACACAACAGTGGAAAAAAGAAATGCAGTTTCTTTATACTCCCTACATACCATGGAAGCAAGATCAGTCAAGGTGTTGATAACACTTGAACGCACTCAGAACACACACTGGGCACTCAATATATGCTCGTCGTGAGTATTTTTAATATTTATTTTTGGCTGCTCTAGGTCTTTGGTGCTGGGTGTGGGCTTTCTCTGGTTGCGCTGAGTGGCGGCTACGCTCCGGTGGTGGTGCGCGGTCTTCTCTCCGTGGTGGCTTCTCTTGCTGTGGGGCATGGCCTCGAGGGCGCGGGCTTAGTAGTTGTGGCACGCGGGCTTGGTTGCCCTGAGGCATGTGGAATCTTCCCAGGCCAGGGACTGAACCCCTGTCCCCTGTATCAGCACGCAGATTTCTCAACCACTAAGCCACCAGGGAAGTCCTGCCAATAGTATTTTTAAGCAAAGCTCAGGGTTTTAGCTTAAATATCCACTCAGGAGCATACTGTTGAAGACCCCTGAAAGAAGCCTGCAGATGAAGAACACATTTTTTTTTCCACAGGAAACTTCCACTGCTTTTAATGAAGGTAAGGTCACTCACTTCAAACGAACCACCTTCATCTCTGACAACAGAAGAGCCAGTAGGAGGAGGGGGCCTATTCTCCATCCTCCATTGGGATGTGACCACTGTGTCACCCTTGTTCTGAGGCTCTGAACCTGACACAGAGGACACGGAGGTGACGCTGCAGTTCCCAGAGGCCACACGACGCTCCGTGCCCTTCTGTCCTCAGGCTCAGCTGGGGTCAAGGCCGAGGCCAGACACGCCCTGAGGCCCCTGCTCCCTGCAGATGCTGGCTGCTCAGTGAATGCCCACTGCTGACAAGGGTCCAGGGAGCAGAGAACACTAGAAAGGGGGTAAAACTGAGACTCTGCAAGAATCCGCTCATGGCTGAGGCACGGTTGAGGGAATTAAGAAAGGACAAATGGATTTTAAGACTAACACCCAACATCAGGGGCTTCCCAGGTGACACAGTAGCAAAGAATCCACCTGCCAATGCAGGAAATGCAAGAGATGTGGGTTTGATCCCTAGGTTGGGAGGATCCCCTGGAGAAGGGAATGGCAACCCACTCCATTATTTTTGCCTGGAGAATTTCATGGACAGAGGAGCCTGATGGACTACAGTCCATGGGGCCATGAAGAGTCAGGCACAATTAAGCATGCACACACACATCCAACATTACTTATCTGCCAGTAAACTGCAAACTCTCCTGTGGTCACGTTTTTCAGTCTAAGACTGAATACCACCCGTGACGTGTACATCCACCTGTGTAATAGCTCAGACTTCCTTACTACCTCTGCAGCCCTTCTCCAACCTCTCATGTCCTTCAGTGCTGGAGAACACCGCTAATGAGCCTTTCTTTCTATAAACAGTTTTACTGAGATCCAGTTCACAGACCGTATAATCCACCCGTGGAAAGTGTGAGATTCAACATTCCTTAGTATATTCACAAGGTTGGGCACTGATCGCTAAGTCTAATCTCAGAATGTTTTTGTCCTCCCCAAAAGAAATCCTGTACCCATTAGCAGTCACTCCATCCCCCACCCCCAGCAGGGAGCAACCACTCATCTGACCTGCCTTATGTTTTTACAGATTTGTCTACTCTGGACATTTCACATCTATGCAATCAGACGAAGTGTCGTCTTTTGTGACTAGCTCCTTTCACAGGGCGTGTTCATCTGTGTTCTTCCATGCTGCAGCATTCATCAGGACTCCCTTTCTTTTTATTGTCAAACTAGATTCCATATACGGATAGGCCGTGTTTTACTTATCCCCATGTCAGTTGATGGATAGTAATGATTTCTATTATAAAATGTGACTTAGTGCAGGGTTGTGAGTCTTTATCCAGAGTTTCTCTAAGAAGCAGATCAAAATGGCCCTACTGCCTTTTCACTGTCTTTTATTAGCCCTAAATCTGGCTTTGTACAAGTTTCTTGAGCATACATCCAGTCTGCATCATGGATGTGTACTACCCTGGAGGGAATCTCAAAGGGAATTGTTAGTTCCCACTGTAAACAACCAGAGATTGGGACAAAATACATGAAACAAGGGCTTTCAGACACTGGAGAATAAGCAGCGCAGGACTTGTGATCTGGGACGGAAAGGAAGCGAGCGTGGCGAGTCCTGTGAGGGATGAGTCCTATGATCACCTTGGCTTTCTGCCCGGAGGCATTCACCAGACCTCAGCGCCGGGAGGGAGGACCCGCGCACAGCACAGCCGCCTTCCTGAGCGCATGGGGTAAAGAGAAAAGTTCTGGAAGGCGGAGGTGCAGAGTACCTAAGAGGAAAGAGGAGAGGAGAGAGAAACAGCGAGACAGAGAGCTCCACATATCTGAATGGAGGTCTTCTTGAGCCTTTGGCTGAATCGAGTGAGACTCTACAAACTTGAGAAGAAACATGCGTCAGGCAGTTTCTAAGGTAGACCCATCCCAAAGCTCACCCAAGGCTGGGCGTGGTGCAAGTTCTCTCAGAATAGAGAGTCAAACACCTAGGGCATTTGGCAGAGACCCCAGAAGACTCAGTCCATGGTAATAAAGGCTACTTTTAGACCTGCCCTGACAAAACTTAAAAATGAGCCTCAAAAAAAAAAAAAAAAAAAAAACCCAAATTGACCCACAAGTAAATAACTGCGTGACAAAATAAAATCTAACACTCTTTAAATGAGGACAGTGAAATCCAGACACTTAACAATCTAATATTCATAGTATCCAGCATCCAATAAAAACATTTCTGGATATGCAAAGGAGGAGGAAAGTGTGATCCATAACCAGGAGACAAATCAGTCAACAGAAGCAAACTCAGAAGTGTCAGAGATGATGGCATTAACAAATAAGACCTCAAAAACAGCTATGTAAAATATTCTCAAGAAACTAAAGGAAAACATGAACATAATGAGTAGAGAAATGGAAGATATAAAAAAGAACAAAACGGAGTATCTAGCGATGAAAATACAGTATCTGAAATAAAAATTTCACTGAAGGGGACTAATAGCAGATGAGATATCCCAAAGAACAGTGAACTTGAAGACACAGCAATAGAAACCATCTAAACTGAAGCAGAGAGAGGAAAAAGGCTGAAAAATGTATTGTGACATACATATGATAACATGTAGAAGAAAAATTTATGCAATGACAGCACAAAGGATTGGAGGGGCAAAACGGAAATATATTGCTGAACAATTCTTATATTATACAAGAAGTAGCATAATATTGCTTCTCTTGTGGCTTAGCAGTAAAGAATCTGTATGCCAATATCTGTCAGTGCAGGAGGCACAGGTTCAGTCCCTGGGTCAAAAAGATCTCTTGGAGAAGGAAATGGCAACCCATTCCAGTGTTCTTGCCTGGGAAATCCCATGGACAGAGAGGCCTGGCAGGCTACACGCAGTCCACGGGGTCACAAAGAGGCGTACATGACTTAGTGACTAAGCAACAACAACAAAGCATAATATTACTTGAAAGTAAAGCGTGGTAAGATACATACTATAAACTCTAGAACCATCACTAAAAAGCCTCCATAGCCTGACTCTCCTCAGAGGGTGGGAACTCTGGGTGCCCTGAGAGATGCAGTCTGGATTTGCTGGTTCCCATGACACACTCTCACAAGAAGCCAACGCCATGAGTTTCTCATGCTTGGTTTGGACCAGCCAGCCTTGCTACTCTCCTGGGAATGCTCTCTAGACCCTTCCACTAGGGTTATTTTTTTCACACCTGTTAGTATTAACCTTTACACCACCTGACAAGGTCGGGAGAGTAGACTTTTATTCTATCCATCTGTATTGAGACTGAGTAAGACTGAGTAATTGGCCTAATGGCTGTCAGCAAAAACAATAAGAGCCAAACGCCGGAACAGAACCCAGGTCTCTAAGTACATGGTCTCTTTTGCCACACCTCAAGCCTTGGGGTGGACTAGCCCGAATACTGCCTGGAAGGCCTCACAGGTGTCTGGGGTGGCCCCAAATAAGAAAGCTTCATTTGGGGCTTACAAAAATGATGCAGTTTGGGAAAAAACTGTTCAAATCATGATTACTGGTTGCATAACTTGTTCACGCTGGCTTATATTAGCTTAAAATTGGGCTTCTTGCTTCAGGGTAGAATTTTATACCTTCCGTTCCCTCTTACTCAACCCTAGAAAAGCTGCACCATGCATAACAACACCGAAAGTAAGTAATATTCATAATGCTACTATTCAGAGAAAAACGCAGCACTTTTTTAGTGTAAGTCCTTCAGCATTTCTTTCATGCCACATTCTTCTCCCCCAACTCTGCCTCAGCATTGATTTGAATCATTTATCCTTAAAAGTATCACTTAAGACCCCTTTATTTTCTATTTCCCATCTCATTCCAGGGAGAAGAGTACAGCAGTGGTCAGATCTGAGGAGTTAGAAAAATGTGGGTGACGCCAACTCCATCACTCATGAGCTGTGTGTTCCTAGGAAAGGATTTAACTCCTCAGACTTTGGTTTCCTCAACTGCAAGAAGTCACTGTGAGAAATAAATGTAAAGTGCCTATTAGATAGTAGAGCTTCCCTCATAGCTCAGTTGGTAAAGAATCTGCCTGCAATGCAGGGGACCCCAGTTTGGTTCCTGGTTCAGGAAAATCCCCTGGAGAAGGGATAGGCTACCCATTCCAGTATTCTTGGGCTTCCCTTGTGGCTTAGCAGGTAAAGAATCTGCCTGCAAGACGGGAGACCTGGGTTTGATCCCTGGGTTGGGAAGATCCTCTGGAGAAGGGAAAGGCTACCCACTCCAGTATTCTGGTCTGGAGAATTCCATGGACTATACAGTTGATGGGGTCACAGAGAGTTGGACATGAGTGAGCAAGTTTCACTTCACTTCACTGCATAGTAAGTATATAATATATGGTGGGCTTCTCTGGTGCCTCAGCAGTAAAGAATCCGCCTGCCAGTGCAGGAGATGCAGGTTTGATCCCTGGTTTGAGAAGATCCCCTGGAGAAGGAAATGGCAACGCACTCTAGTATCCTTGCCTGGGAAATCCCATGGACAGAGGGGCCTGGCGGGCTATAATGGGGTCACAAAGAGTCGGGCATAGGTTAGCAACAACAAACAACAACAACAATATATAGCAGCTATTAGTAATAATACCTTCATTCTAAAGTCAAAATCCCTTAAAGAGAATTTCCTTCACTGGTGGTATAAGAGAAGCAGAACCATAACAGCCACTAATGTTTAAGGGTTTACTCTCTGTGCTAAGTGCTTTGCATGTACGATCACATCTAATCTTCAAAACAGTCCTAAGAGATAATTTTTATCTCCCCTCAACCGACAAAGGAAACAAAGGCTCAGGGAGGTTAACGCAGTTACCCGAGGTCACACAGCTGGTAAGGGTGACAGTGGCATTTGAGGCTGTGCTTGTGCCTACCAAGTGGATGCTGAGATGCAGGACTGCTGCTTCTGCTAGGATTCCTATATCCAGGTTCCTGAGAACCCAGAGATTTCACACACAAAGTTAGCATCAAAACACCTTCTATGTCAGTCCAAGGAGTGTTGGGCAAGGAAGGGAGGAAAGGAGGCATAGGCGTAGGAGAGGTAGCCTGGGGGAGGCGGGTTTCTTGTGGCAGCCCAAGTCTAGCCCTGGAGGAGATGAGGATGGGATTTGGAAAGCATGAATGAGGCTGCATGGGGCACCTTAGTAATGGTCAGTAACGGCAGCTTCGGCATCTCACACTGCAGCAGCCTCAGGCAAACTGACCTCCATGTACACAGCCGAGTGACAGAGGCACAGAATCAAGCCCCAGAGACGGCACCTGAGTCACTGGATCCAGCTGTTCCTGAAGCTCAACCCTGCCCTGACACTTTTGAGTGACATGAGTCCTTTGACTCCCTCTTATTTTTGCATAAGCTTATTTGGGTTTCTGTCACTTACAACCAACACAGTCATGACCAAAACATGTTTCACACTTTGGGAGGCCATCTCCTAGTACACTTGTTTATTAACTTTCTGTCCATACCAGCAGCCTGTCTGTCGGTCCTGGGAGGTCAGGTACCACATCTCCTCCACCTCAGTTCCCGCTCTCCTTATCAACTGACCCACAGTAGGCTCTGAAGAGTAGCTCAGAGAACACAGGGTGATTCTCTGAACTCAGAGAACATGGGATGCAACTCCACGAGCAAGATTACACTGGGGCACAAGATCTGCCCCTCTCCAAGGAGCTCACTAAAGAAGACAGGTGTATGTGTGCGTGGTGGGGGGGAGCCCATTGGATACCTTACATCTGCAGAGCCAGCATCACGAAGGTGGACCGGGCTAGATGCCACACTGGCGCCCACTCCACATGAGGCCATCTTCTAGTACACTTGTACTAGGACTCGGGGACTCTGAGGGGTTTTCCAAGCTGCCAGAGCAGAAGAAACCTAGGAGCAAGCAAGGCTGACTCTGCAGCCCTGAGTGTTCCACTCTGGATGGGAGCCGCTGGCAGGACTCTGGCAACCTGGCAATGCAACTGAGGGAGGAGAACCCACGTGGAGATGGGGAGCACAGGAGGGTAGCAGCTGAGCTCACATGAGGTTTCTGGGAAGAGGCGACCAAGGAGGGTCCCCTGGTCTCCCCTACCCTGCTCCTCTCTCTGCTGTCTTGGCGACCCTCAGCGGGGGCTGGGCTGGGGCTCCCTTTGCTCTCTGCTTCCCCTTCTCCACGCAGGACTGCACTCCGCAGCACTGAGACTCCTCAGGCACCGCGGCCTTATATGGTCACAGAATCACAGGCTGGGGAGCTGGAAGGGACCCTGGAGGATCGTCTGGCCCTGCAGCCGTCCCCCTTCTCTGAATCACGGATGCCTCTGACACTGTGACAAATGCACCAGGACACACAGTTTTACTCCCCACCCCTGCCCCGCCCAACTTCTGGAGGTTCACAGACTCACAGACGCTTAGCTGCTGGAACACGATTTTTCACTCCATCTCCACGGTGGATTAAATGCCCCTTCTCTGCCTCCTTTTCTTAGCACCCTTTCCCCTGCATCGGGACTGTCACTCCATCCTCCACGATAATCCCCTTAAGATTTCAGACGAATAGGGTGATTTTGGAGCCAGACTCAAGCTGTGTGATCGGGCAATTTCCTTAACTGCCTGGTGCTTCAGTTTCCTTAACTTTCCATGGAGAGGGGCTTGGTAATTAATAGGAACTGTCCTCACTGGGTCGTGGTATGTAGAGAAGAGGGCCCGGCACAGGAAGCGGTCAGTGCAGCTGTTACTAGGACTGTTCTCATTGCATTTGGTGAGTGGGACTGAGGGAGAAAGGACAGGGTGTCCTGTGTCTGTCTTCCTGAGGACAGACAGTGACTGGGGCCGTGGGGAAGCGGGGAGCTCGGACACTATGGGAGAACCCCTGGCCCCTGGGAGAAGGAAGCAGCGCTCACGGCCACAGCAAGGAAGCCAGGGCAGGGGGTAGGGGGCCCTGTCCAGACTGGAGCGGAGAATCTGCTCACTCACCTAATGAGCATTAGATGAGCAGCGGTGAACAGCAGCAGCAGTGAACGGAAAGGCTGAATTTCCTGAATGGGGACTGCTTCACGAGGGGACAGAAGATGCTTCTGATCATAAGCGGGCTGCCTGGGTTAGGGTCGGTGCTCAGAACTGGTCACTGGTGTGACCGCTGATGAGGGTTTTCGTTTGTGAGGGAGACCCAATGAGTAATGGGGCTCTGGCCCTGGAGCCACCGCCCTCCTCATTGGAGAGGGGAAGTGACCACCCCGGCTCCAGAGAACGCAGCTTTAAGCAAACAGTCAACAGGGAGATACCAGTGAGTTAATGAACCACATACCAGCAATTAGGGGCTCCACAGAACCCACCGGAGCACTGGATCTGAACAAGACTATAAGATGAAAACCCCAGGTATAGCGCAAAGTGTGCCCCGCACAACCATTTGTGAAAAGCTAGATTTGTGTGTGATGACGTTGGTAAGAGGAGGGAGAAGGCAGGGGAGAGAAAAGACGACACGGGAGGATGCGTAACACGGTTATCACCAAGATCACTTTTGATTTTTTTTTTTAACTTTCTTTTTATTATGTTTGTTTTGTTTCATTAAAAATGTGTGTTTGTTATTTGAAAGAACAACAAATTGTGTTCAATGGGAGACAGACACTGTTTAACAGAAGAGAAGAATCACTTAACAAGGGGTTAATCAATCATTAGGAAATTTCCTGACTTGTTTCACTTGGGTCCAGCCTGGTCCCTGCCTGCCTAGGGACTTCTGTTCCAGGCCAAGTAAGAAAGCTGCTGCTGAGAACATGAGAGTTAACAGTAACAAGTGGCATTCGCCAAGGGCCAACTGAAGGGTTGAAATTCTACAAGATGGCAGAGTAAAAGGACGTGCGCTCATCTTCTCCTGCAAGAACTCCAACATTACAACTTGCTGCTGAACAAGCACCAACAGAAGAATGTTGGATCCCACCAAGGAAAGATACCCTATGTCCAAGGGCAAAGAAGAAACCCCAGCAAGACAGTAAGAGGGGCAAAATCACATTTAGAATCAAACCCCATATCCACCGGAGACGCTTGGAGGGCTCAAACAAACCTTGTACACACCAGGACCCAGAGAACCCAAAGACTGAGCCGGGACTGTGTCTGAGTGTCTCCTGCAGAGGTACGGGCCTGCCGCAGGGGTGGGGGCTCTGGGTGCAGCAGACCTGGGTGTGGCCTGAGCCCTCCTGGAGGAGGTCGCCACTAACCCCACCATAGAGCCGCCAGAACTTACACAGGCCTGGGAAACAGACTCTTGGAGGCACAAACGAAAGCATGTGGGCACCAGGACCCAAGAGAAGGGCAGTGACCCTACAAGAGGCTGACCTCGACTTGCCCGTGAGTGTACAGGAGTCTCCGGCGGAGGTGTGGGTCGGTGGTGGCCGGTTACAGGCTGGGGCACTGAGTGCAGCAGTGGGTGCGTGGGACCATTTGAAGGAGGTCCCCATTATCTTCATCACCTCCACCATAGTTTGGCCTCAGGTCAAACAACAGGGAGGGAGCACAGCCCTGCCCATCAACAGAAAATTGGATTAAAGATTTACATGGCCCCGCCCATCAGAACAAGACCCAGTTTCCCCCTCAGTCAGTCTCTCCCATCAGGAAGCTTTCATAAGCCTCTTATCCTTCTCCATCAGAGAACAGACAGAATGAAAACCACAATCACAGAAAACTAACCAATCTGGTCACATGGACCACAGCCTTGTCTAACTCAATGAAGCTATGAGCCGTGCCGTGTAGTGCCACCTAAGACAGAAGGGTCATGGTGGAGAGTTCTGACAAAACATGGTCCACTGGAGAAGGGAATGGCAAACCACTTCAGTATTCCTGCCTTGAGAACCCCATGGACAGTATGAAAAGGCAAAAAGATAGGACACTGAAAGATGAACTCTCCAGGTCATCAGATGCCCAACACGCTACTGGATATCTGTGGAGAAATAACTCCAGAAAGAATGAAGAGACAGAGCCAAAGCAAAAACAACACCCAGTTGTGGATGTGACTGGTGATGGAAGTCAAGTCCGATGCTGTAAAGATCAATACTGCATAGAAACCTGGAATGTTAGGTCCATGAATCAAGGTAAATTGGAAGTGGTCAAACAGGAGATGGCAAGAGTGAACATCGACATTTTAGGAATCAGTGAACTAAAATGGACTGGAATGGGTGAATTTAACTCGGATGACCACTATACCTACTACTGTGGGCAAGAATCCCTTAGAAGAAATGGAGTAGCCATTACAGTAAAAAACAAGAGTCTGAAATGCAGTACTTGGATGCAATCTCAAAAATGACAGAATGATCTCTGTTCATTTCCAAGGCAAACCATTCAATATCACAGTAATCCAAGTCTATGCCTCGACCAGTAATGCTGAAGAAGCTGAAATCGAATGGTTCTGTGAAGACCTACAAGACCTTCTAGAACTAACACCCAAAAAAGATGTCCTTTTCATCATAGGGGACTGCAATGCAAAAGTAGGAAGTCAAGGGATACCTGGAGTAACAGGCAGATTTGGCCTTCGAGTACAAAACAAAGCAGGAAAAAGGCTAACAGAGTTTTGACAAGAGAACGCACTGGTCACAGCAAATAACCTCTTTCAACAACACAAGAGAAGACTCTACACATGGACATCACCAGATGGTCAATACTGAAATCAGATTATATTCTTTGAAGCTAAAGATGGAGAAGCTCGATACAGTCAGCAAAAAAAACACCGGGAGCTGACTGTGGCTCACATCATGAATTCCTTATTGCCAAATTCAGACTTAAGTTGAAGAAAGTAGGGAACACCACCAGACCATTTAGGCAGGACCTAATCAAATCCCTTACAATTATACAGTGAAGTGACAAATAGATTCAAGGGATTAGATCTGATAGAGTACCTGAAGAACTATGGATGGAGGTTCGTGACATTGTACAGGAGGCAGTGATCAAGACCATTCCCAAGAAAAAGAAATGCAAAAAGGCAAAATGGTTGTCTGAGGAGGCCTTACAAATAGCTGAGAAAAGAAGAGAAGCAAAAGGCAAAGGAGAAAAGGAAAGATATAGCCATTTGAATGCAGAGTTCCAAAGAACAGCAAAGAAAGATAAGAAAGCCTTCCTCAGTGATCAATGAAAACAAACAGAGGAAAACAATAGAATAGGAAAGACTACAGATCTCTTCAAGAAAATTAGAGACACCAAGGGAACACTTCATGCAAAGATGGGCACAATAAAGGACAGAAATGGTATGGGCCAAATAGAAGCAGAAGATATTAAGAAGAGGTGGCAAGAATACACAGAAGAACTCTACAAAAAATATCTTCATGACCCAGATAACCACAATGATGTGATCACTCACCTAGAGCCAGACATCCTGGAATGCGAAGTCTAGTGGGCCTTAGGAACCATCACTATGAACAAAGCTAGTGGAGGTGATGGAATTCCAGTTGAGCTGTTTCAAATCCTGAAAGATGATGCTGTGAAAGTGCTGCACTCAATATGCCAGCAAATTTGGAAAACTCAGCAGTGGCCATAGGACTGGCAAAGGTCAGTTTTCATTCCAATCCCAAAGAAAGGCAATGCCAAAGAATGCTGAAACTACCACACAATTGCACTTATCTCACACGCTAGCAAAGCAATACTCAAAATTCTCCAAGCCAGGCTTCAACAGTACATGAACTGTGAACTTTCAGATGTTCAAGCTGGATTTAGAAAAAGCAGGGGAACCAGAGATCAAATTGCCAACATCCGTTGGATCATTGAAAAAGCAAGAGTTGCAGAAAAACATCTACTTCTGCTTTATTGACTACACCAAAGCCTTTGACTGTGTGGATCACAATAAACTGTGGTTAAAGAGATGGGAATACTAGACCACCTGATCTGCCTGAGAAATCTGTATGCAGGTCAAGACGCAACAGTTATAACTGGACATGGAAGAAGAGACTGGTTCCAGATCCAGAAAGGAGTATGTCAAGGCTGTATATTGTCACCCTGTTTTTTTAACTTATATGCAGAGTACATCATGAGAAATGCTGGGCTGGATGAAGCCCAAGCTGGAATCAAGATTGCCAGGAGAAATATCAATAACCTCATATATACAGATGACACCACACTTATGTCAGAAAGCAAAGAAGAACTAAAGAGCTTCTTGAGGACAGTGAAAGAGGAGAGTGAAAAAGCTGGCTTAAAGCTCAACATTCAGAAAACTCACATCAAGGCATTCGGTCCCATCACTTCATGGCAAATAGATGGGAAATGACGGGAAAAGTGACAAACTTTATTTTTGGGTGCTTCAAAATCACTGCAGATGGTGACTGTAGCCATGAAATTAACAGACGTTTGTTTCTTGGAAGAAAAGTTATTACCAACCTAGACAGCATATTAAAAAGCAGAGACATTTGTTTGCCAACAAAGGTCCATCTAGTCAAAGCTATGGTTTTTCCAGTAGTCATGTATGGATGTGAGAGTTGGACTATAAAGAAAGCTAAGCACTGAAGAACTAATGCTTTGAATTGTGGTGTTAGAGAAGACTCTTGAGAGTCCCTTGGACTGCAAGCAGATCCATCGAATCCATCCTAAAGGAAATTAGTCCTGAATATTCATTGGAAGGACTAATGCTGAAGCTGAAACTCCAATACTTTGGCCATCTGATTCAAAGAACTGACTCATTGGAAAAGACCCTGTCCTGCAAAAGATTGAAGGCAGGAGGAGAAGGGAACAACAGAGGATGAGATGGTTGGATGGCATCATTGACTCAATGGACAAGAGTTTGAGCAAGTTCCGGGAGTTGGTGATGGACAGGGAAGCCTGGCGTGCTGCAGTCCATGGGGTCGCAAAGAGTTGGACATGACTGAGCAACTGAACTGAACTAACTGAAGGGTGTGTGTGTCAGACATGCTGACTGCCACCCAAGAGTCATAAGGAAAACTTTTCATCATGGTGCACCCCCTTCCTAAAAGGGGCCATGTGAACCGGCTCAAGTGAGTAAGATTGAAGGGGAGTTAGCTAGAAATGCCCCTGAGAAAGAGTTTCTCTTCTTGCTCCAGTGAGAGGCCTTTGAGAAAGGCTTTCCGGTCCACTCACTTTTCCACTGTCCCCCTCTCCTGGCTGTTCATCAACTAGACATTCTGTGGCTTCCTGCCTTTATATGTGGTTTGTGAAGAAGTAAATACTGGTGCCATGGCAGCCACGTTGTGACCATGAGATTAAATGCCACCACCCTAAGGATGGCAGGTCAGAGGAGTGTAGAACATTCCTAGTGATACTGCAGAACTGTCAAATCAACCCTGAGACAGTCTGATGACAAAGGTCATGCTCCTACCATGATGCTCCCTGCCTGGGTAGGTGACTGTGACTTAGAGAAGAGAGACTTGCCTACAGTCACATGGTGAGCTTATGGCAGAGGAGGGACAAAATTTCCAGAGACCCTTACACTGTATCATAGGCCTGTTGCCTACCTCAGTGCACCCCCGAGACAGGCGAGGTGATGGGTGATACCATGTGAGAAAAACAACAATCAATTGCAAAACAGAAATATTTTTTTTCCCCTTCTGTCTTTAAAGCTCTAGTTTCCACCTTTGAGGCTTCTCAGAGAGTATTTTGTAAGCTTCTTCATCCTGTCCCTAATTCACTTTTCACATATTTTTCAGGGACAGACTATGTACCCGTTAAGTACTGGGGATGTAAGAGTGACCTGATAGATGTGAAGCCCTGCCCTTGTGGAGCTAAAATGCAGAAGGTAAGACATCCGAGAGGTACTTTTAAAAATGGTTATCTAAGTTATAAGTTGAGTAAGTGCTACCCAAGAAGAAAAATAAAACCATGAAGAGCTACAAAAGGAGGACCTAGAGCAGAGGTGCAGAGCCCACCTCTGGGGGAAGCAGCATTCCACGTGGGGCAGAAGCTGGTGGGAGAGACAGGGAGGGAGAAGGGATTGTGGAGTGGGGGTGGACAGGCAGAGGCGCACCGTGGAGGGTCAGTGTGGGCTCTGCATGTCTTCCAGAGCCCCCGGCTGGCACATAGGGTGCCAGGAAATTGTGCTAAATGGATAGGAGGCACTTCATGGACCGGCAGGTGGGACTAGAAGCCAGAGAGACCAGTCAGGAGGGCTGGTCTGGGTCTGGTGCTGGCACAGGGCTGATGTTCCCTTGGAGGGAGGATTTCATTGTGTCTCATGGTGAAGTACAAACAGCAAGCTAACCCAATGGGGAAGCACCAAAAACACCAGCCAGGCTACAGGCACTGGCAGGACCAGCAGAGCAGGCTGAGGTTGGCACGGCAGAGGGGAGGCACCGGAGCTGATGTGTGTATATATATGGGGGATGGGGCTGGCAAGGCTGAAAGCCGCCCCCTCCTCTCTCTGTTAGAGCCCTGCTGACTCTGTTCTGGTACATACTCTCACTGATGAAGTCTGGGGCCCAGTGCGGTGTGACTTGCAGGAGAGACCCTGGCCCCCAGTTTGGCAGATGCCACCGAGACTGAAGATGAAGCAGGGCAGTCGACAGTGGTCTAGAGGGACTGGGGAAGGCAGGGGTAGGGGCATGGGGGTGCGGGTGGTGTTTCCAGGACCCACAGCAGCCACATCCCCTAGAGCACACTTGTCATTCATTTCATGCGTTCTACAATGGACACTGAGCACCCATTAGGAGTCGGGTACACCCTGACTCTCCTCCTCACTAGCCCTGTGGCCTACAGGCAAGTTACCCATCCTGGGCCTAGGTCTCGCCTCTAGAAAATAGGGACGAGGCCTGTCTGTGCAGGGTTGTCTGCAGCACGAAAGCACATGTGGGGAAGGTCTGGCGCAGTTGGGCCTAGTAACTGCCAGTCGCTAGTATTAAAGTCACAGACTGATCAGTGCCAGGGAGACCATGCGCCTTGTCTCCCAGGCCATGGGTCCCCCACCCATCCAGGGCAGCAGTGCTCTGGCCTAAATGAGTGAGGGGCTAGAGCCAGAGAGTATCCATGATGTGAATGACTGGCTTAGAGATCACCGGCTGGGCAGAGGCATGACACATGTGTCTTACTAAGTAATGATGCTGGGTCCTTGACTCTGATTTCCCAGAGTCCCAAGAGTGTAGATGCGCTGAGACCTGGAGGCCCCTCATGGGAGGCTGGAAGCTTTGCTCTGCTCTAGGCATAAAGGCTGCTTCCTTGACTGGCTGAGCTGGAGCCACCCTCGGGATTACTGTGCCCAGTCTCCCGCCCATGGCTTCCTCCTCCTCTCACCTGCAGAGGTGAACACTACGTGCCAAGTGCTTCTCATGCTGCACCCACAAGGCAGTGGGCCACAGGTCACACAGAGCCCTAATTTCGGTGGAGGCACAGTCTGGTAAACAAACAAACATTGCAGTGATAAACATAAAATAGGAGTGAGGAGTCAGGAGCCAGGACATGAGGTGACATGTGGAACTGAGACCTGAAGGATGAGACGGAGTGGATCTTGCATATATGTGAAGAAGAGCATTTCAGGCTCTTGTGCAAATGTCTCAGGGCACCTTGTGTGTTAGAAGGATGGTGAGGAGCCAGTTGGGCTGGAATGAAGCAAGGAGCCAGGAAAGTAGCAGGGATGAGGTCAGAGAGGACAAGCGGGATCCTGATATGTAGGGCTAATGTACTACTTAAATTTTTAAAAAATACGTTACGCAGTCACCTATTAAAATTCTCTTAAAAAGTTCATCTATGTAATGCCCTGAGCCATCCTGACTTCCACCAGTTCTGCTCTAAACATAGATCACTTTATTTTATTATTTTTTGGCTGCACTGCGTGGCATACAGGGATCTTAGTTCCTCGACCAGGGATTGAGCCTGAGCCATCCGCAACCAAACAGAAGAGTTATAACCGCTGGACCACCAGAGAAGTCACTTTAAAGTAGCAGCTTTCCCTCCTCTTTCCCTGACTTCTCCAGTCCTACCTGAAAGGCCTATTCTTGGGACACTCACAGAGGCCAACTCACATAGCTAGGAAAACAAGAAGAAAAAACTCAGCCATCACCCCATCACCTGGAGGGAAGCCCCATCCACAGGTGAGTATGAATTTCAGTCCTCTAACCCAGGAGTCCATCTGCTTACTGTTTCCCCAGAGAAAACCAGGAGCTGTCTGGCTGCTTGGGGTCCCATCATCTGAATGGGCCCTGTGTCATTCAACCAAACCCCTATCGGGGCCATTTGGGCTGCTTGTGAGCCTACCCCTCCCAGGGAAGGCAGAAAGCTACGAAACCTGCACAGAACAAGCCAAGAGCTGAGTGACTCCTGGCCTTCCAGGCCGGGCTTGAGTGAAGCACGTGAGCACACAAGGGGTCTTTCGGCTGTTTGAAATCAAGACACGCAAGACCTGATTGGAAACCCATCCATGTAACTGTGGGGTGACATTGTATGGTATGAGAAAAATTATCTAAAAAAAAATAAATAAGATTCCTTAGTAATTAATTAAGGTTAGATTTAAAACTTGATATTCTAATATTAGAATAACATAGAAGAGGAGGGAATGCAAAAAGAATAGTATCAGGCAGACCAATCCCCCAGGGGAATGACTGGCACAAAACAAGGGGTACGTCCTATTGACAGTGACTTGCAGAAATCTGTTATAAAGATGCCATTTTTAATGAGGGGGAACTCGGGCCAGGAGCAAAGATGTCAGCTGCCAACTGTCACCAGACGGAGCCAGGGGCAAGGCCGGGACTTGTTGTGATTCCAGCACACAGCCTCTGCGGCCATTATCTGGAAAACAATTGTGGACCTTGCCCTTTCCCAAGACTCCCAGTGCCGGGGGGCAGGGTGGGGGTGGGCACAGGAGGCTCTCATTGGAGTGGGGGGGCGTGATGCTCTGAGCACTGCCTTTAGGGGGCTGTTCCTTTTCCTCCTTTGGGTAGCGTGGGTGGTCTGATTCCTGGGACCCCAGCCTTGGGTTAGAGACATCATCATGTCTTGAACTTGGAGGCAGAAGATCTGGGTTCTTATGCAGTTTGGTCACTAACAAGTACTGCAACTCCAGGTGAAGTAGGTGGGAAAAGGTCCCAGAGAGCTGGGGCCTCTGGCCGGCCCCACCCACCCTGGCCTGGGACGCCACTGTGGGGTCCAAGGAAGTCCTTCGAGGAAGTTCTGCCAGCCTCCTGTGAGGACACCCCCGGCTCCCTAACCCACGCTTGGGTTTCAGCCCCTGGCTCTTCTCATGCTCGTGTTGTTAGAAAACACTGGCATTTCTTGCAGCAGCTTCGACCCCAGTTTGGTAACTCAGGACGCCTGGGTCTGGTTGTGGCTCTGCTACCGACCAGCTGGAGTGAGTCCCTGGGGCTCCAGGTTCATTTTATAAAAAATATTTCTTTATTTAGCTGAGTCAGGCCTTAGTTGCTCCATGGCATGTGGGATCTTAGCTCCCCGACCAGGAATCAAACCTGCATCCCCTGCACAGCAAAGTGCATCCCTAACCACTGGATTCATTTCCTACGTGTGCTGCCCCAGCCTCCAGGACTGGGCAGGTGTCAGCTTCGGGTCTGGGTAGAGTCAGCTCCCTGTGGTCACCCTGCTTCACTCAGGCTAACCAAGCTCCGTGGTCATCTCTATGTCTTCTAGAGGGTAAAACAAATCACAAAACAGGGGAGGCAAACAATCTAAGCGGCTCTTGGTGGATATAAGAACAAGAACTGTGAAATAGGGGCCTGCATCTCTCGCTGAGTTTAAGGTCTGCTCAGAGGTCACCTCCTCCGTCCACTAAGAGGCCCTCCATAGTTCCCTGTCTTCATCTTATTTCCCTTCAAAACAGTCACGATCGCCCCATCACCTCATATAATATAGATTTACACGTGTGTTATCTGTTTCCTCACATACCAATGGGCTCCCTCAGGGCAGGGACCCCATCGGCCTCATTGACCACAGCACCGTCAGCAGTGCTTGGCACACAGTGAAAGACCAATAAACGCTGCTTGAAGAGCTGAATGAAACAAGCGACCACTCAGGACCTCGGCAGCTCTAAGACAGCAGGTTCTACAAAGGGACACAGCCTTTAAATTGCGAGCCAGGAAGCAGGTGTCCCTCCCCGGCCCACTGCCACCTCGTAGCACTCCACCCAGCCTTGACACTTTGGGTGCTGAACAGTTTTTTTCCTGAGGACCCAGAAACTGTGGCCCTTTTCCTAGTGATTAACCAGAACCCCTCCCTTCCTCACCAGCAGGGGCCCGCCCCCCTTGTGCATTAATATCCCGGTTCTTGTAGGTTTTCTGAGGGTGAGGAAGGACAGACACCTTAGACGGCCCACTCTACATCGCTTCTGGGAAAATCCAAAGTTGTGTTTTGAAGCCCAGCTGTGACACTTAGTGGTTGTGCTGCAAAGATGACAGAGAGCTTCGTGGCTCCCGAGCCCGCTTTATGATGCCTTATGTAAAGACATGAGCTCTCGTTAAACACAGTAAAAGCCTGCAAGTGAGGCAAATTGATTCAATGTCGATTTTACTGCCTGAATCTAAGCAACGCTTCTGGTTTCCCATCTGCTTGATGAGGGCAGCTGCTGGATCGCCCTTGCCTCCTCCTCTGACATAACGAAATGAAGTATTCTTATTAGTGCATTATGTCTAATCTATAGATAATGTTATACGGCAGGGGGCAGTTTGCCCAACTTTCTGCTTGTATTTTGTGGAGGAAGCGTGAGTGAGGCTGCAGCACTTTGCTCCTCTTGTTCAATCCTTGGGGAAGAAACCCTTCCTGCCTCCAGCATGTTCATTCATTATTTATGACCTCGCTCATTAGCCCTGGGATGCATTCTCATGAACCCCAGGGAAGACACCAAAGACCACCAGAGCACGCAGTCGCTGACCCACAGCTCGCAGATGAGATGGCCACCGAGAACATCTCCCTTTCTGACACATCCGGAAGGCTCTGGGGTCTACGCACACCAGGTTGGACTCTGACAGTACGTGGGAGGGCTCCTCTCTGGGCTCCCCCTGGCTCCCTCACCACTCACTGTGGGGTGCAGGGGTGAGTCACTGTGGAAAACGCCTGTGAGCAACAGCTAGCTCTGTAAACAGCTAATGAGGGCTGGTGCGGTGGCTGCTGATGTTGCTCACCGGGCTTCTATTCTCCTTCTCTTCGGAGAACCATCCTTTCTCCCACTTTGTGGAATGTCCCTGTCCTGAGCCTAAGTTCCAAAGGTGGGCCCCTGATCCACACTTGGCCAGTCAGTGCCGCATGCACCTGGATCCAGCTGTGCCTGATGCTAGTATATCCCTAGGCTACTCAGTTACAGGAGCCAACATGTTTCCTTCAGCGCTTCAGTCACTGAGAGGTAGGTTTTGGTTCTTAGCAACCAGAAATTGGGTTGATGGACGATACGCTGTCCAGCCCTTGGGAGTTTGTTTGGAAGGATGGCAGTAGGACACCAGACAAGCCACAGAGACTCGCTGATGTGAAAGAGGGCGCAGTGACTGCACACCGCTGGTTGCTGGCAACTTCTGGGGGCTCTGGGGGCTACAGCCCTGCAGCAGTCTCTGTCCCCATCCCACCTTACAGTGGCTAAGCCAACTTGGGGATCACTTTCTTTCCTACATATTCCAGGGAGCAGCGGCTCTCAAAGTGTACTCTGCTGTCCCCCAAAGTCGCTCAGTCGTGTCCGACTCTTTGCGACCCCCTGAACTGTAGCCTACCAGGCTCCTCCGTCCATGGGATTCTCCAGGCAAGAATACTGGAGTGGGTTACCATTTCCTTCTCCAGGGGATCTTTCCAACCCAGGGATCGAACCTGGGTCTCCTGCACTGGAGGCAGACGCTTTGACCTCTGAGCCACCAGGGAAGCCCACCCCTAAAATCAGGAACTTCACTCTCCTTGCTTCTCTTCTAGATCACAGACCCAGGCAGCCTGGAAGACTTTTCCAAGGCTCTTGGTTTTTCCCTTCCTGTTCTTTGTAAGTGAGGACTTGTTCTGCTTGTCCTGTTTCCCACCAATCAGGCAGGAAGGACACCAAAACACCGCCACCGACCGGCAGAGACATAGAGGGCATGGAAAGCACCTCCTGTTATCTGGTTCGGGCTGCCTGGCCCGCACACAGGGGACAGCTTTTGAGATCTTCCACGGAGCCTCCCAAGAACTGCCCCAGATGGTAGACCATGCTAGGTGAGCGTTTGTTCTCAAACAAAGAGACAAACAAAAAGGCCCTTCTCAGCTCCCTGCCAAAGAGAAGAGTTCAAGGCAAAAGGTACAGGTCATCGAGACAGGGCTCCCTGGGGAAACTGCATTTCTCCTGCCCTCCAGGGAAACGGTTGTGGTGAAGCCAGCTTCACCGGCCAAATGGCAGTCTGAATCCACATTCCTCTCCAGAGTAACTCACGTCTCCCCTAGACCTAACCCAACGGCAGTGGTCAGCTGCCACGCCAGCTTCCCAAACAAAGGAACCCGTCTGTCCTTGGGCCCTTGAACTTTTCTGATGGAACCACGTGAGCTGCATTCTTCTGGTTCCCTGTGTCAACCATTTGTTGAGTCTTTGAAATAAAGTGAGGCAATTTCCAGGTGAGAGCCTCTCTTTCCAGAGAAATATAGTCCCAGAAACATGCAGCACAGCACAGCCCGGCCAGCCTTCCTTCCCTGGCAGTGGACGCAGCCCAGAGAAGATGCCAGTGTCCGGGTGGTGATTGAAATAGTCCAGGTTTCCCATCCCAGGCTTTCTCAGGCAGATCCAAGATTCTCATGCAAAACCACTAGCATATGATCACGACCCAAAACAGAGAGTCTGCAAACATCACTTTGCAAGCTCCCACTTCAGCTCTCCTCTCCAGGGATCTGGGGTGGGGCTGAGTGTTCTCCTCCTGAGGCTGAAGTCACCCACTTGGGTTGCAGGTGGGGTGGAACTGTACCCTCTCAGTTTTGTCTTTGCCACGGCTGGGGCTGGCAGGTCATGGAGTTGGGGCCCAGCTGATGGTTCTACTGCTCGTCTGTGAGGCCTGCAGGAGGGTAAATAGAGCCTGGTGCTTCATCTGAGCCGCTGCTAAGGAGCAGACCTGCTCCTGCCTGGTCCAGAGGCTGGCAGTGGAGGGATTTCAAATGTGAATTAAGCCCCACATGGGCTCACACTGAAATCAAGCAGTCCACTGGGATGCCTCACAAGCTGCCATCCTGAGAATATGTCCACTTGGTCAGGCTCTCCTCATTAGGATTTCAGGTAGAGACAAAAGAAAAATGCACACTGCCTATCTTCCAAGCCCGCTGGAATTGCACTGCTCAGCCATACCAGGAGCAAGGAGGGCTGGGTCCTAGGGAAGACTATGGATGGCCAGCACCTGCCAACCCCACAGGTGCCAGCACTGTGCCAAGGAAGGGCTGGACACTCACGAATTCAATCCTCCCAGTGCCCCTGGGGCCTCAGCTCTCAGTAATCCAGTTTAGCACAGCTGTGTGAGTCTTCGTGTCAGCTCCATCTTACGGAGGAGGAAACTGGCTCGCAGCCCGGTTCACGCACTTTCTCAAGGTCCTGCACCAGGTAGAGGTGGGTGTTTCCAAAAGCCCAAGCTTCTAACTACCACATGGTCAGGATGTGGACCACAATTTTTGAATAATGATGTCATCAAGCACATTCAGAGGAAGGAGACCAGGCTAGTGAGGGGAAAGACTTCTGACCAACTGGAAAGGAGGGGAAAGGCATTGGGAAGGGGTCCCCACAATCAGGAGGTTACTATGATGACCACACGAAAAGTGAAAGTGTTGGCTGCTCAGTCATGTCTGACTCTACACGACTACATAGACTATAGTCTTCCAGACTCCTCTGTCCATGGGGTTTTCCAGGCAAGAATACTGGAGTGGGTTGCCATGCCCTTCTCTAGGACTATGACCACACTGGGCCCTTAGTCTGTACATCTTTAATACCTTTGCAGTGTCACAGCTTAATCCTCATCAAATGAATGCCCTGCCCTGGCCCTTCTGCTGGCCCCTCACAGCACTGCGTCTGCTCCACTCACCGCTCTCTACCTGATGTTCCTATTGCTTACGACGCATCTCAGCCCCTCCCAGTGGATGGAAAGTCTCTCAAACGCGGAATCCAGCTCAGATTCTTCCTCCCCAGACCCCTGGGTGCAGACGGAGTGAACAGTGAATGAATGAATGAGTCTGTCCTGGGAGGCCCTGATACTGTGTGTCCCCACCAAATTTATTTTTGCTTATTAGCACCAGAGCTGACTGCTGAGATAGCTGTTCTAAGACACTTTTGCATTCCATGTGCTTAAGCTCCCACACACATGCTGGTCAGCACGGTCTAGGCGCAGGGGTGATTAGAGTCCGGAAGGATGGTGGGAAGGGGCAAAGAAGACACACGGTTTTCCAGCATCGAATGTGAACCTAAACAGGGCTCCCAAGAATGAACTTCAATTCAGTGAGCACTTCCCCAACATCTCCTAAGTGCAAGGCACAGCCTTTGCCTCTTTAGTGCAGATCATGCCCTCTGAAGAGGAGGCAGCATTCCCAGCATGTGTGAAGCTGATGGTGTACCAGGTCCTATTCCAGGGCAATGGCTGCAGTGCTGGGTGGTGGCGCTGCCTGTGCCCTCGGAAGCTAGGCCATTCCTCCCAAGCCGGCTCCAGCATCCCCAGCTCCGACATGGACTGGCTGGCTCACGGGGATCACCAAACGTCCCTGGGACTGTTTGGTTGATCATGCAAGAATGTGTAAGCAAACGTCCTGCTTCCCGGCATGGGGTGTGTTGTTTTAAGTCCATCACCATGCTCTGAGGCTAAGATCAAGGACCATGTGAAGCCAGACATGTGCCCGGCAGCGCTTGTGCGGGCACAGCCTGGACCATGAGGTCCACGGGGAAAGGAGCGGCACCAGCAGGGCTCTGGAGGCCAGGGTTGCGTGGGACTCCCACACGCAACGTCAGACTAAACCTTCACCACAACCGGCCCAATGCCTCACTCCTCCCCAAAGAGATGACAGACACTCTCCTCCTGTCTCCTCAGCACCCCTCGATCCTGGGACGGGAGGGGGCCGCTCAGAGACTGACAGTGGGTCAGAGTCGGGGTGTGGAGGGCAGCAAGCCTCTGACACCAGCCCCAGGGGAAGCTGTGGGGATGTGGCGCTGGGCCTTCATCGACAGCAAGTCTCAGGGCTTCAGGAATCTTATCATTACCATCATGACCCTGAACAAAACAAAGGAGTGAGGACTGAACGAGGCCGTTCTCAGGCCGGCCCTGCAGTCGAGACATGGCAAGGGGCTTTCCGAGCGGGCTGGTGTGTCACAACACAGAACAGGGACAAGTGACCCAACACTCCCTTTTGGGTTTTCCAAGCATTTTTACAGATATTATTTGAACAATACTAATAGTTCCTATTGACTTAACGCTAACTTTGTACTAGGCATCTATATATATTATTTCATTTAATCCTTATAACAAAAACATCTCAGGGATAAGGAACACAGTTATCCCCATTTTACAGATAAGGAAACTGAGGCTTCGGGAGGTTAACCTCCCGAAATCTTGGAGCTGGTTAGCAGCAGAGCCGCAGGTGGAAGCAGGGTCCCATTTCACAGTAATGGGGGAGGTATGAGAATTGAAGTGTCTGTCTGGTCCACTATCCCAGAGCAGAGGCCTGCAACTAGGCATCTGCACCATGGACTTGAGCCAAAGAGAGATGTTTTGTTTGGCCCACAGTGGTTTTGTTTTTTGTTTAGCTTAGTGGTTTTTTTTTTTTAAATTGGAGCGAATGTTTATAAATCAGGAGAATTCTCACTAAGAGATACTAATTTCCAGTTTCTCCGGAAAAAAACTGGACGTGCTGATCTGCCTTGTCAGGTGGGAGCTGAGTTTGGCTCCTGCGGTGGGCAGGACCAGTGCTCTCGAGTGACCTGCCGGTCCCACTGGTCCTCAGCCCTCGGTGGACTGCCTGCTGGCCCTGCTGGCATTGTGACCCCAGTTGGTGTTAGCCACGGTTCTGGTAGACTAAACATTTCCAGCATGTTGCTAGGGAGGAAAAGTGCTAAACCAATGGCCGATTTTTTTTGTTATCCTAATAAATACGGGTGGGAATAATAATAACAAACATGGCCAGGAATTTGACAGACCCGAGGAACCTGGAGTTTATGGGGAACCATGTTCCAATTTGTGAAACAGGCCCAGCTTGCTCCCATCTTTCAACGCCGCCTCACTGGAGGGTATGACACATGCCAAGGATTCGACAAGATGCATGGCCAACCAGAAGGGTCTGCAAAGCTGGAAGCTTGGCCACAGTCCACATCTGCACTTAAGTGCTGCTTGATCAGACACATGGAGCACTAATGACGATCATGTGGCCTTGGCTGCCGAGAAGTGCTTCAGAAGTGATGGGAAGCAAATCTCTTGAGCGAGCCAATGAGGAGGCACTTAGCCAACCAGAGGGAAAGTTACCTATGCATGGGGTGGCGAGGAGGAAGGAATCTAGTCTCTAAACACTGGGGTGCCCCAGGGCTCACACCTTGGTCTGCCAACCAAACATCTCCACTGAGATATACAAAAGGTGTTACAGACTAAGTGGATTCTTCATTGAACTACTGGTTTTCCCACCAAATCTCTCCTCCTCCCGCCCCAGCTAAAGGCAAATCCTGTTGCCTACCAGAGACTCTGAGCATGCTACCTGCTCTCCTTTTTGTTAAAAGGAAGATGTGTAAGTGTTAAAGAGGTGTCACAGACATAGTAACATCCAACTCAAGAAGAACTGAAGGAGAATTGAGAAAAAAAGGAAAACTTTTCCATCATGAATTCAGTGCTAGAGAAATTGGGTCCTTGTTCCTATCGTAAATAATCTTGGGGGCATTAGCACTGCCCAGTCTACAATGCAAGGGACCCCGGAGCATATGATTCTGGAATCCAGTCCAGCATCTGACATGATTCAAGTGGATGAAGGAGTGGAGGTGGCTTTAGAGTGTGGGAGGATGCTAGGGTCCCAGGGGCCACTCACAACAAAAGCCTGCCCAGAGGAAGGGGAGGTGAGGGGGTGATCCAGTCTCAGCAGACTTACTGGAAACTGAGAGTGGATGGCAGGGACTCTGGGAACATAGCAACCTGAAAGAGACCAGCATCTCTAATCTATCTGCCTATCCTGAACCAGAGAACTACTGAGCACTTTGGGTAGATGGGGGTACATGTGGGAGATAAAAGTGAAACACTGGGGTGAGGATCTCTCTCTGTTACCTCAAGAGCTGTTTAAGAGAGCTTTGGAGCAAGAATCGAAAGCTGATATTTAAAATAGATAACCAACAAGGACCTAGTATATAGCACAGGGAACTCTGCTCAATGTTATGTGGCAGCCTGGATGGGAGGGGGGTTTAGCAGAGAATGGATGGATATGTAAGGCTGAGTCCCTTCACTGTTTTCCTGAAACTATCAGAACATTATTAACTGGCTATGCATGCAAGCTAAGTTGCTTCAGCTGTGTCCGACACTGTGAGACCCCATGGACTATAGCCTGACAGGTTCCTCTGTCCATGGGATTCTCCAGGCAAGAATACTGGAGTGGGTTGCCATGCCCTCCTCCAAGGGATCTTCCCCACCCAGGGTCAAACCCATATCTCTTAGGTCTCCTGCACTGGGCAGGTGGGTTCTTTACCACTAGCACCACCCCAATATAAAATAAGAAGTTTTTAAAAAAGGATCAAAAGCTGTAGATACTGGGAAGAGACTGACCAACAGAGACCTGTGGAACTGGCATATGTGGGGTAATCTGGGGGTAGGGATGGGGAGTTTGAAATCAGCTTTGCCTGGTTGGCCCAGGTCTCTTGGACCTCAGGAACAGAAGGAGCTGGAGAGGTTGGCTGCACTCCCCCTGCCCCTGGGGCTGAAGGAGAACAGGGAGCCCAGGGAGAAGAGATTCCTCCCAGGTGTCCCAGGAGCAGACCACTGGCTTGCCTTTCTGGATACCACTGGCCCAGAGGGCAAGGGCAGCTGCACTCTACAGTGGAACACTGCAACTCTGAACTCCACAATCAGAAACAATGAAAAGTTCACAACATGCTCAAAGTCCCAGCAGAAAAAGACCAGTCAGAATAAACAGTGCACGTGCTCCAAGAGACAAATGACAGGTCAAAGAGAAAATCACACGTGTCCTAAAGCAAGTCAAGGAAGACATAAACAACTTTCCAACTGTAGCAGGTGAGTCCCCGTTAAGATGTGAATTAGTGGCCTGGAAGACCAGAAGGAAAAAGCATTTTCAAGTACAGAGCAAAAGTAGAGAGAGTCAGGATTCATGAGGGAAAAGATAAAAGACCTGGAGGACTGGGACATGCCTGGCGGTCCAGTGGTTAAGAATCTGCTTTCCAACACAGGGGACGTGGGTTGGACCCCTGGTCAAGGAACTAAGATCCCACATGCCACAGGGCAACGAGCTCATGTGCTGCAACTACTGAGCCTGTGCTCTAGAGCCCACACACCACAGCTAGAGAGAAGCCTGCATGCCGCAACCCAATGCACGGATGCTGGCTGCAGCCATGAAATTAAAAGATGCTTGCTCCTTGGAAGAAAACCTATGAGAAACATAGACAGCGTATTAAAAAGCAGATACATCACTTGACTGACAAAGGTTCGTATAGTCAAAGCTGTGGTTTTTTCAGTAGTCATGTATGGATGTGAGGAGGGAGGCTGAGCGCTGAGGAATGCTTTTGATGCTTTTGAACTGTGGTGTTGGAGAAGACTCTTGAGAGTCCTTGGACTACAAGGATATCAAACCAGTCAATCCTAAAGGAAATCAATCCTGAATATTCATTGGAAGGACTGATGCTAAAGCTGAAGCTCCAATACTTTGGCCACCTGATGTGACGAACTGACTCAATGGAAAAGACCCTGATACTGGGAAAGATCAAGGGCATGAGGAGAAGGGGGCGACAGAGGATGAGATGGTTGGATGTCATCACTGACTCAATGGACATGAGTTTGAGCAAACTCAGGGAGATAGTGAAGGACAGGGAAGCCTGGCATGCTGCAGTTCATGGGGTCTCAGAGAGTTGGGACACAACTTGGCAACTGAACAACAACAACAACAACAACAACAATGTATATAAGAAACCTGGAGGACAGACCCAGGGAGATCTAACTTGAGAATATTAGGAGTTCTAGAAGAAAGAAATGGAATGGATGGAGGAGAGCCAGTAATTAAGAAACAATAGAAGATAATTCTATCAAAATAGAAGATAATTTCCTGGAGCCAAGAAAAAAACCCAAGTCTGCAGATTGAAAGGACTCATAGAGTTCTAGCAAGGGTCACCAGAAGAGATATATGCAACAGGTTATCCTGGCAAAATTCAACTTTGAGGATGAACACAAAACCCTAAAAGCTTCTAAACAGAAAGAACATATTACCTATAAAGAAAAAAACATAACACATCTGACTTCTCCTCTGAAACACTACAAGCTAAAAGAGTAGAATACCATCTACCGAGCATTCAGAAAAGAGAAGCAAAGCCCCTCAAATACTTTTTATATTTTTCAAGGCAAAAGATAATTGCAGATATGCAAGAGTCCATGGAGTTTGTCACCCACACATCCCACCTACGGAAAATACTTAAGGCAACAAATATGCACCTGTTGAGGAACAGACCTCAACATGGGGAAAGTGAACAGGTCAGGAAAGCATGACGGATATGAATGTTTGCTCACACGCTTGCTCCCTCCCCTTTCTCCTCAATCTGAATGGAGAAAGGTGGACTCTCTGGGAACAGAGCCGATAAATGAGGACTCTGAAAATAGAAGGGACATACTATCAGGGAAATTCCAACCACAGCCCATGGCTAAAAATATTAAATTATCCCAACAAAATCAAAAGGCTGAAAAGGAAGGGAGTAAAAGTCTTCCAGGGTATTACTTTAAGCAGGGGTCAGGGACGTGATTCTAAGGTTTCATCCCACTGAAGTGGAGAAAACGAGAGAAGAAATGGACCAACTCCCAGGGAGAAATGGTTATTTGTGTTATTCTGCTTTCAAATAATAGTAGGGCAATATGCATTTGATTATGAATCAAGGGGGAAAGAATGTAACCTTTAATAAGATGGAAAAGTAGAGAACTTCCAAACTGACAAGGGAAATGCAAAGCAACTATTAATACATTAAACCAGCACAAACAAGAGAAAAGAAAACATGGAAACAGTGATAGAAGGAAATTAAAAACATACCATAAGATGGAAGGAATAAAATGAAGTACATCAGTTAATGAAGATGATGTCAGATTGGATTGAAAAATCAGGACAAAAAACAAAACCCAGGTACACGATGTTTTTAAGAATCTAAATAAAGGTATATAAAAATGTTGAAAATAAATGAAAAGACAAATAGATACCAGGCAAATGCAAACAGAAGGAAAGCATGAGTGTCAAAATTAATTAGATAAAGGGGAATTTTAGCTGAAAAATAATGCAGAGGATGAAGATATTTGGAATGATAAAAGGAATACTCTATGAAAAAGATAACAACCATCAGAAACTTGTATGCATTAGATAACAGAGAAGCTAAATACATAAAACATGTATTAGAAATGGAATAAACAAACAGCTGATGGAAATTTTCAAAGATGTCTATTTCAGAAATGGACAAATCTTATAGGCAAATATTAACTAAAGTAACAGAGAAAACTAATTACATAATCTGAATTTCTAGAAATATGCAGGACCTTACATCCCTTAAACACAAAATAAACTATTTTAATGGACTGGATCATTTACAAAAATTGATTACATGTTGGGTTGAAGAGATAACACCTTAATAAATTTTACAAAGGAGAGCTTTTATACATCACAATATCTAATCACAATCAGTAAACCTAGAAATTGAAAAAAGTGAGAAGAAAAATACTGACTTAGAAATTAAGGAGCCCACTCCAAGATAAAATCTAGGATTGAAGAGGAAATCAAAAGGGAAATGACAAAGTAGATAGAAAGCAGTTAAAGAAAGTGGTTCGTATCAGTTCCCACGGAACAGAGCAAAAGTCATGCTCGAGGGAAATTCACAGCCTCTATGGTTAAAGAGGGAATATGAAAAATAAAGAAATGTGGTCCTCTTCTTAAGAGATTACAAAAAGAACAAGCCAAAATGGAAGAAACATGATTATAAACTAGTAAGTTAAAAGCCGGAATTAATAAGATTAAAAAGTAGTAGAAGACTGGAGAGTATAAATAACTGCCAAAACTGAAAATAAGTAAAATAAAACTTTCATGAGACTAAGAGGAAAAGAGTAAATTTACAAAGATCAGAAATGAGAAAGAAGACCCAACCAAAGCGACAGAAGAGAAAAGCAAAACCATAAAAGAATATCACATGCAGGCTTGTGGCCACAAACCTGAAAATCTGGTAACTGCATAGACAAACGTACATTACTAAAATTGACCCAAGAGGCAAAGGAACATTTGAAAAGATAAATTATCACAGAAAAGCTGGAAACTGATCAAAGATCTACTGCTGAAAATGGTGCTAGGTATTTAGTGCCAGATAGAGTCAATGAATTCCATCCAGTCTTTAAATGGCAGATAACTGCAATGTCATTTCAAGGATTCTAGATCATACTAAAAGATGGAGAGTCCCCCAACTAGTGCTATGACACCACTAAACTGTATTAAAACATAAGAAGATAGCACAAGAAAGAAAACTATAAACCATTCTCATTTATTAAACTTGATGCAAAAATTAACTACATAATTGAGTATAGCTAAGCATCAAAAAGAAAAAAAACATGTTACATCTAAACCCAGAAATGTAAAATGGTTCAACATCATCATCCATGGAGACCACAAAGATGGGAAAGCCACATTAACAGATGCTGACAAGGTATTTGGTAAAATTTAGATCATTTTTCATTACAAACCAGGAATAGAAACTAATGATTTATACAAAATAGAAACTATTAGTCAACATCCAGTGGCAAACATGATTATAAACAGGGATATTTTTAAATCATTTTAACTAAAATGTAGAACTAGATAAGGATGAGTGTAATCAGCATTATTATTTATCATGATCTACCACTTCTATCTAAAGTAGTACAGCAAGAAAGTGGTATCAGTGTTGTCAAATAAGAACTAAAATGATTTCTTTGATGATATTTGGATATCCAGAAAATCTGAGAGACTACTGCAAAAAAGAAGAAAAAGGTCTCCTACAATTAATAAGAGAATTGGTAAGGTGGCTGGATCCAAGATAAATATTCAAAAATTAATATTTCTTTCTAGTCATAAATACCAAAAAGAGAACATTTAAAAAATAGCCTATCTACAACAGTGACAAAATTATATATACCTAAGAATAAATTATACAAGAAACTTACAGAACCTACATGACAAAAGCTATAAAAATCTTACTGCCCACCAGTTCTATTCCTAGGTACGTACCCAAGAGAAACGTGTGCCTAAGTTCACCCAGAGCTATGAACACAAATAATCCTAGCAGCATGGCTGGTGATAGCGCAGAGCTAGAAGTCATCCCCATCACTTGGAGAAGGAATGAATAGAACTGAGGTTAGTCACACAATGTAATACTATACGCAGAGAGAAGAAACAGCAACTATACCCAACAGTGTGGAGCAATCTCAATGTCAAGTAAAAGACAAAAACAAGAGCACACACTGAATAGTTCCATTTGCAGAACATACAACAACAGGCAGAACTGATCTAAGCTGCTGGAAGCCAAGGACAGTGCAGGCAATGGTGAAAAGAGAGGAGCGCAGGCCATGCTGGGGGCAGGTGTGTTCACGCTGTGAAAATCTATCAAGCGGTACATTAGGGATTTGTGTCTTTTCCCAGGTGGAGCTAGTGGTAAAGAACTGGCAGTTGGATCCCTGGGTCGGGAAGATCCCCTGGAGGAAGGCATGGCAACCCACTCCAGTATTCTTGTCTGGAGAATCCCATGGACAGAGGAGCCTGGTGGGCTACAGTCCATTTGGTCAGAGAGAGTGGGACAGAACCAAAGCGACTGAGCACGCCCACACCAGGTATGATATACGTCAAAAAAAAGACACTTCAGGATTTTCCTGGTGCTCAGTGGGTCAGAATCCACCTGCCAATGCAGGAAACACAGGTTTGACCCCGGTCTAGGAAGATCCCTTGTGCCACAGGGCAATGAAACCCCTGGGGCACAGCTGCTAAAGCTCCCGCGCCGTAGGCCTGTGCCCTGCAGCCACAGCAGCCCTGCAAAGAGCCCGTGCACCACAGCCAACAGCAGCCCCCACTCCGCACAGCCGGGGAACATCTGAATGCACCAAGGGAGGCCCAAGGCGGCCAAAAGGAAATTTTTTTTAAATTACTAAAAAACAATAATAGTAAAAAAAGAAATTTTTACTGAAGGCTATAAAACAAGATTTGAAGAAAAGATATATGTTCTTGAATGGGAATATGTATTATTTTTAAAATCTCTTCCTTTATCTATTGAAATTTAACGCAAATTTCTGTTAAAATTTCAACAAGTTTCCTTTGTTTTGTGTTTTTCATTGGAAACTGAATCCCAGGAAGACCTGACACCTCCCTCCCACCCCTACCCAGGCTGGGGAGGATGTAGGGCCTCAGTGCTGGCTCCCCCATCCCACTTAGTCACCCACACATCCCTCAGCTCTGCTTTCACAGGAGAACAGAAGCATGTAGCCCACTAGGTCTGGGCCAGGCCTCCGAGACATCTCCAGTCTGTGCAGACCTCCCACTGCAGGGGGTCAAACCTGAGCGAGACCCAGCAGTTGTAGTTTCAGCCTTGAAACTAGCAGGGTGGTCCAGGGAGAGTGCCTGCTTTCACTCTAAATGATGAAAAGAGTGGTCAGTATCCGCTTAACCAGGCTGGAAAGAATCTTTTCATTTCTCAAATTCACCTCTGACTTTCTTTAAAATCTTCTCAAATAACCAAGCGTTCCCTTATGGTTATTTTATGTGACATTCACACATACCCTATTACGGAGAAAGGATAGCTGTTCTCTTCTCCCTCTCTTCTTCCAGGCAAAAAAGCACGTTTGGAGAGGAAATGTGACTTGCTCAAGGTCACCAGCGGGCAGGCGGCTGTGGCGGGGCTCACCTTCGGCCTTCTGTCTCCACAAGCAGCTTCCTCCCTGCTAATCTCT
The DNA here is from genome assembly GCF_963930625.1 of Muntiacus reevesi. NCBI lineage: Eukaryota > Metazoa > Chordata > Mammalia > Artiodactyla > Cervidae > Muntiacus > Muntiacus reevesi. The sequence goes on from NC_089250.1 coordinate 237,285,360, forward strand.
GTGATAAGAGGAGTCACACGCTGCAGGGCCAGGGGAAGAGAGGGCGGGGGTGATGGGTCCTGGCACCAGACCCAGGGTCCTTCAGGGAGCCTTTTCAGGAGAGCTGGCCAAAATCTGGGCCAGGCTAGAGGGCCCCCAAGAGGGGTGACGCTGTTCCCGGCCCCAACACTTGGCTCCAGATGCAGTGGCTGCTGCTGGCTCGTTGGCCACTCAGAGGTCAGGCAGGAGCGACTCCTCAGCTACACTCCTGGCATGAGGCCAGCGAGGCAAGCAGGTGGGCCCATCCCCAGAAGCCCCACTGCCACCTCAGAACCTGGCTCCAGCACGGCTCCTCCTCTGATTCCACCTGCCACACAGGCCCTGGGGGCTGTGGGAGGACCGTTCAGCAAAGCGGCTGGGCGTCCCTCCCCTGTGAACACAGGGCCCACCAAGCTGCCCCTGAGAAGGTACAGCGGAACGGGGCTGGGGCCAGGAGGAAGGTGGGGTGGGCGCCCGGGAGCCTGCCTGAGTATCCTTGACACGGGCATGTGGATGAGCTGCTCCTGGTCGCCCGGATCAGTGAGGCCGCGCTCCTCAGAGCGGCCTGGTACCCGGGCATCGCTCCCGAGACTCGGACACGGCATGGAAGAGGTCAGCGGCCTCACTGCCTGAACACACTGAGGCATTTACTCTGTGATAAACGTCGTGTTTGTGGTTCACACACACCATCTCATTTCATCCTCACCACGACTCCTGAGGAGGGCACGATGATTAGCCCCTGTCAGAGAGGAGGAAGTGGAGGCTGAGAGAGATGAGCTCACTTGCTCAAGGTCACACAGGTAGTAGGCGGCAGGTGCCGGCTTCTGTTTCACCCCAAAGCTTGCGCTCTTACCGAGGTGCTGCCAGCCCAGCTCGCCCTGCTCCCCCGGGGCCTAGTGGCCTGAGGCTGCCAGCCCAGCAGAGGACTTGTGGCTTTCCCTAACCCACATCTGAGGGGGTCCTGCCAGCAGCCTGGCATCAGGGGGGGCACCCTGGGGATGAGGAGTCAGAAGACCCGGTCCCGCTATTGCTCTGTCATCCAGAGGCTAATAACCAGTGGGGAGACAGTGGAGGACCTACAATTACCTTGGGCCTTCATTTATGTGCTCAGTGAATCATAAACACATTTCCGGCCTGGTCAGCTCGTCTGATGTGAGAATTCCCTCTATCCCCCGAGTGACCCTACTGTGCAAGTGGGAGGATGATTCCTTGCCCTCCCTGTAACTTATCTGCCCACTGCTCCCCCTGGAGGGAACAAGTCTAACTTGTTGTCTGTACAACGGGGCCTCAGAGAATTGGAGACTGTAGCTGATGCCTTCTAGCCTTGAGGCCTTCTGGTTCCGTCTAAGATCCCAGGAAAATACTTCCGAACACCCAGAAATCTAATGGGGTGCCTCAGCATCCGCCCTGGAGCCACTTGTTCACGAGAGAAAACGGCGGCTTGGCTGATGGACTGGAGCTGGAGTTCGGGGAGAGACGGCAGTGGGCAGATAATCCCACTTGGTATGGAATAAACTCCTGCAGGAAAAAGCTTGCTGTGCCAACCTCGGGAGCAGACTGAATTCTGGCCCACGATCTGTAGCACCCTCAGCTGACAAGGGTTTGCATGTTGGCCAGGGGAGGGCGAGGCTGGGGAGGGAGAGGTGACTCAGCCACAGGCAAGTTTTTTAACTTTTAAGTAATTTTATGTACTTATTTATTTTTGGCTGCGCTGGGTCTTCGTCGCTGTACGGGCTTTTCTCTAGTTGCAGTGAGTGGGGGTTATTCTTCCTTATGGTGCACGGGCTTCTCATTGCAGAGGCTTCCCAAGTCGAGGAGCGTGGGCTCCAGGCACACGGGCTTCAGTAGCTGCAGCTCGCAGGCTCAGTAGTTGTGGCACATGGGCTTAGTTCCTCCATGGCATGTGGGATCTTCCTGGACCGGGGATCAAATCCATGTCCCTGCACTGACAGGTAGATTCTTAACCACGGGACCACCAGGGAAGCCCCCAAGCTCTTATTTATGAAGGAGGCTGTGAGGAAAATCCTCCTGGTCCTTGGCCACCTGGAGATATTACAATCCTTCTTCCCAGGACCTATCTCAGCAGAAGGGGGAAAGATCTGCTATTTTAAAGAAGTTAATTAAGTGTTATTAAAACATGCCCTTGAGCTTAATGACATTCTTTCTTTTACCATTTACATATTTTGAGCCTTCAAGTCACGGGGATTCCTTGAGTTGACTCTTCAACTTGATCTCATTTGTGCAGTTTTAAGAACTTCTTGCATTAAATATGCACACAGATTCACAGTGAGTCTTCGATGTAATGGGCAATTTTGCTGGCAGAGTACACTAGAACACTGAACTTGGGGTCAGAAGATCTGGGTTCAAAGGTCTTTATTACCTGGACAACTCAGAGTAAGTCGTTAAGTTCTCTGACCCTCTTCTGTAATGTGGGATAGTCTGCAAATCTCTCCCCGCCACCTTTACAGGGGGATTGTGAGGACTGACTGACATGTCTTGAGATAGTCTGCTGTAGACTGTAAACACACAAGGGGATAACAAAACAAAATATGTGAGACATTTCTTGAACTTGGAGGTAGAATCTCGGGTTGATGTTTGTGGCCTGGGACTACTGACTGTTCTGTCATCAAGAGTTTGGAGTGCCACCTTTCACTCACTCTTGTTCAGTGTCGTTAGGGTGGGGTCTGGGCACACTGCACTTCCCAGAGCCACGATGGTTGGTTCAAGGATAGGAACACAAGCCAGTCAGAAGCATGAGCAGTAAGCCTTTTCAGGGGATGTCCAGTAAGGAAACACAGTTTCCACGGGATTCGAAGCTGAGGACACATCACATGGCCCTGAGGGGTGAGCCCATCTGAGAGCAAAGTTAACAGAGAGGAAGGCAGAGGAGACAGACACTAGTGCTGACGGTATCTTTCAAGTCCTTGGGTCCACACTTTTCAGTGATGGGTAGGGATGTCTATCATTTGCAACTGAAAGGGTCTGATACACCACCTGAATGAAGGCAGGAACAACAAAAACACTTTCAGGCTGTGTTTTCCAAAGGAAGACACTGTCCTGCGTGCTTCACCTCCTACCCAAGAGCCATCAACGACACCTGGCCCCAGCACAGGGTTTAAGCTAAGGACAGTCCACCTTCTGCATAAGTGCAACTGCTCAGGGCAATAGCGGCTGTGGCCCTTCCTATTCTAACTGCCCAGGCCTCTGAGTTCTTCAAGAATTCCTTCCTTGGGATGCCCTTGGATGTAGTCATGAGAGGCCAGGATGCCTGGAGTTGCGAGAGTGCCAGGTAAGTGCTAAGGCTGGCGAGACAGAAAGACGTGGGTCCCTGACGGCGGCACTGGCAACCTCTGGATTGCTTGCTCTCCAGACTTCTTGATATGTGAGCAAATCATTTCCTATATGGTCTAAGCCATTTTGAGTTGGGTTTTCTGCCACTTGCAACCACAGCTCACTTCAAGCTCCTCTCCTCCTTGGAACTTTCCCAGATCCCACCTGTCCCCCAGCACTGCCCTAGCCAGCACACCCTCACTGCATTCTCTCTCAATATCAGCAAAGCGAAAGTCTTCCTCCTGGGTGTGGGTTGAAGCACAGTGTCAGGGAGATGCTGAGGCCACATTTGGGAGTTGTCTACCACAAACTTAGGAGGAGGCTTGCCCAGCTTCTCATGACCACACAAAACTCCTGATTTAGCTGCCCAGACCAGTTTCTCCTGTGTTCTTATTTAGCAACATCTCCACCTTACCAGTTACTCAGGTCAAAATCTTGAATTCACCCTCAACTCCTCTCTCTTGCACACTCACATTCAGTAGGAAAGGAAATCTTGTCGGCTTCACCTTCAAAACATCCTCAGAACCTGACCACTCTACTGCCTTAGCCCTAGATCACCATCGCCCTGGTCCAGGTCACCAGGGCCTCTTTCTCAAACAGCTCCTTCAGGCCCCCGGTCATCTCCCTGGGCCCACTCCTTGTCCCTGGGCTGTTCTCCACAGTGAGGTCTGTGCTCGCCAAAGGCACCATCACACTCAGAAGAAAAGTCTCAGTCCTCACTGCAGCCTCTGACATGGCCAACCGTAGCCTCCTGCGCCCTCACCTGACCCCCTATTTCCCCATCCCATGCCCACCACTCTCCAGCCACCCAAGCCTCTGATTCGCATAAGAAATGCTTCCACCTCAGGGCCTTTGCACTTTGCGTTGGCTGTTCCTTCTGCCAAAAACACTTCCCTCACTCCTAGACGTCTTTCAAATCTCTGCTTCAAAGCTATCTTGGAGGGGATGTCTCCGACCACCCACCTAGAATAGCAGCTCCTTCTATCTCTCTTACTTGGCTTTAGCTTTCTTCACAGCCCATCTGCTCCAACATGCTATTGTTTTTTTAATCTCTTTGGTGTCTACTTCCCCATCTCTGAGAGCTGGAGGTCCGCCTTATTCGTGGTGGCACCTTGGGAACCAGAGCAGCTCCAGCCACAGGGCAGACACTGAGAGGACATCTGTTCAGGGGACAGGCTCTTTTCTGCATCCTCCACCGGTGGCTCAGTGGTAAAAGAACCCACCTGCCAATGCAGGAAACGCAAGAGACACAAGTTCGATCCCTGGGTAGGGAAGATCCCCTGGAGGAGAAAAAGGCAACCCACTCCAGTATTCTTGCCTAGAAAATCCCATGGACAGGGGAACCTAGTGGGCTATAGTCTATGGGGTCACACAGAATCAGACATGACCACTCTCAGCATAGGATTTTGTAGGTATTCAGAAAGTTTGTCTACAATATGATTATGTCACCGCTTCAATTTCACTCCTGGCAGAAATGAAAGTTTCCTTGCTACATATGGACAAGGGTTGGAAAGCAGCAGAGAAAAACAAATAGCAGTTAAAAGGTGGTGGAAGCTTTTGTATGTTAAACTCTCTAACCACTGTTATGATGGTCCAATTAAAAGGTATAGCCATTTTGACCAAAAGGTCAAAAACCATCTCAAAGAACTGTAGACGTTCTTCTTAGCAGTGTCATTTAAAACAAAGCAGCTGGTGTTTTGTTAAAGGTGCCAACAAGTGAGATGTGCAGACAAAATCTCCTTCAGAACCCCTTATCACCAAAGATATCTACAGAGAGACTTCAAACCTTTATAAACAGGAACCCTCCTACACTGTTGGTGAAAATGTAAGTTGATGCAGCCACTGTGGAAAACAGTATAAAGGTTCCTCAAAAAACTAAAAATAGAGTTACCATATGATCCAGCAATCCCATTCCTGGGCATATATCCAGACAAAATTATAATTCAAAGAGATACATGCACCCCTATGTTCATAGCAGTGCTATTCATAACAAACAAGACATGGAAACAGCCTAACTGTCCATCGACAGATGAATGGATAAAGAAGATGTGGTACATAATGGGTTGGTCAAAAAACTCATTAGGGATTTTCCACAGGATGCTATGGAAAAACCCAAATGAACTTTTTGGCCAACCAATATATCTCTATCTATACATATATACACACACACACACACACACACACAGAGGAATACTACTCAGCAGCAGAAAAGAAGGAAATAATGCCATCTGAAGCAACATGGATGGGCCTAGAGATTATCACATTAAGCAAAGTAAGTCTGAAAGAGAAAGACAACTACCATATGATATCACTTAGATGGGGAATCTAAACTATGACACAGAAGAACGCATCTATGAAACAGAAATGAAATCATGGACACAGGGAACAGTCTGGTGACAGCCAAGGGGAAGGGGGTTGGGGGAGGGATGAAGTGGGAGACTGGGGTTAGCAGATGTAAGCTTTTATACACAGGATGGAGAAACAACAAGGTCCTACTCTATAGCATAGAGAACTATATTCAGTATCCTATGATATACCATAATGGAAAAGAACATTGAAAAAACAATGTGTGTGTGTATATATATAGACACATATGTATAACTGAACCACTTTGCTATACAGCAGTAATTAACACAACATGGTAAATTAAATATACTTCAATTAAAAAAAAGAAAAAAAACTTTAAGAAGCGCAGAGAACATAATCTTCAACTGGTGCTTGTGAAGATGCACACTTGATATCAAAATCACTTTAACTTTACATGCTATTTCATTTATAATTCTCAATATCATTACATGGGGTTTAATTACCAAGAAGTGATATAGGTTAAATGACTTCTGGCCTTAGAAAGCACTGGGTGTATATTCTCTATCTTGGGCAGAATAATTGGAAATATTTACTCATCCAGCCAGCATTTTTCAAGAATCAACCACATTCCTACTTAAGGAGCCCCTAACTCCCTAGGGAGACACAGGGGTACCTATTTTTATACAATTTCAGGGAAGAGGGTGTGAGGTGGGCTTCGGAGGAGGACTGTTCAAGTCCCTGTGGTCCAGTTACGCACTGAGCATCCATTATGTGCAAGGTGCTCCACTGGGCCCTGCAAAGTCAGACACAAGGCTGTCCACAAGAAGCTTATAATCCACTGTGTGAGATAAGATCTGGGAAAAACTCACCTTAATAGAAAGCAGCAATATGTCAGTTGCCTCAAGAGAAAAGGAAAAACCAGCCATGTTTTAAAGGGGCTCAGAGGAGGAGGGAACAGAGCTGACTGGAGAAATCAGGTGACGCTTCTGGAAAACCATGACACTCTGGGGCCTAGAACAAGAGGTGGGCGTGATAGGCAGAGACGTGGGCCATGTGGGCAGAGGTTATTCCAGGTAAGGGAAACCATGCACCCGAGGCAGGCAGGAGACAGAGTTCAGGGCCTTCTGTTCTGCTCAGGACGGCCAGCCTGTCTGCTCTGGACAGTGCTGTGTGTGTGTGTATGCGGGCATGTGTGATGATGAGGAGTCATTACCTAAGATTATCTCTGGTAAGAAATGCTTTCTAAGTGTTTCTAGAACCATATGACCAAGTGGGACCTCTTTGTAAAGACTGGGAAGAGGAAACATGGCCAGTTAGAGAGGCTCCTACCCTGGGGAAGGGCCACACAGGAGATTTAACTCGGCAGAACGGGCATTTTATTAATACCTTATATTGATGTCATATATTCTTTTTATGGACAAAACATTACATAATAAAAAGGCCTCAATGATTAATTCATTTAGTTAACAAACATAAATTACAGTTTTGCTCTTTAGAAAATCTTTTTGAAGATGCTGATGTCCAGGGCAGAGAGATGAGAAGGCTGTACTAGGGGGAAGGGCTGTAGGCAAGGAAAGGAGGGTGAGTAGGGAAGAAAGGACAGCGAACTGGCCACTGAGGGACTGTCACACGAGGGAGAACATGGAAGCACAGAGAACAAGGTCCACGGCAGGGGTTTGGGGGGCAAGGTCCACAGCAGGGGTTTGGGGGCTGCAGTGCCGTGAGCTTCCCCCCTGAGCACAATCCCAGCAGAGGAAAAGCACCTTTGGTTCTTGAACACATTGGCTCCCTGTCCTTCTTGGCCCCCAGCTGGGAAGTTTCCTAGAGCTGCTTTTAGCCAGAGACACTGAACTTGGACATCCAGCATCCTCTTGTCATGGGCAGCAGCAGGGCCCAGGGATGCCTGCAACAGGATCCTGGCCTGTGTGTACCGGGCTCCAAGGTCTTGGATTGTAACCCTGGTACGTTACCATGAACATAGACACTCCATGGAAGAGGTTTTCTCGCTTGTGCCCTTTGTGATTGCTGCCAGCAGGTTTCAGCAGGAGTTTTCCAGGACATGACCTTTGAGGAAAGCTTATCAACTGTGTTAGCAAGACCTGGGACTTGGGAGCGCCTAGTGGATGGAAAGAAGAGGTGGGTATTAGGACCAAATTCCCCTCAAAGAGGGCATACGGGAGTCAGCCATGTTTTCCCATCAGTTGTGTGGACAGGTGTGTATCCTGAGACAGTAACCCGAGTGGCAGGGAACCTGTGACCTAGGAGGGTGGGAGACCTGATTTCTGTCCCTGACCGAGCAGGGGCCCTGAAAAAGACTACCTAGCTGGTGAGAAGCTGGGCAGTCTGTATGGAACAGACTCTGAACGATCTGCATCTGAGTCTGACTGCCCCTTACCAGAACACACCGAATCTGTTACAGACCTACTGGTTTTCCGAAGTTTATAAGAACATCCGTTCAGGTGTTTAGTGTCCCTCTCCTCCATAAAACTTTATAAGCCCCACAGGTGCACAGGGTGTGTTTGCGCTGCTCAACGTTTTCTGCCTAGGGCAGTATCGGGCACACAGACGTTCTATTATTTGCTAAGTGGATGGGTGAACCTGGTGAGCAAGCGACTTGATCTCTAAGCCTCACTGGGTGTTTCTGGTGCAAACAAAGCACTCAGCACAGCGCGTGGTCGTGCTCAGCGCCTAATGCACGGAGCTGCACACGGAGTGCTCCTAAAAAACAAGCAGCTTGGACTGGATTTTCAGAAGTCAGAGCAGGAAGCGGCTGACCATCTGTCTCATCAGCCCCACCATTTGGAGGATGAAACCCAGCACTGAGAGTGGAAGAGGGGAGTGATTATCCTGGTAACCTTCAAGGATCCCCCTCCCGCCCCACTGTCCAGCTTCAGCTTCCAGTCTTGGCACTGGGAATGTTTTTTTGTTTTTTTGTTCTCAGTGGGCCGTGTTTTGACAGAGAAAGTACACCATATCAGTCCCCAAATCTTATTTATTCCTCAGGGGCAGCTCAAATGCTATCTCCTCCAGAAAACCTCCTGTGGGCCTCTAGCAATCCCAGGGCTGCTCCTTCTTTGTTCAGTGCCCCAGCCCTCCCACTAGTCCAAATATGTCTGCCTTGATGAGTACCCGCGTTTACCTTCCTCAGTACACCCGCTGGCTCTTTCTGGGTCAGGAACACATTCACGAGAACTGCTCTGGTACTTCCCCAAGTTCTTGGGGCAAGGCCTGCTAGGTCTATGTGTTAACGAATGAGTCAGTGAGTGGCATTTTCTGGCCGCTCTAGGGCAGGCCACCCTTTAACTGGCCACAGCCATGCATTCTTCTACAAAAGACTTGAGTATCACCCCAGCCAAGGTGAATCAAGCGGAACACCGAGGCTGTGATTGCAAGATAAATTCCACCCAAACTGAATTTAGCAGTTGCAGGGAGCAGAAGCAGTCCTTGCTGATTCCTTGTGCATGAATAAAAATGATCCTGACTATCAGATCAGCAGTAGCAGCAGCTGATGGCAGGCCACCACCTCTCTCCAGGCCAACAGTGCCGGTTGAGGCAGCTCTTTAAACAAACCTGAAGGGCTTCCTCATCTATGAAATAAATGTTGTTTGAGGGCTTCTTCCCGCCTCAGTTGTCCTAAGGCTCTAGCACAGGCCTATCCTACAGGCACTACTTTAGTCAGTGGAGAACATTTTGGTAGACCGTGTTGGGAAACTCTGCCAGAGAACACTAGTGCTGGAGCTGACCCGAGGGGCCATTACTCCTAACCCGGCTCTCCAGGCACGGCGGAGGACGGTGCTGATGACTGGGACCCAGGCCTCGGCCTCCGCCTACATTAAGAGGAAAACCGGCGGATCCGAGCACAGAGGGCCCTGCCCTTCTTCACAGCAAAGCACTCGCCCAGCCTGGCTATGGTGGTTGCTCCCCTAACCCCACTCCTGCCCACCGGGGCTACTGCCTTCCGCAGGGAATTCCTGGGTGGTAAGAGAACGCTTCCTTCGTTAGGATCTGAGCGACTAGAACGCTGGGGGTCCAGCATAGGACAAGTCCCATGGGGATCCAGTGACCTTGGAGAATCACTGTCTGACAGAAAGGTGGAAGCTCTCCTGAAACTGGCCGTCCCCACCCAGCGGCCCCAAAATGGGCTCTGAATCAGGCTTATCCCACCACATGGCACTTCTCAAGCAACGCAGGATTCAGTTTCTTGTTCTTGCTAAGCAGTCAGATATGTAACTGCTAATCAGAGCTTCTCATCAGCCTGAGGTAACCAGGGTTACTGCCCTGGTCGGATGTAATTCCAGCCAAGAGCAAAGATGCCCTGTGGTCTCGTTAGCTGGCAAGGCCTGCCTGATAACAGACAGGATCCTGCTAGAATTTTTTTTTTTAATGCTAAAGGTTGTCCACAGATCCTCATTAGTACCTTCAAGAACCCCTCTTGCATCGAGCCTAAGACACGGTGGAAGGGATGAAGGCATGGAGGCCTGATAAGCCTGAACCAAAGTCCCAGAGTGAATTAGTGCGGATGGCCATCCAGACAGTGTTTCTGGGGCTTCCTTCTCTTTGTAACCCACTGGGACAGTGACCCCCTCCTTCATCTCTAGTGCAGCATGGTGACTGGCTGAGAGCAGGAGCCCGGTACCCGACTGCAACTCTCCACTCTGCACTCGCTGCATGGGCAGAGATGCGGCACTGAGACCCTGTGCTTCACTTTCCTCGTGTGCTAAGCTGAGAACAGTCCCCTGGGCAACTCTGCCTCAGTTTCCTCCGATGTAAAATGGGGGAATATATCCATACAGCAGGGCCTACCTCATTGGGTGATCGTGAGAATAAAATGAGTTACTGTGGGCACAAATGCTTAGAACTCTGCCTGGCACCTAGTAAGGACTCAATAAATATTTTTCACAGCTGTATTGAGATATAACTAGCATACCATACAATTCACCTATTTAAAACGTACAGTTCAAGGATTCTTGGTATGTTCACAGGTGCAAACCATCACTACAGTCAATTCTGGAACATTTTTATTACTTAAAAAAGAAACCCTAAAGCCCTTAGTTATCACCCCTCTTCCTCCCCAACGTCCCCCACACCCCTTCCCACACCTGAGAAACCAGTAATCTACCTTCTGTCTCTATCAATTTCTCTATTCGGGACTTCCATATGAACAGAATCATATAATATGTGGTCTTGTATGACTGGCTTTTTTCACTGAGCTTAATAATGCTTTTAAGGTTCATCCATGTTGTATTATGTGTAAGTGCCTCATTTCTTTTTACAGTTGAATAACAGTCCATTGTATGGATATACCACACTTTGCTTATCCATTTGACAACCTGGGTTGTTTTCCAACCATGAAATCATGAAGTCACGCTGTACAGCCATTAGGTAACTCTATGTTTAATCACTGGAGGAACCGCCAGGTTGTTTTCCAGCTGTATCGTTTTACATTCCCACCAGCAGTGTATAAGGGTCCCAACTGCTCCACATCCTTGACCAACACTAGCTGTTATCTTTTTGAGTCTAGTTATCCTAGAGGGTGTTAAGTGGTATCCCATGGTTTTGATTTGTATTTCCCTGATGGCTAATGATTTTAAGCATCTTTTCACGTGCTTATCAGCCACTCATATGTTCTTTGGAGAGCAATCTATTCAGATCCTTTGCCCATCTTTAAATTGGGATATTTGCCTTTTTATGATTAAGTTTTAAGAGTTTTTCTATGTATTTTGGATACAAACCCCTTATCAGATACATGAGTTACAAATATGCTCTCCCACCCTTTGGGTTGTCTTTGCACTTTCTTGATGATGTACTTTGAAGCACGAAAGTTAAAATTTTTATAAAGTTCAGTTTATTTTTTCTTCTATTGCTTTCGTTTTGGCTGTCACATCTAAGAACTCTTTACCAAATTCATGAAGATTTATCTTTGTTTTATAGTTTTGGCTTTTATGCTTTGGTCTTTGATTCATTTTGAGTTAATTTCATATATGATGTGAGGAAGAACTCTTTACCAAATTCATGAAGATTTATCTTTGTTTTATAGTTTTGGCTTTTATGCTTTGGTCTTTGATTCATTTTGAGTTAATTTCATATATGATGTGAGGTAAGGGTCTAACTTCATTCTTTTGTATGTGGTTTTTCAGTTTCGGCACCAGCTGCTGAAGAGACTGTTTCCTCACTGAATGAGGCACCCTTGTAAAAGCCAGTTGATCTCATATGCATGCGTTTATTTCTGGACTCCTGTTTCTATTCCATTGATCTACATGTCCATCCTCTGCCAGGACCATGCTGTCTTGACTATTGTTGCTTTGTAGTAAAAGTTTTTAAATTGGGAGGTACAATGGGACCTAATGAAACTTAAAAGCTTTTGCACTACAAAGGAAACTATAAGTAAGGTGAAAAGACAGCCCTCCGATTGGGAGAAAATAATAGCAAATGAAGAAACAGACAAAGGATTAATCTCAAAAATATACAAGCAACTCCTGAAGCTCAATTCCAGAAAAATAAATGACCCAATCAAAAAATGGGCCAAAGAACTAAACAGACATTTCTCCAAAGAAGACATACAGATGGCTAACAAACACACGAAAAGATGCTCAACATCACTCATTATTAGAGAAATGCAAATCAAAACCACAATGAGATACCATTACACACCAGTCAGGATGGCTGCTATCCAAAAGTCTACAAGCAATAAATGCTGGAGAGGGTGTGGAGAAAAGGGAACCCTCTTACACTGTTGGTGGGAATGCAAACTAGTACAGCCACTATGGAAAACAGTGTGGAGATTTCTTAAAAAACTGGAAATAGAACTGCCATATGACCCAGCAATACCACTTCTGGGCATACACACCGAGGAAACCAGATCTGAAAGAGACACGTGCACCCCAATGTTCATCGCAGCACTGTTTATAATAGCCAGGACATGGAAGCAGCCTAGATGCCCATCCGCAGATGAATGGATAAGGAAGCTGTGGTACATATACACCATGGAATATTACTCAGCCGTTAAAAAGAATTCATTTGAATCAGTTCTAATGAGATGGACGAGACTGGAGCCCATTATACAGAGTGAAGTAAGCCAGAAAGAGAAAGAACATTACAGCATACTAACACATATATACGGAATTTAGAAAGATGGTAACGATGACCCTATATGCAAAACAGAAAAAGAAACACAGAAGTACAGAACAGACTTTTGGACTCTGTGGGAGAAGGTGAGGGTGGGATGTTTCAAAAGAACAGCATGTATATTATCTATGGTGAATCAGATCACTAGCCCAGGTGGGATGCAGGAGACGAGTGCTCGGGCCTGGTGCACTGGGAGGACCCAGAGGAGTCGGGTGGAGAGGGAGGTGGGAGGGGGGATCGGGATGGGGAATACGTGTAACTCAATGGCTGATTCATGCCAATGTATGACAAAACCCACTGAAATGTTGTGAAGTAATTGGCCTCCAACTAATAAAATTAAAAAAAAAAAAAAAAAAAAATTGGGAGGTACAGGTCATACTTTGTTTTTCTTTTTCAGGGTTGTCTTGGCTATCCTGGGTCCTGTGAAATTCTACATGAATTTTAGAATAGGCTTGTCAGTTTTCACAAAGAAAGCATCTGAGATCCTGAAAGGCCCTGCTCTGATTCTGTAGATCATTTTGGGGAGAGTGCTCAATAAATATTAACCTTTTCCCCATCTTTTTCTTCCTTCTCCTCTTCTTATTACTACCACTACTACCTTTTACCATCATGAGAAATAAATAAGACAACCCATGTGAAGTGCCAGCCCGTAATAAGGGTTCAATACACGTTAGCTTAAGTGTTTTTGGCTGGGCCTCAGAGGCTGTCCTAGGCTGGCAGGAGAGCAGGCTGAGCGACCTCCACAGCACCCCAACTCTGCTGGTGACCACGCTAGAATGCAGGTTGCCGTCAGGTTTGCTACAGGGACTCCTGAGTCCAGGACTTTGCTTTTTCCCAGGCGTGGCTTCCTACTGAGGCTCAAGGTTGAAGCCTCTGCCAGAGGACAGCACGACCTCTACTCCTTTCAGCTCCCACAGGCCTGTAATCGGGAGCTCCCGTGAGTGACATAAACCACACACACTCAAACTGAAATGCCTTCTCAGCTGCCTTGGCAAGAAAGGGACATTGGACGGCGTGGTAAGGAAAAGAGTAGCTCTTACTTAGCATTTCTCCAACTTGAGTCACTCAAGGACCACCCTCATGATTTCTGGCCATAGCCACGTACCATCCTACTTGACTACTTCTACACACTGGAAACAGATACATCTTACTATTTAAAAAAGAAATTTTATATGACTGCCTTGAATGAAAAAATCAGTATCACAGGCTTTAAGGAGGAGATAATGATGAAAGCAAATACAATAGAAACAAAACCGTAAAATTTAAGACCACAGAATAAAGAAAGAAGATTAGCAAGACTTAGAGGGACTTAAAGACATCCTAGCAACCAGCTGAAACTCTCTCCCCAACTTGATCAGAAGGCCTGAAAGAGAACGGAGAGAGGCTCCTCTCCCCGCACCTGGAGACAGACTGCTGTGCTATGTACCGTCACCCCTGCATCTCCAGTGCTGCACACCAGGCCGAGGAAGGGGCTCGGGAAAGGATGCTTCACCCTCCAGCTCCACTGCTCAACCATCCGGGCATCCTCTGAAGCTGAGAGTCACAACATAGGCACCAGGCATTGCCGCCCACCCAAAGTGCTTTGAACTCACCCTGAAAAACTCCGTAGGAGCAGCATCAGCTCAGGAGGGTCACCGGAGAGTCCTGCATGGCTCCTGCTGGGATGCAGCCAAGGGACTGCTTGGTTCTCAAGGTCTGCCCCTGCTCCTCTAGACCGCCGTGCGCACTGAGCAGACAGAGCGCAGAGCCCTAGAGAGAGCTGGACGACGCCAACGCCACACCTGGGGAGGGGCACCTTCCCCTGGAGGCACCTTGGCCTTGGCTCTGCCTTCTCCCTCCACACGAAGGTTGGCCTCTCTGAGCTGAGCTGAATCAAAGCAGAGCCCATAGAGAACTTGTCCTATTAAACTTTCCAAATACCCCTCCCACACCTGGGTTCTGAAGGATGACCCCACTCCAGGAGAACACCCTGGCTGGTTTCACAGCTCACAATCTTGTCATCCTGAGCACCTGGCTATGAATAGCCCTGAGCCTTCAGAGAGAGGAAATCACAATCTAAGACCAATCAGTTAAACCAAGATCAAGTCACGGAGCTCCACTTAGAACCTTGTATAGGGATTCCATGAAGGAACTGGCAAGTCTACAGAAATGGGGAAAATGAGATTCCAATATGAGATGCAGATCAAAGTTCAGGATGACAGAAGAAATGCCACCAAACTGACACGCTCAAATGGATATACATATGGGACCCCCCACCTACTAAGAGCATTACACAGGGCCATGATGGATTGACAGGACATTTTAGGGAGGTGGTTGAAAACTGATACCACCCCAGGCAGTGAAGTTACAGGTGTTCACATCTGTAGACACTTGGAGACGAGGCCACAGAAGAGGTGCCCAATGACAGTTTGGATATGGAGGGCAGTACAACGCTTTCCACAACTCAATGGACAAAGAGGGTCCAGGGAATGGCATCCACAAGAGAAAGGGTCTCCAAGTCTGCCTCTGCCTACCGTGAGCCCTGCACAGACTGAGCTGAAACCAACAAGAGGACACTTTTCCAGGGGCTACTGAGGCGGCTTTCAGATGCACTTAGAGAAGAGTCCCCACGTCTTCCCCAGACATCAGGAGCTGGCCGGGCCCCTGCCCTAAATCCAGACTGTATTGTATGAAGCCTCCTCCTGAACTTTCCAGACCACCCAAGTTTTCACCTTCTGTGGAGCAAGGGGACAATGGCAAGTTGTTTTTCTGATTTAAAAAGCTTGACCTGCAAGCACCTTTGTGGAGACAGGACTCCCTCTTTGAGTAGCTCAAGGATACTTACTGAAACCCTCTTCCCGTCCCCCACCAACCCCTTAAAGGCACTATCACAGCTTCTGCAGAGTCATCTTCCCCAGATGCTGTATACTATCTGTTCTATCTTTCAATGAATAAATGGCAATCTTATTCATCCACTCTGGGAAAGAGAGCCAGGGCTGAAGGATCCACTGATAATGAACGATATTTACAAGGGTCTAGCACCTGGATAACATGTGTAGTTCCCACATTAGCCAGTTTGTTCTAAATACGGCAATTCTTAACTTCTTTTTCTCCCAGAATAATACACACTCAGCAATTATCTCTAGAACTCACCACTGAAACAATTCTCCATTAAAACCTGAAGAATGTGATGCCTCAGCACTGCTGGATTTAGGCTCCAAAAGGGGACAGATATTCTTATCTAGTGGTGTCTTACCAGGCCCTGCGGGCTTGGCAGCTGGAGAAGTCTGTTCACTATGTCACTAGGAACCTCTCTGTCCATGGAAGGGTTTTTCCAGCTGCAGGAAGCCTATGCTGGGAAGGGGAATGCTGACCTGGCTCCTTTTTATAAGTATCTAATCAACAAAGAGAGTGCTATCAAAATGTAGTCCCCTTTTCTTTGTTAAAAAAAATCTGAGTAGGTTTTCTAAGCGGTACCCAAGGCAACTTCCTGCCGTCTCCATGGTGCCAAAGATGGTGGTGCATTTTACCTTGATAGTGGTGGATGGATTGAGCATGCTCATAATTACAGTTTAGAGCGGGAAGGGTCCTAGGTAGAGTGTTTGTGATGGGTCAGTGCAAACTTTTAGAGGTGCTGAAGATGTGAGTCTGCAACCCAACGGTGAAGTGTGTTTTTTTTCTTGTCTCTGTCTCTGACAGCAAGAAGGGAGAAATAAAAGGAAGATTTGCCAAGAGTGCAGTACAAAGGGATATGCTATTATTTTTGTTGACATGGGTAAATGTTCAGTGTGTATACTGAGTGTAACGAGGGGTAACAAAATTATGTGTTCAGTTTGATACTAATTTTTGTTTAAAGACACATATTCCTGCATTGTAAGAAGTCTGGAAATACATATCCCAAAATGCCAACTGTGGCTTCCTTGAGTAGTGGTAAAACAGGCTATATTAATTTTCTTCCATTTTAAAGTCTATATACTCTAATTTATCTGCAACAATAAAGTATTAGTTGTGTTATTAAGGATAAATGTGTGTGTGTTAGGACAGGCTACGCCAGTGAGTCTGAGTCTACTGCGGTCTCTTTTGTACGCTCCAGGGTGGAGACGGACCCGGGGCTGGAAACAGAGCTGGAGCCCCTGAGCATGTTTTCCAAAAGAAGCACCTTGTCAACAAATTCTCATAGTATTTAACATTACTAACATTAAAAAAGAATGCCAAGGCAAGATTTTGAGACTGACACCGTTCTCATGTTTTTGCCCCCACTCTCCATCTGGTCTCAGCTCTGGGATATTAGAATCCAGCTATGCCTCTGAATGCACGCATGGGCAAGGGTGTCAGGGTGACTACCGCCAAGACGCACCTTTTTTTTTTTTTTTTAAGAAAAGATGTACCTTTCTAGCTTAAGAGGGAAGAGAAGAAGCTGCTAGCCTGTACCTCAGATGGCACCTCACAGGCTGTCACAAATGGGAAAGCCTGACCCTCATTACCCAATCTTTAGAAAATTTTATCTTATGGCCTGGTATCAGGAGGAGTCAACAAACCTGCTGGAAAAGGTGGTCCCACCTAAGGGTGTATGTGCAATGGGGATCTGGGATGGTGATTCATGATGGAGAGTCCCTGTCACACAAGCCTCAGCCCATGTATCTCCTTTTACCCTCACTTCCTTAGAACATGGTAAAATGTATGAAATAATGCTTCTGGTTCAAAGCTTTGAGAAGGATGGAGAGAGGTTATGGATAGCCAGTCACGGATTACACACACGAGACTGTGCAAGTGGTACCCCAGGTACCCAGACACTGAACTGGCTTTTTTTTATCCATTGCCAGCTGGTTTTGCAATATGCAGCTGTTAAACAAACAAACAAGAAAGAATTCACATTTAATTAGACGAATCTGTGCTCTATAACTTGTCCATTTTTTTTTTCTTCTAGAGTCAGAGTGTCTGTTATTTCTTTGCAATTTCAGGAGTTATGA
This sequence comes from Muntiacus reevesi, assembly GCF_963930625.1. Taxonomy (NCBI): domain Eukaryota; kingdom Metazoa; phylum Chordata; class Mammalia; order Artiodactyla; family Cervidae; genus Muntiacus; species Muntiacus reevesi. Next base: position 237,303,089 of record NC_089250.1, read on the forward strand.
AATGATTCATGGTTTTGTTGGAGCTGAAGTCAACCAAAACCATTCATAATTGTGAACAATCTCTGTTATTGTTAGAGGGAAATGCCAAGGCATCTGTGCTTCCCAAAAACACATGGGGGAGAATTCCAGTTTGGAAATGGAACGGCTGTGTTTTTCCCCCTAGAGTTAAATTTACCCAGATGGATTTCCAGGGAGACTGTTGCATTCTCCTGGCTGGCAGAGTGGCGGTGGCCACCAGGATGTGTGATTTCTCCCCTCTCCCTCCTCTGTCAGAAACAGGGCATCCGTGTTATAACACTCTGTACACTGTTAAGTACCCATTAAATGCCTGTCTCCCCGCCAAGAGGGTAGGATTCATGAAAGTAGGATCACATCTGTCTTATTCATCCCAACATGCACTCTATGCCTTGCACACAAGTAAGTGCTTAATAAATGTCTGTTGGAAGACTGCACAAACCCCACTAGGCTAATGTCACTACTCTTTAGTTCTTTGATTTTTCATATTTATCTGCATTGGGTGATAATGTCTACAGCTATAAGAGAGACCAATCTAAACACAAAAGAGAGCAAAGAATAAAATGATGATGATGATAGCAAATATTCTGTGAGTGCTCCCTATGTGCCAGCAACATGGTAATGAGCACTTTATGTACAGCATACAACTCAATCCTCACAACAACTCTATAAATTAGGTCCTATTATTACTCCCATCTTCTGGATGAAGTAACAGAGGCCCAGATAAATTGTATAAACTTTTCCAAGATCACCCAGCAGTAAGTGGCAGTACTAGACACAGACACCCAAACGCATGAGCCCACACACTCCAACAATGCCGTCGGCCAATGCGCTTCTGGAGAAGACTCTTGAGAGTCCGTCAGACTGCAAGGAGATCCAACCAATCCATCCTAAAGGAAACCAACCCTGAACATTCACTGGAAGGACTAATGCTGAAGCTGAAGCTTCAATACTTTGGCCACCTGGTGCAAAGAGCTGACTCACTGGAAAAGACCCTGATGCTGGGAAAGACTGAAGGCAAGAGGAGGATGAGGAGACAGAGGTTGAGGTGGTTAGATAGCATCACCGACTTCGCGGACATGTGTTTGAGCAAACTCAGGGAGATAGTGAAGGACAGGGAAGCCTTGCATGCTGCAGTTCATGGGGTGGAAAAGAGTCAGGTGTGACTGAGCAACTGAACAACAAGAAAGCACTTCTGACTGCCTTTTCCAGAATGTTTTCAGAATCTGAAAATACTTAATGGTGTTAAAACTTGAGTCTCCATTGATGAGGCTAACTCTCAGAAACAAAGATAAATCATTCAAAGCCATAAGGTGCGTGATGATCACAGAGGACCACTGAGTTTGGGAACAAACCTGCGTGTGTGACTACAGTGCCAGGAGAGCCAGTTTGCTCTGGTGAGTCATGAACCAGCTTGGAAAGGTCACTCCAGGAGAGAAGTAACACATTATAGTGAAACACAGCACTCGACTGGGAATTAGGAGGTTTGTTTGCAGGAGAACCAAAGGCTGGTACTTCATTTCTCTGGCCTTAGCCAATTAAAGTGACCGGGCTGGCCTGAATCAATGCTGCTCAGACATATTTGGCAGTCACTGCTGGGAATCTCTAAGGTCCCCAAGAAGGGCACCTCTACTTGCCCTTCTTTTCTTCCAAACTACTACTGACAGTGAGTTCCATGGGCTGAAACTGAATGATATATACTTGTGTGTGTGTGGTGGGGAAATAAAAATGATACAACTTAACAGAGTCTCCCTTTTCTCCAACATGATCCATCTTGCAAGTCCTGCCTATGGTTAGATTCTTCAATTTATACTACAGTGAGTATTTCCATACTCTTAACTTCTTCTCCTTAAAGTAGATCAATGTGGATTTGCCAGTAAAGGTCCATCAGTTTGGCAACTTCAGAAAAGACCTAGGAAGCCGTGATGGGAGAACACCGTTTCCACTTTACTTGAGAAGTAAAGATTGACTGCCTGAACTCAAGGGGAGACTTGGGTTGACAATGTCTGTATTTTAAGACTGATGTTTAGCTTCCCTGTGTCAAAATGTGCTATGACTCAAAAGAGTCACCATCTCAGATGAAAAAACAGGATAGTCTTTATTTTTTTTTTTTGACCGTGCACTGTTTGGCATGTGGGATGTTAATCCCCCAACCAGGGATGGAACCTGTGTTACCTGCATTGAAAGCACAGAGTCTTAGCCACTGGACCACTGCTGCTGCTGCTGCTGCTAAGTCACTTCAGTCGTGTCCGACTCTGTGTGATCCCATAGATGGCAGCCCACCAGGCTTCCCCGTCCCTGGGATTCTCCAGGCAAGAACACTGGAGTGGGTTGCCATTTCCTTCTCCAATGCATGAAAGTGAAAAGTGAAAGTGAAGTCGCTCAGTCGTGTCCGACTCTTTGCGACCCCATGGACTGTAGCCTACCAGGCTCCTCCGGCCATGGTATTTCCCAGGCAAGAGTACTGGAGTGGGTTGCCATTGCCTTCTCCACTAGGAAGTCCTAAATAGGGCAGTCTTCATCTCCCTTTGTGATGATTTCAAGTAAAAGAAAGAGACTCACTCAAGTCATGCACATAAAGTGCCACTCCATTTCCCCTCTTATTTGACATATGATCATAAGATCACCACAGGTCAAGCGATGAAGATAAATATCTAACCTCCCGGCAGAATCAATGCACATTCATCTTAGTCCAACAGGGCAAGTGCCTAGCTGTAAGGTGAGGTTACCCCAGCAGAGAGCTGGATGCTGGGGGAGAGGGTGAACGACACAGAGGCTGCAGTCTGCACAGTAGAACAGCCAGGGAGGCCAGAGGAGGGTGGAGTATACTCTACACACACTTCCATCACAATCCCATGGACATAGGAGAGTTCTCTCCTGGTAAGTAACTGACCGTAAGCACTGCCTTTGGAGACAAGCTCTAGATTGGTGCATGCTGTAAAGGGCGCTTCAGATGGCCCAGTTGTAAAGAATCTGCCTACAATGCAGGGTTCGATTCCTGGAGAAGAAAATGGCAACCCACTCCAGTATTCTTGCCTGGGAAATTCCACGGACAGAGGAACCTGGCAGGCTATAGTCCACAAAGAGTCAGATCACAGAGAGCTGGACACAACTTAGCAACTAAACAACGACAATATGCTCTAAACGAGCCAAGGGGAAATGGGGTGCGGGGAGTGGCTGTCAGAGTGGAGGCTGCTCACGCAGGCCGCCCTCCAGGTGCCCCAGTGCTCTCTACATCCTTGTGGTCTCTGCGGGCATGGGCTTCCTCATCTGTAAACGGGCCAGGCTGCACACTCTTCTAAGCTCCATCTTCTCTAAGAGTAAGTCTCAATCCATCTCAAGTTTCTGGATGATTTACACAGACTGAGCTTTTCAGTAACATCTTAAAGCCCCCTGTGATCAGAGGGAAGTACTGAATTTCTCTGAGGGAGCCAGATGATAGGATAAAGAATGTACCTCCATCATCAGCATTCAGAAGGCTGAGCTTAATACCTTCTCCCCCACCTCCAAAGGCACCCTGAGAGCTGTGAGTTGTGCCGAGGCATCTCTGCCTGGTCAGAGAATGGTGTCATTTCTAGAACTCAAGCACAGGTGCCCCATTTAAACTCTGATGGGTCGGGTGAGGGGTGTCAGGGGAGAGACACAAATCACATTTTCTGGGCAAGCAAGTGGCTGAACTTTAGCTAGCCAGGTGCAGGCCAGCTGCAGATGGCTGTGTGCTCACTACCCCAAGGGAGACAGGTCTCTGACTCAGACAATGGTGGGGAGAGAGCAAGGTGGTTTCCTTGGCTTCTAAGGCTGGGGCGTGCTCTCCTGGAGAATCTGTGAGTTTGGAAAGGGCCCCCTGCATATCCCTGGTGATCACTAGAGCAGGAGTCTTGTGGGGAGGGTAGAGGGGAGTGGGTAGACGGGTCAAGTCTGGACCTCAGAATTCCTAGCCCCTCACAGAACACCCTCTGGGTTCGAGAAGCAAGCAAGCCCAGGACTGGGAAAATGGAAGCTGCAGAGCTGAGAGCTGAGTCAGTGCTGAAATGGCTCACAGGCGCATCCAGGCGTCCGTCTTTGGTGAGAGCACCCTGATCTGGCCATCAGAACCCCATGGGAGGGCCCAAGGAACTTCAGGCCTGGCTGAATCACAGTAACCTCTCTTTCTGGCTACACTTCCTGAGAGACAGTATTCAGCTGCAGGCCACCCCTCCCCAGAGACCTGCACCCATAAGACTGGGCCATAAGTCTCCCCAGCCTGAGGACAATTCTGGGCCAGGGGCCAAGGCCATGGACCTGGCAGGTCACATGAGCTTGACTCAGGCCTTTGCCGCTCGCTGAATAGACTGGTTGCTACTGGGGCCTCCAGCCAGAGAGGGTGGGCCAGGGGTATGACCATCCACCTCCCAGCTGGAGCAGAGACCGGCTGGGTTGGGCCATTCACAGTCCTCAGAAGTCCCTAACTCTGGGAGAACCCTGGCTCCGTCAGGAGTAAGAACAAAGTGGGTGTAGATGTCTGGATAGAATGGAGTGGAGTTAACATCCCAGCCCAGGAGACAGGCAGAGCTTAGGTAACTGAAGGCAGAGAGCGGCCAGGGGCAAATCAATAACACACTTCCCAGCAGAGCCTGGTCGGCACAGCGTCCGCACTGCTTGTTTTGGTCCAGTGCCTCGGTTTTGTTTTCTCAAGAGAGGGTAAAGTCAACACCAGCAGGCCAAGGGTTCGCATGCCACTTTGTGGTGCCAACTCACAGAGGAGGGAACAAATGTGGTGCCTTTGGGGGGCTAGGATATCAAAGGGGCCAAGGGGCTCTGGGGTGCCCTTGGACAGTCGGGGGTGCTTTTGTCTCCCACCTCGCACTCCACACCTGGCAGCAAATTTCTGGTGATGGCCCTCCCTAGGTAAGCAGTTCTCCTGCTAAACACTCTCCGGCTGGGACAAACACAGACTTCGTGTAGTCACCAAGAATAGAAATCCACGAGGTTTGGAACCTCGAGGACCGCAACATTCAGATGACACCGCTACCTTTCAGGAAATCACCTCCCACTCGACTTCTGGGTTCCCCGCTATGACCTGCATCCTCTCATTTGTGGGCCGGAAGGACAAGGCAGAAGAGACAACTGCCCTGCCCCATAGAAGGCCGCTCACTTGTACCCAGGGGCCTGCTCTGCTGGAATCTGACTCTCAGAAAGGTGCTCTGCTCTCCACACAGGGCAGGCCAACTGTTCATTTTCTCAGGCGTTCAACTGGCATCTTTACCAAATAATCACCAACTCTGTGCCAGCCCCTGCTCTAGACACCGGGGGACAGGAGTGAACAGAACACAGCTGCAGCTGAAGCAGAGCCCTCAATGCAGGGGTGATTAACAGGGGCGCTCTCAGTAAGCCCTGGCTTCGCACTGGATACCATCTAAATGCTTGACGGGGATCCTGTGTAACCCTCAAGACAACTGTAGGCTCACAGACCCTACTAAGAGCATCCCACTTAACAGGAGAGGAAACAGAAAGACAGAAGTTAACGTCCCATGGGGATGGCAGGACTGAGAACCACTTAAAGCTCTGACGCTCTGACTCCTGAGCTATGTGAGCATCACTGATGCCATTTCCCGACGGGGAATCCTTTTTGGCCTGTCTTGAAAGCCATTTGTGTAGAGAACGTGTTTTACTCACGAAATGGAAAGTGCCTGTGGGCTTTCTTAGGACAATAAAAACAGAATCACAGGATATAAAAAAGAGGGGATATCTCTGTGAAGCTTTCTTCTGTCCTTCCAGTTAGAGGCAGCAAAAGGCTGGTCGGAGGGCACCCCACCCCTTTTGAAAAGGCCTTATGACCTATTTTTGAAAATATATTTTTACTATTAAAGCTGAAAAAAAAAAAAAAAAACGGGAGAGTATAAACAGCAAAAGCTGGACACCACCTTGTTAAGTGATCTAGTTAGTCTGTGGTTGGATGAAGACCAGCTCTGAGAGAGGCCAGCAGTTTTTCATGTAGAAAGAGTTCTGAGGTCAAACAGGTGTGGGAAACTCTGAATTATACACAAGGAGCTGCTGGGTTGTTTTTTTTGTTGTTTGTTTGTTTGTTTTTTTAACTACAGAGCTTCTCAGAGCATCTAATATGTTAAAGGCCACTGTGTCTCTCCAAGACAGGGGTGCAGGAGGTAGCATTTTCTCACTTGATTGTACAACTGTTTCAGGGGCAGGCATAGAAAAAAGGCTCAGGAAACCAGAATTCCAGGAAATATGAACCTGGGAAACACCTGACTCAATGGAACCACTTTCTCTGCCAGAAGTCTCATTTTTCTTACTGGGCACAATTTTTGAAGATGCATGAATTTCCTCCAGCAACTACACCAGAGTTACAAGTCTTCAATGGGTCAAGCATGTTAGAGTAGACATCGGGAGGTCCTTGCCAGGCTTTGGGGGACTTTTTTAAACAGGGGAGGTTTTGGAGAGAGGGAACATCAAAAGTTCAGCAGTACTAGAGAACTTTAAAAAAAAGTGACAGAGAAGGGTCTAGTCTGGGTTCTGCAACTGTCTTGCTATGTGCCCTTTAGATAGGGTCTTTACCCACTCTGGCCATCGGGCCCCACTCACCCTTCTGCAATAGATGGGAAAGGACCAGATGGTCTGGGGGGCCCCTCCAACTCCCATGTTGTATTTCTCCCTCTGACCTGTCACCGGGAGAAGTGCCGGTGGACAGCGCTGGGGAGGACACTGTAACTGAGACACACATGTCTCCTGAGGTGAGACCCGGCACCTTCTTGCCAGGGGCCCTGCCCTACAGAGTGGGAAGGGCATCACGCCTAAAAGGAGCAGAGGCCCCTGTGGAAATATAGGCTGGGCCAGTAGGGAACCTAAAACACTCAACCTCAGACGCCAGCACCAAGCACTGAGCCTGGTGATTCTGCAAAGAATCACAGACGACTGCCTTGAAGCAGCTCCGAGCGTTCTGTGTTTGGAGTTGTTTAGGTGGTTCAGAGGGCAGGGCATATCCTCTCTCTTCCAGGGCCTGGTCCCAATCCCCACCCCTGTCGCTGCCTCTCCTCCCCAGCACGCCCTGCTCCCTCCCAGCCCATCAGCACCTTCAGGTGCTCCAAAGCCCCTAGGACCCGCACACTGCCTTCCCATCCATTCCCATCTTCACAGGACCCTCGCACTGTACCCCGTCCTTCCTATTCCCCCACTCCTTCTTTTATTCAGTCAACAAATACTTAATAAGCACACAGAGCATGCCAGGTACTCTTCCAGGCTGTGGGGATACAGCAGTGAACAAAACAGACCTGCAGTGGACTCTCAGGGAATGTACGTTCTAGAGAAGGAAAACAGAAAATGACAAGCACGTGAGAGGTGGTCATAAGTGAAGAATTAAAGCAGGGTATGGGAACAGTGAGAGATGGAGAATGCTCTTTTAAAAGGGAGAGTATCATGGAAGGCCTCTTGGAGGAGGTGACATTTAGGCAGAGACCTCAATGAACAGAGTCATTCTGGAGCAGGGAGTGATTCTGCTCCGAGGCCACCTCCAGACTGTTCTCAAAGCCAGAGTGTCAGGAGACCTAGCCATGGAGAGGTCTGAACAGGGACCAACCAAGCCCTTCACAGAGAGAAAGTCATACTGCCCAGGTCACAGCAACATCCTCTTTATGGACCTGAACATTCCACTCTCCGCCCCTTTCACTGTGTCTCTGGGACCTGGCTTTGTGATGGATCCATGGGGAGGAGGTTAACCAGACAGGAAAAGAGAACAGAAAGTCAGCTCTTTCCCAGCAGAGAGAGATACTCAGGGACCCCCCAGTCCACAGCCCTGGACTGTGAGACTGCAGATTGGCAGATGACAGTGGGGTGGGGCTTCCCTGTCTGTCTCTGGGTCTCAGTTTCCCATCTGTGAAATGCGAGGGCTAAAGGGTCTCTAAGAGCTCTTCCGGTCCTAAACCACGGTGTGGCTTTGGACTGGCACGGACTGAGTTTCCAGGAAGAGGTAAAGACACAGAGTGGAGAAACGTTGTCTAAGAGTCAGAGGAACGCCGGCACTCCCACACCAGAGAAGACGATCAGAAAAGCAGTTGCGGAAGCATTAACCCACAAAGAGGCCCTTCTGGGAGGCCCTCGGCTCTCCAACATCAGTCTTGTGGGCCGAGTCTCAATGGTCCATTTCATGTACCATGCCCTGGACCTCTAGTTTATATAAAACAGACTCTAAAGGTTATTCCAACAGCTTCAGGGATATTTCATATTCTCTCCGCCCACTCTCTGATTGGGGATGAAGGGCAGAGCTATAAAATCTGCTTGAGAGGCAACCCCTTATCAGGGGGCCGGCAAGGCACTGTTTGCTGAAGGCCCTGTCCGCCCAGGTGCAGCCACCATGCAGGTCTGAAACAACAGATGGCCCGGGCTTGGAAGCGAACACGCTGTCTCCTCTGGACAGGCCGTGTTTACCCAGGGACAAGTGGCATGAGATCCCGCTGAGGGCTGTGCCAGAGACCAGGCCTCACACCAGGTGCCACTGGGCCCCTGCACACGGCTGAACGTCCCCTGAGTGCACAAAACTCACACCAGGAGCTTACCACCCATGAGCTGAACACAGAGCAGCAGTTTTAATTGGAGTTTTAAAAAAATTACAAAATGGAGGTTGCTAGATAATGAAAAGCATCATTTTTATAGTAAAAGGGGGCATTAGTTTTACAATATAAAGACAAAACAAAAATTCACATTAATCTTTTAAAATGAAAAGCTAGACATCAAGGAATCTCTGAGCTTGCTTCAGGTAGATGCCCTTTGATCTTCCTGTGTGCACACTCACCCATCTCTTCCACCAGGGCTGCTGCTAAGTCGCTTCAGTCGTGTCTGACTCTTTGTGACCCTATGGACTGTAGCCCACCAGGCTCCTCTGTCCACGGGAGTCTCCAGGCAAAAATACTGGAGTGGATTGCCATGCCCTCCTCCAGGGGATCTTCCTGACCCTGGGATCAAACCTGTGCCTCTTAAACCTCCTGTATTGGTAGGCAGGTTCTTTACCTCTAGCGCCACCTGGGATGGCACCACTAGTACCGCCTGGCATGGTTCTTTATCACAAAGGCTACTTGGTAGAAAAACCTGACAAGCTTTAGGGGTATAAATGCCTGGGCTATCTTTCATTCCACTGATGCTCTCTGGGTGTCTGAACTGTGCCCCATGGGTTTGGGCATTCTGGAGTTAGTTGCACTTGAGATTCTGTTTAGACCTCTTTGTGGCCAGGTTCTGACACTCTGAAACTCAGGGCGACTGACTTTGAGAACAATTTGGAGGTGGGTTCAGAGCAGAATCACTCTTAGTCAGAAACAAACTTGAGGCCCAGAATCTCAAGTTTAAAATCTGTAAAATGCAGATAATGAATTTACCGCAATGGGTTATTGTTAAGATTAAATTCTTTCTTTTTACCTACCTAGCTAACCATCTTCTCCTAAAACAGCACCTGGTAGTCAGCAGAGATTCAATTACTGGCAGCTCCTGACCCTTAACCATGGTTAAAGGCGACAGTGATGTTTTCCATCAAAGCAGACACCCCTTAGAACAATTCCACTTCTACCCTCTAAATCCTCCTTTCAAGTATTAAAGTTATTGGTTCTTTCTCCTCCATCACAAAAGTGCACCAAGCAACATTACATTACATAGAGGAGGTTAATTCATTCAACCAACGATTATTTATTGAGTTCCTACTGTGTGCCAGGCACACCACAGAGAACAGCAGACAACCCCCGCTCCCCTGGAGCACAGGTGGGGGAAGACAGCAAACAAACCAGATATATAAACATCGCGGTAGCAGTGAGGACTTCTAGGAGCTACAAGCAGGGTGAAGGGGAGGGCTGGGATCTACCATAGCATGGGGTAGGGAGGCAGTTCTGAAAAGGACCGAGAAAGTGACATTTGCACAGACCTGAAGGAAAGGAGTCAATGAGGCGAGGAGATGTGCGCACAGCATGCAGGTGATTAATAAGCAGACCTGAGACTCGGCACCCAGGATTCTGACGCCCTGGTGCTCTTCGGGCTGCACGAGCTCTGGGCTGGCAAGAGGGAGGGACGATACCAACAGAACCCATAGGGGCGTAGGAGAAAGTGTTATCATTTCCAGTTATCATTTGTACTTAACTTTTCTATCTGTCCTTAAGTATCTTAATATACATAATATAAAAATACACCCACTGCCGGGACCCATGGGGGCATAGGAGAAAGTGTTTTTATTTTTACTTAACTTTTCTATTTGTCCTTAAGTATCTTAATATACATAATATTAAAATACGCCTATTGGGGATGCAGAATTAAACACGTTTTACTAAAAAGATGTTTTTTCTGCAGGCCGAATGTGAAATGCTTGCAGAGCCCTGCTGCTTGAGAGGTCAGCCTCCACCTACCCTCGGTCCAGCCTGCCTGGGGCTCTGACCAAGTCCTGGGATCTCTCGCCTCCGGTTGCACTTGGAATGCAAGAACCTGCCCAGATGGAGGCAGGCTGGCCTCCCTCCCTGGCTCAGGCAAGTGCCGTCAGCTCCAGAGCAGTGTGCAGGGCCACCTGGTCATGCCAGGTCTGGGGGGTGGCGCCTTCCCGTCAATCCTGCTATGCCGCTTGGGTAACCCAGCCCAGCACGGCCCTCTTGATTCAGGGGAGCCAGGCAGATGCAGCCATGGCAGCCGGCTGTGCGCTCCTCTCAGCTCCTCCCTGTAGCTTCACTCAGCGCCAATCGTGCCGGGCGATGCTCAAGTGCACCATGTCATTGATTATATCACCAGCAAGACAGGCCAGAAGGCTGTCAACGGAGACAAACAGTGCCCCCATGCCTCATTTTTTTAGCAAATTAATAACAGCAGTATTGCCGGGGTGGGACAGTTTCAGCTTTTACTGACTCAAATGATCACAATTCTCAGTGCTCAAGAACAGGGTGACTTTGTGGCTGGCTCTGGAAGGGAGCCACTGAATGTGCAAATCAAACACCCCTGACACCCTGGGGGCAGGCTCAGGCATGGGGGTCGGGACAGGAGCCTGGCGGCTCACTCCCTGATGTGCGAGGACCAAACCAAGAACCCCTGTGGAGGCCACCACAGCTGTGTTCCTCCTGAGCAAGGGACACCACAATGCCTCCCGGGCCAAGCCAGTAACGTGTGCAGAGCAGCCAGGTGGTGACACAGGAGGGAATGGAAGAGCCTGTTGGTGGCAGCGGAGAGCACACTAAGGCAATTACATCTTTCTATTTTTTTTTTAGGCCAATAAAACAAAATGATTCAAACTGGAAAAGCTCCCCCTTGTCAAAAAACCCCACCCCATACAAGACAACCAAAGGTGGGGTGGTCAACTCTACTGTAATCTCTAGCCTGAAGACTGTTCCAAAACATTCTAAAGACCCACTTGCAACATCCTAAGAAGAGTAGGGTAGAGCTGAGGATGGGGTGGTTTCTGCAGTGGTTAGGCTCTTGGGGCAGCATCAAACCAGTTCAGTTCAAGCTCAGCTCTGCCATTCACTGGCTGTGCAACCTCACTTCAATTTTTTTGGCCCCTTTGTTGTTCTGTATATGAAGAAGAAACCAGCAAACTCACAGATTCATTCTGGAAGGACTAGCATTTAAATGAGATAATGCACGCAACTGCCCAGAACTTACAAAACAGATGTCTAATATGATGTTGTTGTTGTTTAGTAACTAAGTTCTGTCTGACTCTTTGGGACCCCATGCACTGTAGCTCGTCAGGCTCCTCTGTCCATGGAATTCTCCAGGCAAGAATACTGGAGTGGGCAGCCACTCCCTTCTCCAGAGGATCTTCCCAACTCAGGGATCAAACCTGGATCTCTGGCATTGCAGGCAGACTCTTTACAACTGAGCCACCAGGGAATCAGGTCTAATATAATGCATGTATCTAAAATTTAACATGGCCAGAAAAGAACCACTACCGCCACTTCTGTCCCAGCCTCTTTCTCTCGACCTCTGGTGTTTCCCAGCTCCATGGATGGCATCACTGCCACCCAGACGCTCAGACCAAAGACCATGGGATGCTTCTCAGCAGTTCCCACCTCCTCACCCTCCCAAGGCCAAACCCAGGAGTGTGCTGGAGCTGGCAAGGACGGGCTCACAGAGGTAACTGTGAGACTGGGAGCCTGAAATCAGCCATGGTGGGGATATTACACTGCAGAGGATGGCCCACTACTAGTGAGGGTTTCCCTCCCACCCCAGCTGGCTTACCGGCATCCCACTGTCCTCATTATACGTAAGCCCGATTCACTCTAGCTCCCAAATAGCCTGATTTCAGTAATGTCTCATGGTCCACTACCACACCCCAGGTCCCAGTGGCCACCCCCTCTCAGCCACCTGGAAGACCATAACGGCCCGCTTCCTGTCACTCTGCTCTCTTTTGTGCCTCTCCACCACCACCCTCCCCAGAGCAGCCAGAGTGAACTTTCCAACTACCAATTAGAGCATCTTTCTTCTCATTAACTCCCTCCGACAGCTTCTCAACATGCTCAGAGTAACTTTCTGAGGGCCCTTCCCTCTGTCCTCTCCCTCACTCACTGGGCTTTAGTCCTGGCAGCCTTCCCATCTCCAGGTCATCATATGCTCACCCCTGGCCTGTTCCTTCTGTCTGGAAAGTTCTTTCCCCAGGTCTCTGCAGGGCTGCCCCTTTCGCACCACTGGAGTCTAAGCTCAGGTTTCACTCCTTCAGGAAGGCCTCCCTGACCACCTTAGCTAAAGTCACTCCCCAGCTATCCACCATCACACTTCCCTCTCTTATCCTCTGGTTGGCCTTGGGTACTTGCAGCTTACAGTCTGTGTTTGTCGGTCTTTCTGAAACGAGAATGGCAGCTCTCTGAGGCTGAGGACCCTGACTCTTTCTCTTACAGCCCCGTTACCAGTGCCGGAGCACTACACACAGCGTCACTGGTAAGTGGGGCTGCAGTGATGAATCCACTGTTCTGCCCAGCCCCTCTTTGCTAGAATGGATTCCAGTCTCCCAGCAGAAGGCGGGGAAGATGCTCCAGGCCCATCAGATCTGGAGAGAAGGCACACACCTCGGTGCCGACCTGACAACCAAGGGAAGCTCAGATTCAACTAGTTAGAGCCCAAATAACTGCCGCTGCTACCCGCGGATGACCAGGGAGTCACCACCTCCCCACCTTCATTTCCCCACCTGCAAGACTAGGAAAATCAAACCTGCCTCAAGGGGTCACTGTCAAAGTGAGCGCTGAGCCCAGGCCTGGCACCCAGTAGGGACACACCGGTACCCCTTTCATGGTCCCACCCACAGCACCTTCCGTTCCTCCTGCTACTGCTGACACCGTAACACTTGACATGGGATCCCCAGAAAAGAACAGTCCTGACTTTGCTCAACTCTCCTCCAACAACCAGACACGATGACAAAGCCCTCATTCCAGTGAGACAGCATAAACGCCACATTCTGCTCTATAGAGACGTCAGCGGCTTTTCCCGTGGCTGCCCCGTGTCAGGGGCGGCCTGGCACGACAGAGAGCCCGGAGATACGGGGCACCACCCAGCCCGCCCGAGCTGGCTCTTGTGGAGACAGGGGACACCACCAGCTGCCCGGAAAGATTTCACTGGCCACCGAGCTGCCCTCAGCCTGAGAAGAGCCACGGAGCTCTGGGAACAACAGTGCCTCTCATTCCTGGAGTTTGATATGAGTGTTTTCAAATCATCTCTCTGAAAGGGTTTTGAAACCCAGGGTCGTCACCTGGGACCCTGGAGGTGTCCACATGGGTTAGAGATGGTGCAGCCAAACCCCAAACAGCCAAATGGTCCCTGGTCCCATGACACTCTAAGTGAGCAGCCTGAACTCGGGTCCCTTGACTATGCCGTGCAGCTTTATATCAAAGCAAGGGGCACTGATGCAGCGTGAGCGGGTCAGGCATCTGCTTGCTGTCTTACTGCGTCACTGCCTCCGGGAATCTACCGAAGCCTGAGGAACAAACTATAGAAAGGCCTTGCCACAGGCCACTTCCAGGAAGAAAGAATGGGGGCTATCACTCATCTGTGTCAGATCCTCCCTCCAAGGCTGGACCAGGGGCCAGGGTCAGAGTAAACACCTCTATCCCACAAGACTGGCTGCCAGCTTAGCTGAGACCACAGGGTCTAGAAAGCCCGAGAGAAGTAGACACAGCCCAGTGTCGAGGAGGATGCAGTGGTCAGGGACGCACAGGCTCCATTTTGGGCTGTGCCATTACCTGAGGCATCACGGGAGGGAGGGCCCTTCCCCATGAAGCCTCGGGTCCCCAGCTATGAACGAGGGGCTGGAACTGGTGACCTCTAAGAGTCCCTCCATCTGTAACACTCTCTGTGTCTGAGGGTACTCATACAATTCATTCTTTCTGGTCCTCAGTCATTCATCCAACCTACCTCCCTTGAGCATCTTTTCTGGGCCAGGCGCTGTGTTAGGTACCATGGGGGATGTCAGAGACGAATAAAATGTAGTCCTTTCCCTCACAGAATTTTGAATCTCATTCCTCGTTAAGAGACTTAACATCTCTTAACTCTGTTTCCTCAATACAAAACAGATGTGGTGACAATTCCCACAACAAAGACCAACGAAGCATTTACCGAGGTGCCTGGACTGAGTATCACAACCCAGAGGCAAGCACCATGCCCTTCCTCGCCTCACAAAACCAGGAGTGAGTGAGTGATAGTCGCTCGGTTGTGTCCAACTCTTTGTGACCCCATGGACTATAGCCCGCCAGGCTCCTCTGGCCATGGGATTCTCCAGGTCAGAATACGGGAGTGGGTAGCCATTTCCTTCTTCAGGGGAAATGGCAAACAAAAGCAGGAAGACAAGCCCTTTTCCCTAAGTCACTGTGACAAAGACAGTCACACCCTAATCCCTGGAACCTTTGCAGGGGCTTTGCAGATGTCATTAAGGTTATGGACACTGAGAAGAGGAGATTATCCTGGATTATCCAGATAGGCCCAATCTAATCACATGGGTCCTTAAAAGCAGAGGAGCTCTCCCAATTGGGTCAGAGAGAGACACAGAGCTAGAAGAGGGATCAGAGAGACGCGATGAAGAAGGACTCAACTAGCCGCGTCTGGCTCTGAAAGTGGAGGAAAGGGGCCACGAGCCAATGAGCGCGGTGGCCTCCAGAAGTTAGGGACAGCCCTCAGTTTACATTCAAGAGGAGGAGGGGGACTCCTACAACTGTAAGGAATTGAGTTCCACCAACAATACAAAAAGAGCGAGAAATGGATTCTCCCTGCAGACTCCAGAAAGGAACACAGACTGCCAATACCTTGATTTTAGACTGGTGAGACCTGTACCAGACTTCTGACCCAGAGCTTACTAACAGAATATCTGTGTCCTGCTTTAAGTCCATGACACTTTGTGGCAATATGGGGGCAGCAGTCATTGAAAACTACTACAGTTGCTACATACTCAGAAGGTACTGGGGCTGGGTGCTGGGGCTTCAAGGTTTGCATTCTATGGGGGACCTTGTGTGTAACATAGACACTCAGCAAAACTGTGATGCTAGTCTCGTAGAGAACGCATATCTATGCGTGCTCAGTAGCTCAGTTGTGTCTGACTCTTTTGTGACCTTATGGACTGTAGCCTGCCAGGCTCCTCTGTCCATGGGATTTTTACAGGTGAGAATACTGGAGTGGGTTGCCGCTTCCTCCTCCGGGGGACCTTCCCAACCCAGGGACTGAACCCATGGCTCTTGCACTCCTGCATTAGCAGGCAGATTCTTTACCACTGGGCCACCTGGGAAGCACCTGGAGAGTGCGTGAGATGATACCAACTCACCACGCCTGGTACACAGCAAGCCCTCAAACTGTGATACTACCGTCACCCTCCTCATCAGCCGTTACAGTCCAGCAGACAAGTGATGTTGCACTGCTTCCCTGCGTTATCAAAAAGGGACTGGACTCCATGCTCTCCTGCTCTCCCTGGACCTGTCTCCTCTGGGTTTACCCTCTGCTCACTCCACGCCTGCATTTCCACCTGAGATGGAAGCACAGGCTGCCAGGATCCAGGGTGAGCCTTCGGCAAGGCTGACAGATTCCCTGCACACGTGAACAGGGAGAAGATCTTACCCAGCCGTGGCTTTCCTGATCTTCCTTGGAGGCCACAGATCCAGGGAATGCCAGGGCCCCCGAGCTTGGGGGAGGGGGTGGGCATTCTAATCAAGAGTGTCACATCACCCTGGCTGTAGAGGGGCAAAGCAAACCCCAGGCCCAAGGAAGGGCTTATTTTATGCTCTTATTATTACTTTTTTAAGGGTTTAAGGATACCTTTAGACGGGCAGCCCACCACGTCCTGCGTTAACAACCCTAGTGTTCCTCGGTTTCTAGGGAGCATGGGGGTCCTCTACCAGCCCCACAGTCTGCTAAGGAAATAATGGGAAAGGACTGCAAAGCTCACTGCAAATCGAGGAGGCTGCCTCACTTGCCCTCTAGAGCTGTGAACACTGTGCTGCTCCCTCCCACTGACATGCTCTGTGCTTAATAAGGCTCCCATAAAGATCGCTCCTTCGAGATAATCATAGACTCTCAGGGGCATGCCACTCTTAGCTGTCAGCATCATTTAGGAAGACCTTATAAAGGCTTTCTCAGCCTCCTGTTCATCTCAAAGTTGAGCTCTCTTTAAAACACTGTTAAATCCCATTGCAAAACTTCTGTGCTTTTTTCCTAAGTTTCTCCCACACCCCACCTGGCCTCCTCTCCCTACCCCCCATCCCCTCGCACCCCCTGAAGGCTTGGGTCCAATGGCTGCATTCTCTCTGAGCACCATCGTTGGCTCTGGTGCTGGTTATCCTTCTCTCTGCCTCGGTTTCCTCCCGCACCCTGGAGAGAGGAAAAATTACAGACCACGGGACAATGGCACGTGTACAACTTTGCCAAAATGGGAACGATGACTACAAAGTCACAGCCGTGTGCCCATCCTCTGTTCACTGTGACAAGCTGCCTTTGGAGAACTAATAGCTGTTCTCAAAGAACAAGGCTATAATCCTATTATCTGGTCCAGTTTCTTAATCGGCCATCAAGCCCAGGTGTGGCAGATCCACAGACTTTGGGAGACTATTAACCCCGATAGACAAATACTGTTTTTACGAACTCAAAACAATGCAGGAGACTGAAGAGATTCTGTTTTTTCTAAGGATACTCTTCGTAGCTTCCATCAGTTTCTCAAAGCAATCTGAGACCCAAAAGACATTAAGAATGCTGGTTTTAGGACCTACACTCCTCCTGGAGCCTCTGAGAAACACTTGGAAGTTCAAGTACCACTCTGTTCTGAAAGCCTGAAACTTGTCATGGAATCTGGCCATAGTAGGTTCTTGGTAAACGGTTTTTAAAAGAACGATTTTGAAAGCACCACCTGAGGCGATTTCTTCACGGGGGTGGGGTGGGGTGGGGAAGCACATGGGGTAGATGGGTGATGAATTTTTGCAGTCGGATGGGTATATTGGCAGACCCCCAGGCTAGGTGATCTTAGTCTTGGTCCCAGGTCTGCCTCCAACTTCAGTTTCTTCATCAGCAAAAAAAGGCCAGAACCATCTGTCCTGCAGGGCTGTCCAAAGAGCTATGGGGAGCTTTGTCATTGTCTACCTCTTCTGTTGTGTTTCTGAAGCCAACAGCTCAGTCCGGCATCAAGTCAAGAGGTGCTGGCTCCAGTCTTCACTTCTGGGGCATTCCTTGACCTAAAACGAGTTAGATTTCCTCTCCTTCCTTTATCTGGAGACAGGGCAGAAGGTGGCAGAGGGAAAGATCTCATTATCAGACACAAGAGAAAAGTTGCTCTGTTCCACGTGCGATGAAAATGCCAGTGGCCCAGGGTTCAGAGAAGGCTTCTGTGAAGTTACATCTCTGCTGAGGCGTGGATGGGGAGTAGGAATTGGCCAGGCAAACAGCAGGGTAAAAGGGGCTCCAGGAATAGGACCCAGCATGGACAAAGGCCTAGAGATGAAAATGAGCAAGCAGAATCTGTCTCAGAAACTGAGACAGCGTGGTTTCAGCAGACAAGGAGGAAAGGAAGGGAAGGGGCTGGAGGGGCCAGATCATGCATAACGTGGAGCCTGACCGAGGGAATCAGGCCACGGGGAGCCATGAGGCACTGCTGGGCTGTCATGGGTGCCCAGTAAAAGCTCTTCTTAAGCCAGCCCATGGAGTCAGTCAGTTATCACAGTGGATGGCATGGTTACACCCCAAGTTCACCATCAGGGCTCATCACCTCTCATTCTGTGGAGCATTTTAATGTATTTAATTTGGCTGTGCTGGGTTCTTCATCGCTGTGTGCAGGGACTATTCTTCGTTTTGGTGCACTGGCGTCCCATTGTGGTGGTTTCTCTTGCTGGGGGCACAAGGGCTTAGTTACCGCACGACTGTGGGATCGAACCCGTGTCCCCTGCATTGGTAGGGCAGATTCTTAACCACTGGACCACCAGGGAAGCCCTCATTTTGGGCAGAGTTTTATGCTGGGATCTTTCTTGCCAAACTTATCACCACAGGAGAACATTATCCCTTTTCTCCACTGATGTTGGTACCTCATTTTCTACCCTTCCTTACAACTCAACACCCCTGGGAGCACCCAAAGGGTGGGTGATGGTCCGTCCCCACCTACCAAGAAAGACATTTGAGGCCCACAAACAAATCACCTCCTTGCTCGAGAAAGTGTGAGCCAGCCAGGCATCCAGTTTTCAGGGGGTGGCAGCTCTCCTTAGCACAGAAGGGCATCGCCCATCTCCCGCAGAGCACAGGGAGAAAATGAAGAGGTGGGACGTCTGAGAGACTTTCCAAGCCCACCTGGGGCCAGGTACAGCTTGATAACTGTTTTATGGCAATTCCAAGAATATCAGAAAGACACACTTGAATATCTGGATCACAGCACAAAGCGCAACAGAACTGATTTCGGCTCACGAGTTGTTTGGCATCTCTTCTGCCTTCCCCTGAGTAAGCGCCTCTGCCCACCATGGCACACACGCAGCTCATTCTCTGTCCCTTACTGGACTTATATCATGTGTTGTGATTGGATTATTTATGTTTTATTTTGCCTACTTGATTTTTTTTTTTTTTTTAAGACTAAGAAATTATTGTTGGCTGCACTGGGTCTTCGTTACTAAGTGCAGGCTTTCTCCCAGGTGCGGCGAGCAGAGGCTACACTCCAGCTGCAGTGCGAGGACTTCTCATTGTGGTGGCTTTTCCTGTTACAGAGCATGGGCTGTAGGGTGCACAGGCTTCAGTCACTGCAACACACGGTCTTAGCTGCCCCAGGACGTGTAGGATCTTCCCGGACCAGGGATGGAACCTGTGTCGTCTGTACTGGCAGGTGGACTCTTAACCACTGGACCACCAGGGAAGTCCCCTCCTACTTGATTCTTAAGTTTACTCAGGAATAAGATCCTGGGGATGTCATTCATACGTAACACGAGGGGTTGGGAGCCCTGGGACTGTACAACCGAGGGTTCTGGGAAAGCTCTTGAGATCACCCCCTGGGCTACACCGCAAGACAGTGACCCTGGACAACTGACTTAACCTTGCTTTAGTCTTCTCTTCTGTAAAAAGGGAGTCATAATACCTAAGTCTTGGGGTAATGCCTGATGACTAAATAATCTTAATGCATATAAAACACCTGCCACTTGGCAGACCTTCAGGGAACCCGGCCTTCTTATTCCTTTGCATTTTCCTTCAGTCCCCAGCTGGGGCCTTCACAAATGCTCACCAAAGAGCTGGGTAAAGAGGGAGTCAACGATGTGACTCTAGTGATAGGGGTCCCCTGCCCCCATGGGCAGCAGAGAGGGCACTGCGTCAGCTGTGTATAAGCTTTCAGAAGCCAGGCTCACACATCAGAAAGCTGCAGAGGCTCGGCCTGTGTAAGCAGCGTCCTGAGCTGATATGCATACTCCCTCACTGCAAGCGTTTAGCTAAATCTGGTGTCCTGTTAAAAATGACTAAGCAGCAATCACCTTGAATTGAACAAGAATCCCCAGTCCGTCACTTTTTGCTGAATTGTAAATCAGAGTGCTCACAACTGATGCTGCAGCAGAAACTCTTGAAGCAAGGACAAAACAAGACAGGTCACAGGGGACCTTTATTTATTAGACAAACTTGAAAGATTAAAGGTTTTTCAGGATGAAAAAGTTACCAAATATAGCAAATAATCTCAAGTTCCCTAATCATGCAAAATATAGCTAGTGCATGAAACAGTTATACTCAAAGAAGGCCTGTTCTGGTTTTTGGTGTTTTTTCTCTTTGGTTTCTGGCCACTAAAGATGTCCTCTCGAGGCTCACCAGAGAATCTTGCCCTACGGTAACATGAACTGCGTACCTGAGCCTGATCCAAGTGCTTTACCTGGATTTACTTGTCTAATCCTTTGCTCAACGATGTGGGGC
The DNA here is from genome assembly GCF_963930625.1 of Muntiacus reevesi. Taxonomy (NCBI): domain Eukaryota; kingdom Metazoa; phylum Chordata; class Mammalia; order Artiodactyla; family Cervidae; genus Muntiacus; species Muntiacus reevesi. Next base: position 237,323,429 of record NC_089250.1, read on the forward strand.
AAGTGCTATCACTACTCCCATTTCACATCTGAGGAAACTGAGGTACCAGGAGGGTGCACAGCCTGCCAAGGTCACGCAGGTAGTTTAGTGGCTGGGCCAGGCAGGCCAGTCCACCTCCAGCACCTGCACACTGAACCACTGGGCTTTACTGCCCCTCAAAACCCAGGAATGAAGCTGGGCTCGGGAGTCCACTTTGCTTACAGAGTCTATCAGAAACCCTCACATTCAGGATCTCATTTGCTGCTCCTGACAACCATATAAGATAACATAGGTCTTATCACCATTTTATAGAGGATGACCCCCTCATCCCCTGAGAGGCTTACTGAGGGTCCAGACTTGCCGATTTCTAGCCTGGCAAGCAGTAGAGACAGGATTTGAGTGCCTGCACTTCCAAGTGGCAGGGGGTTTGTGCATAAGAGTGGGCTGTGCCCAGGAACGCACATGCTAGCGGTTCCGGGACTCTACAGTGGGTGCTGGGGTATCTCCTTCCAGCTCTGCACCTCCAGCCGCAAACATGGGGGATGAGACAGGTTCACAGATGGCTGACGCCAGCAGTGATGGGGGAAATCTAGGCAGTATGGGGCATACCTTTCTCTTTTGAAGACTCAAACACATCCCCCACGGAGCACCGCTCCCTGCTCCCCTCAGCAATAGATTCTCCTGAGGCTAATAGACTCAGAGGAGCATCACTTAGTTTCCTGGACCTTCCTTTGCTTAATAGAACACACTATTATTACCTTTCAAGAAACTGAGATAATTTTTTTTTAAGTGGACCATTTTTAAAGTCTTTATTGAATTTGTTACCATATGGTTTCTGTTTTCTGTTTGGGGTTTTTGGCTACAAGGGATGTGGGATCTTAGCTCTGTTTGGGTTTTTTGGCCACGAGGGACGTGGGATCTTAGCTCTCCGATCAGGGATCGTACCCACCCCTGCATTGGAAGGCAGTCTTAACCACTGAACTTTCAGGGTAGTCCTAAGAAACTGACATATAATGTACATGTAGTAAGACATAAAATCCTAGATATATAGCTCCATAGATTTCTATAGATTATAACCTGTGTAACCATTGCCTTGATCAAGATATTATTTCTTTTAGATTTTTTTCCCCCTAGTGTAGGAAGGAAGGGCTTAGCACTGGAGCCCTGCCACAAACTCTTCTACTGCTTGGACCTGGTCCTAGCATCTGCGGGAAGGAATTGAAAATTCCAAGATCTGTAGAGAATGGGAGCAAAGAGCTGAGCCTAGGCTCTGGAGAGAGGAGATGGGGCAACCAGAGAGGAAGTCTCCACAGAAGCAGGGGCAGCAAAGCCCTTCCCTCCCACTGCATACAGTAAGTGCTCAATGAAAAGCTGTGGCTTCATATGCTCAGCCAGTCTTAATCCACTGGGGACCCACATATACAAATAATACGTAGCACACATGTATAGTGGAGTTTCATATAAGAGTTTCGAACACTTCTTCCAGACCCAACAGGCAATTTACAAGAAAACCCACAACAGTGTAAATGGGCTGCTCTACTGATGGTGTAAATCGGCCCCAAATATTCACTGCGCACCATGGACCTATTTGGCTTGTGGGGTAGAAAAAAGTAGGTATTGGGATTTCCTCCACAGAAGGTTACAACCTAGATAAGGAAACAAGTCCTAAACGTACCAAATGTTTGCAACTGGTAAACAACAACAACCATAATTATTATTATGTGCCTTTTCTGGTAGCTCAGACAGTAAAGAATCTACCTGCAATGCAGGAGACTTGACTTTGATCCCTGGGTCGGAAAGATCCCCTGGAGGAGGCATGGCAACCCACTCCAGTATTCCTGCCTGGAGAATCCCATGGACAGAGTAGCCTGGAAGGCTACAAAGGCTATCCCACTTTGTGACCTGGGGGTCACAAAGAGCTGGACACAACTGAGTGACTAACAGCTTCACTTTTTTTTCAGGGCTGGGTTACATACCATCTACTCTGCTTCCTACATGCCTCCAACCTACTCTCTGGAAGGTGGCACAGCCAGGATGCCACCCAGGCAGGGCTGACAGCAAAGCGGGCACCTGTCCCCTCCCGCCGAAGTGGCTTCTCTGGGCACAGCTCACGCACGGTGCACCCCACGAGGCTCACGGGAGCAGGGCTGTTCTGGGAACAGTGCAGGTGCGTGCGCTGTGCATGGATGACGCCCAGGAAAACAGGGGAAATCTCTACACGACCATGACAATACAGTAAGATGCCGCACAGTGTGGTGCAGATTCATGCACAAGACAGTCTGGAGAACAGAGATCCTGGCGTGGGTGAGCGTACAGAGCAACAGCCCGTGGAGCAGAGGAGGCTGAGCTGGTCCTCAGAGACCACACCTGCACACACAGAAGACAGCAGGGGCCCGCCTGGGCCTCCAGCACCGACAGAGAGATGGAGGGATGCCAGAGGTGGACATCCCAGAGTGGGCTCGGGATCTGGGTGGCGGGCTGGACCATGATGCGCTCCAAGCCAGGCAGGGTTTCAGACCCACCTGAGGTGGCTGCACAGGGCAGTGAGAGAAGGCTCCAGGCACCAGACTCAGAGAAAGGTTGAGCCGGAGATGGCTGTGAGGGGCCCTGACTGGGCGCCCACAGTGGGACAGACACACCCGCAGGCAAGTGCTGGGAAGAAGGTGATGGCTCACGGACCTGGCTGAGGACAGAGACACTGCTGCTGCTCCCAAGATGACACGGAGGAGCTCTGCCCAGGCACCCCCAGTCTCAAGAGAGCGGAACTGCTCTCAGAGTCAGCATCATTTTTTTTTTTGACCACTGCATGATTTTTATTATCTTTAAAAAATAAAATAAAATTCTGTTGAAACGTCATTCTACACTATAATTATCTATAAGACCGTGGTTTTGATATATTAGGGACTTTTGGTCCTAAAACACATGAAAGTAAACACATTAACATATGAGTTCACCTGCAGACCACTAAGTTTGGGCTACATGTGGAGAAGCGTGCCCTGAGGTTCTGATCGCCAGGGATCTGCACCTCGACCCTGTGATTGTCTCCTAAAGGCCAGCCAGAAATGACCGTCCTTCCAAGGCCATGCAGAGTCCACCCACTTCATCCCTGGGAGGGCTCCTTCCCTCTTTTGTCCCTCCTCTATCAGGACACACACACACACACATAAAGATCATCAATGTCCCCCACCCCCATGAAGCAGGCCTTGCAGGAGAATAACAGTCCTCATACCCACAAAACATGGGTCTGCAAGGGTCTGTGAGGAAGCTTTCTTTCTGACCTCGCCTTTAGATCAGACCACATTCCAAGTAACCACTTGGCACCCATTTTGCTGGTTCATCTGTGACTCTAGCTATGGAAACCTCCTTGTAGTTCCCTCCCACACACAGGCACACTCCTAGCCTAGCACCTTCGCACTTCCTATTCCCTCTGCGTACAACACTCTGAAGCTGAAGCTCCAATACTTTGGCCACTTGATGCGAAGAACTGACTCACTGGAAAAGACCCTGATGCTGGGAAAGATTGAAGGCAGGAGGAGAAGGGGACGACAGAGGATGAGATGGTTGGGTGGCATTACCAACTTGATGAACATGAGTTTGAGCACGCTCCAGAGTTGGTGATGGACAGGGAGGCCTGGCGTGCTGAGGTCCATGGGGTTGCAAAGAGTTGGACACGACTGAGCAACTGGACTGAACAACACTCTTCCTCTATTGCTCACAGCTGGTTCCCTCCCCTCCATTAAGTCTTTGCTCCAATTTCATCTTCTTGGTGTGGCCTTCCTGACCTCTTTGAAAAACCCCTCCACATTCTTTATCCCCCTTCCCTACAAGGTATGAGCTCAATAAAAACCTGCAGAGTGAAAACATGAATGAATGATAATGTTGGTGGAAAGCTTTTTAACCAAACGGTTTCACACACTTCAGGGCAAAGACCACAAACATCTGAAAATAGCCATTCACACTCCCTCTTCCCTGGAAGAATTGCTAGTGTGGATCTTGACCAGAAAAGTAGCAAACACATCTGGCCTGGCTGAGCTGAGAGATGTAAGTTCTCTTGCAGGTGAGCAGATGGCCGTGGTAACTACCATTGGGGAGGGTTCCCCAGGAACCCTGTGTGGCACCCATGCCATTTTACAGAAAAAGGCCAAGCAGAGCACTTCTGCTACAGAGATTCTTCACATCAGCCTCCTTGCTGCTGAAGTCAGGCCAACATCTGCTACAACAAATGACAGTACATTACTTTTATCTGGGAGCCACTTGTCCAGCAATTTCTGTGAGTCAAAACCTCGCCAGGAGCCACAAAGGACAACGAGGAACTCTGAGCAGCAGACTGTACAACAGGAACCTTGTCACCATCAAATACATTTGTAAAGCATTTCATGGTTGTCAATTCATTTTTACATACTAATCCCATGTCATAAGTGGAAAGTCCAGGTACCACAGCATGAGCACTCTACAAGAGTTCCTCGGGTCCTCACTTATATCCTATTTCTTCCTGCCCTACACACTGCTGTGACAAAGCTCGTCATTTCATTCCAGGCCACTGCAGATTCAGGGTAGAAGAAGAAAGGGAAATAACATCTGAGGTAGGAATGCTGAAAGAGCAAGAAGGGACAGATGACAGCAAGTGAAGAGATGGGAAAGTTATATAAAGCATATCAAAGCAGAATTAATTATATTCCAGGACCATTTGCAGGGGGTGGGGAGGGGGTGGGAGGAAACAGTCTGCCCATCAATTGCCCTCAGGGGCACTGCTGGTTTTTAGCACCAAAGCAAGAGCAAAAAGTGATGACTTGGGTCGACCAGGACAAAGGTTAAATATGGTGTTCAGCATTCAGTTACTTTTGGTAACACCATAGGACTACTTTCTTTTGCAAATGTCCCTCCTAGTTTCTAAACCTCTCCCTGAATTGATAAATAGAGCTTGAAAGGAACATTGACGTTTTTTTTTTTTAACAAAGTAAAACCCGCTTTCACAAGTAGCACTGTGACGGGACTTCCTGGCTTTTCTCAGTTGCCAAAGACCTTCCTCCCATCCATCGCCAAGCAGCCGAAGTCTGCACGCTCTCATCTCGGGTCCAGGCTACGATCCAGCTGGTCCCTTCCTTTTCCCCACGACTCCTCATTGTTTAGCTCTGGGGTTGCATAATTTACAGTCACCCTGTGAAGGGCCGTGTGTTCCCGAGTAGGAAGCTGTCACACTGAATACAGCGCCGCTGGGCTGCGTTCATAAACAGAGCATTGCACAATTCCTTTGCACAGCCAGCAACAGCAAACCTCCTCCTTGCCTGCAGGCAGCCCCTGCCAATGGGCGAGATTGGGGGCAGGGGTGCTGGGAAGGACTGCGACCATAAATTCTCTCTACTTCACTGTATAACAAAGCAGGCTCATAAAAACCACAATCGTATTTTCAAGCCAGGACTGAAACCAGAGGCCCAGGGCAACACCTAATTTGGTTCCTAGAACCCAACAAGTTGTGAACTCGTTTTCTCAGTTGAGTGGGAACTACGTAGGGGGGCAGAGGTGGAAACTGATTTCAGGACTTTGGGTAGGAATGTAACCCAAGAGCTGACAAAAAGCAGGCCTGCCTGAGTCCAGAGATGCTAGGACAGCCTCATTAGTAGCAGCCCAGATCTCCAAGGGCTGGGCTCTGGAAGACGGCATGGCAGGGATGGGAGGCCCAGAGAGTTCTAACCCTGAATGCAGAAGGTGTGCCAACTGGTATCACAAGACAGAGCAACAGGACCCCTCCACTTCTGGAATGTCTGCTCAGTTATGAACCAAGGTGTGACCCTGTACAAGTCTTTCAGATAACCTCTGAGTCTCACTTTCTTCAACTCTAAAATGGGGATAACCAGGGACTTCTCTGAGTGGTCCAGTGTCAAAATAAGACTCTGTGCTACCAATGCAAGGGGCCCGGATTCTACCCCTGGTCAGGGGACTAGATCCCACACGACACAACTAAAGATTCTGTATGCCGCAATGAAGACTAGGCACAGCCGAATTAAAAAAAAAAAACAAAAAAAAACAATTAAAATAGGGATGACCAGTAACCTGCTACCAGTGAGAGTTAAGCTGATCGTATACTGGGTTAGTCCCTCAGTCGTGTCCAATTCTTTGCAACCCCATGGACTTATCAGCCCACCAGGCTCTGCTGTCCATGGGATTCTCCAGGCAAGAATACTGGAGCGGGCTGCCATTTCCTTCTCCAGGGAATCTTCCTGACCCAGGGATCCAATGCAGGTCTCCTGCACTGGAGGCAGATTCTTTACCATCTGAGACACCACGGAACCCCGAACATGTTTATTAAACATCTTGAATAATAAATGTTCAAGAAACGCTATTTCCTTCTCCCCAACTGGCTTCTCCCAGCCCTTCCTGTGAATATTCTCTCTGGAGAAGTTAAGGGAGATATGGGAGCACACTCATTCTTGCTCTGATATTAGCTAGCCATGGCAACCCGAACAGTCACTCCCTTCTCTAGGCCTTACAGTCTACAAGAAAACATTAGAATTTACATAAAAATTAAGTAAGGTTGATGAATACAAAATCAATACACAAAATCAACTGTTATATCCGTACACCAGCAACAGATACAAAATGCAATTCAAATGCTTCTACCATCACCTTAGAAGGAAGCCTTTCCAGTCAAAAGACCTGAATTGCCATGGTTGCTGCTAAAAACAAGTCAGCTGAGCTGTATTCCTATCTGGAGCGGGAAGAGTCTGGGACTGAGGAAAGGGGAGAAGACAAGAAAAATAGTTATAACGTTAGAGGAAGCAAGGAGGGAGGGAGGGATGGAGGAAGAGAGGGGAAAAAGAAAAGGAAGGAGGGAGGGAAGGAGAGAGGAAGAAAGGAGGAGGCATACAAACTAGATATTCTATACACTGTACAGATTCTAGGTGCTGACAATATTTAATGAAAACAACCTTCAGAACTTTCTATGTTTTTAGCAAAAATCAACTTAGATAATAACCCTAAAATTGAGTATCTGTCTAAATTTAAAAAGTAATCTATTGTCAAGACCTAGAAATACCAACAATGTTGGAGCAGTTAAATTAGTATTAAAAGTGTTGTGACAAATACAACATGATCTCACTTACATGTGGACTCTTCAAAAACAAAAAATCCCCAAACCAAGCTCACAGATAACAGAGAAGAGATTGGTGGTTGCCAGGGGCAGGGGGTGTCAGGTGGACCAAACAGGTGAAGGGGGACAAGAGATATAAACTTCCGACTATAAATAAGTCATTGGGACGTATACTACAGCATGGTAGCTAGAGTTGGTAACACTTCATTATTGCATATTTGAAAGTTACTGAGAGTAGAGTTTAAAAGATTTCATCACAAGAAAAAAGAATTTTTGTAACAATGTATGGTGACAAATGTTAACTAGACTTACTGTGATCATTTCACAATGTATACAAATGTCAAATTATTAGGTTGCACACCTGAAATTAATATAATGTGATAAGTTGACTGTGCTTCAATTAGAAAAATAAACTACTGGTGTCAGTAAAAAATAAAATTTTAAAAACACAATGAAAAAAAGAGCAATTATAAGACCATTGTGAATATCAAGTATCTAGTTATAAATTTAACAGAAAGTATGTAAGCCTTCTATGGGGAACATTATAAATATTTTAGGAGAAATTACAATAATCTAAATGAGTGGTGAAATGTAACACACTCATAGATCAGGAGGACACAAGATGTAAAGATATCAATTCTACCCAGAATAGAAAGAAAATAAGAAATACGAATCAAAATTCCAAAAGCAGTGTGTGTGTTACATAAATTGATTTTAACATTTACATGCAAACACAAAGGACTGAGAACAGCCAAACCACTCACAAAGACCAAGGTGGGGGGGATTTACAAACCAAATATCCAGACTTGCTATAAAGCTACAGTAATCAAGATAATGTGGCAACGACCTAACAATAAAGGGTCTGATGGAATGGAACAGAGAGTCAAGAAACAGGTCCCTGTGTATATAAACATTGGATGTATGACAGAGGTGGTTATACAGATCAGTGACCGAAAAAAAAACCTCTCTTTTTCAACAAGTGGTGCTGGGACAGATGGGTATCCATTCAGGGGGAAAAAAAATGAAACTGGAACCCTATCTTATACCATATACAAGGATCAATTACAGATGAATTGAGCACCAAAATATGGAAGGAAAAAGTTTCCAAGCTTTTTGAAGAGGAAGAGAAAGAATAAGTTTTATCATCTCTAAGTAAAATACAGGTCTCTTAAATGGTACACACAAAAATACTAACCAAAAAGGGGAAGACTGAAAAATCTAACATTAAAAATAAGAACTTTGAGGCTTCTTCTTTTACCACTGAGCCCTAGGAGCTCAGTGGTTAAGAATCCACCTGCCTGTGGAAGAGACACAGGTTTGATCCATGATCCAGGAAGATCCCAAATCCCCAGGAGCAACTAAGCCCATGCACCACAGCTATTGAGCCTGGGCTCCAGAGCCCAGGAGCCTCAACTACTGAGCTCACGCTCTGCAACAAGAGAAGCCACCACAATGAGAAGCCTGCTCGCTGCAACTAGAGAAAAGCCCATGTAACAATGAAGACCTAGCATAGCCAAAAATAAATGTCATTTTTAAAAAGAAGCTTTTTAAAAAATCATAATACATCATTAACAAAGTGAAAGGACAAAGGGAGATAATATTTACATGGATAAAACTGGAAAAGGACTACTATCCAGAACATATAAAGAACTCCTACAAATTAATGAGAAAAATACAAACTAATATTTTAAAAAAGAAAGAGAATAGATGCCTCACAGAAAAGGAAATCCAATGTCCAATAAATATATGAAAAGCTGTTCAACCTCATTAGTAGAGCATGTAAAGTAAAACCACAATGAAATACTATCAATTATGCAAAAAATTTAAAAGTTTGACAATACCAAGTATTGACAAGGATTTAGAACAGGAATTCTCTCTGCTAGTGCAAGTGTAAAATGGAATAGCCACTATGGAAACCACTGTGGCATTATTTAATACAGCTGAAGATTCCCAGCAATTCCACTTGAAATAACCATTTACAAATGTAGGTGTCTCAGGACCTAAATCTACATGGGTATTCATAGCAGCATCCTTCACAATTGTCCCAAACTCAAAATAACCCAAAGGCACATCAACAGTAGAATGGATAAATAACCTGCAGGGTTCAGAGCTGGTATATAATGGTATATGTTGTACAGCAGTGAACTGAATGATATCTGGCAAATTCATGAGCATACCCAAGTATTTGTGAATGCTACATAGAAAAATTATAACTATTTGGGAGAAAAAGGCTACACAGCAATAAAAATGAATGACAGCTATGTATAACAACTTGAGTAAACATTACAAACACAATGTTGAAGGAAAGCTACAACTTAATACATAACAGTAGGATTCCGACTACATCAAAAGCAGATAAGAATAAACTTTACGATAAGATGCATGTACGGGTGACAAACTATACAGAAAAGCAAGGAAACATCATGAAAATCAAGGCAGTAGGGAGTGAGGGTGAGAGAGCTATGATTGAGTAGGTATATTTGGGGATCTTCTTTACATGAGTACATGGTTTGCAGATGCCTGTTAAACATGAAAAATTAATGCATATTTTGCATATGTATTGATCTATGTCATAACAAAAGTGTTTTTGCTTAAAAAAAAAAAAAAGAAAAAAAGAAATTCAACATTACATCCTCTAGAAGTCTTTCCATACTCCAAACCTACTTAGGTGCTCCTTAGCATCCTTCACCTCTCAGCTGGCTGTGATGGTAATGAACTTAAGGGTATCTCTGCCCTCAAGGGCAACGATGGAGCCTGTCTTGTTTCACCATTGTAGCTGTGCATATGTGGAGCATGCGGTGCGTGCTCAATAAATATTTGCTAACTTAACCAATGACTGCACTAAAGGATCTGTGTTAGTAAAAAACTAATTAGCTCCCTCCTTCACTGTTGGTGGGAATGTAAACTGATACAGCCATTATGGAAAACAATATGGAGATTCCTTTAAAAACTAGGAATAAATCTACCATATAATCCTACAAACCCACTTCTGGGCATATACCATGAGAAAACCATAATTCTAAAAGACACATGCATGCCAATGTTCACTGCAACAATATTTATAATAACCAGGACATGGAAGCAACCTAGATGCCCATCAGCAGATGAATGGGTAAGGAAGTTGTGGTACATTTATACAGTGGAATATTACTCAGTCATTAAAAAGGTACAGATTTGAGTCAGTTGAAGTGAGGTGGATGAACCTAAAGCCTCTTATTCAGAGTGAAGTAAGTCAGAAAGAGAAAAACAAGTACTGTATATTAATACATATATGTGGAATCTAGAAAAATGGTACTGATGAACCTAGTAAAGAACAAACTTGTGGACACAGTGGGGGAAGATGAGGGTAGGACGGACTGAGAAAGTAGCACTGACATGTATATGTTATCATGTGTAAAACAGTGGCAAGTTGCTAAATAACACAGGAAGTCCAGTCTGGCACTCTATATTGACCTAGAGGGGTATGATGGGGGAAGGGAGGGAAAGAAGGGATAAACATTTAATTATGACTGATTCGAGTGTTGTATGGCTGAAACCAACACAAAATTGTAAACTAATTTTCCACCAATTAAAAAAATAAATTTAAAAAACAATTAGCTCTGGACAAACCAACTAAAAACCAGGAAGAATGTACTAATGTGATGGAAGGAGAGGCACAACTGAAGTGAGAAGAACCAGGCTCTGGTTCTATCATGTACTGGCCACATCATCTTAAATAAATCACTTTTTTCAAGAGGCACTGGTGGTAAAGAATCACCTGCCAATGAAGGAGACACCAGAGACTCGGGTTTGATCCCTGGGTCAAGAAGACACCCTGGAGTAGGAAATGACAACCTACTCCAGTATTCTTGCCTGGAAAATCCCATGGACAGAGGAGCTTGGCGAGCTTCAGTCCATGGGGTTGCAAAGTTGGACACAACTGAGCACATGCTCACTGATGGCCTATGTGGGATCTCTCACCTCACCTCTCTCACTGATGGTAAAAGTACTACAATCATCTAAGGAACTTCAACATTATGCTAAATGCTTTTAGCTGTGTTGCTGCATTTAATCCTCACAGTATATCTGCAATGAGCTTAATTTTTTTAAATCTCTTTTTAATGATTTGGACACCAAGGTTCAGAGAGATTAAATAATTTCCCCCAAAGCACATGACTGCCAACAAATGGCAAAGCCAAGATCTCCAAAATTCATGCTTTCCTGATAGTGCTATACTTTCACCTCAGTTTTTTCATCTGTAAAATGGGGATACGGGAATGTCTGTACAGCCTGACAAGACTGTTGTTAAGTAAGGCTCAAAGGTGATAGCGAGTGTAGAAGCAGCCTAGAGCACCACTCAAAGGTGAGGAATGTAATGGGTAGTAAGCATTTACCACGGGCCCACATAAAAGCAGCAGATGCTTTCCACCCACACTGAGCTTTTAAGTCAGTTCTGAAGGAAAGCTACGTGAACAAGAAAACTAGGAACACACCCCAATAAACTGACTTAAGGAAGCCTTCAGGAATAGCACACAATACAGGCTCAATTGTAAGACCAGCAGTGGGTGTACTGCTTCCGCTGTGCGAGGCTGGCTCTGTTGTTCAACAGTCACATAGCAATGCAGCCAGATGGATTTTGTTACAGCTTACTGCAATTCTTTTTTTTCCCCCTTAATTAATATATATATATATATATTTTTTACTGTGCTGTGTGGCATGCCAGATCTTAGTTCCCTAACCAGGGATTAAACCCATGCCCCTTGCAGTGGAAGTACAGAATCCTAACCACTGCACAGCCAGTGGCTTCCTAAAAAAATGGACATTTCTTTTTTTTTCCATTTATTTTTATTAATTGGAGGCTAATTACTTTACAATATTGTAGTGGTTTTTGTCATACATTGACATGAATCAGCCATGGATTTACATGTACTCCCCATCCCGATCCCCCCCTCCCACCTTCCTCAAAAAAAAATGGACATTTCATAAGTCAGATTTACTGAAGCATAACTTACTTACAGTAAATTCACTCTTTTGGGGTAGATACCTTAATGAGTTTTGGTAAACATATACAATTGCGTAACCAACAATTAAGAGGGAGAATATTTTCTCTCACCTCCAAAAGTTCCCTTGTTTCCCCTCATAGTCAATCTTTCTCTCTTCTCTCCTATCATCCCCAGAAACCACTGATGTGATTTCTGTCCCTATGGTTTTGCTTTTTCCAGAATGCAGAGGAACTTTTTAAAATACGTATATCATGTCAAGTTGTCCCATGTTTTAAGGCCCCCAGAGCATTCTGAAACCCAAATGCTTCTCCCTAGGTTGCGCGGTGGCTCCTCTCGGCTTCTTTCATCCCATTTTGCGCCACTTTTTCTTCCCTGTGGTCCAGCCTCCCTGGCTGCCTTTTTGCTCATTTCTGCCCCAGGACCTTTGTATCTGCTCTTCCCTCTTCCTCAGCTTCTTCCTGACCAACTCTCTTTCCTTCATCTCCTCTAACCACTCCCCACTGTTCAAACCCAGCTTCTTCTACTGGAACATATCACTACATGAAACAACCTTGCTTATTCACTTACTTGTCTATCCCCCTTCTTTAAAGTTGAAAGATCCTTAAAGACAGGGAGATTGCCGGTTTTATTGAGTTAAGAGCTCCGTTCTTAGAAACTTAGAAAATGCCAATCCGTGATTGGTCTTCCATTGGTATTCATAGAATGAACACACGTGTGCTGAAGAAATAGGGACTGGTGAGGTCTGTGTGACTGAAACTCTAAGAAGATTCAAAGAGGAATCAGGCTTTATGTCTGGTAGGAGGACTGGCCACAACCAGACCCTGGCCGAACCAGGGTCTCCCTATGGCCATTCTACCATCCTTTCCCCAAAGTCCCCAGTGATGAAGTCACAAAGTCACACAGAGCCAGGCCTCGCCCATTCTGACCCTCTGGTGCCCTCGGGCTTGTTCCTCTCCTGAGGCTGGGGTCCCTCCAACTCCTCTTTGCCCACCTGGCTGGAACTCCCCCCCAAAGCCAGCTCAGACTCATGGTCCTTTTTTTCTCCCACCCATGTGCATTCAAAGAGACAGGGACCCCAGAAGTTATTCTTACTCTCCCCTCCTTGGAAGAGCCTCGGTCCTACAAACCCTGACAGTATTACGGGACAAATTCCTGCCTCACAGGGCCCCACACTCTCAGTGGAGTGCACACGTGGATGCAACATGCCCTGGTGTCCACAGTTCCCTGAGCTGATGTCCCAGTTTTCGTTCTCAATTAGCACTGCAGTTCTGAGAGCTTGATTTCGTTATAATTTATTATCTCAGTGGAGGGTGGCCAAGGGAGAAGGCGGGGAATTCCTCACCACAAGAACATCTGTTCTGCTGGACAGCAAAATTTAAATTATGACCTCGAGACTTGAGCAGAAGCTTATAGATCATTCCATTCACTTTCCTAATTTTATTATTTTTTTAAGATTTACTTAAAAAAAAAAAAGATTTACTTATGTTTTGGCTGCTCTGGGTCTTCATTGCTCTGCATGGGCTAGCTTTCTCTAGTTGCGGCAACGGGGGGCTACTCTCCAGCTGCGGTGCGCGGGTGTCTCACTGAGGCGGCTTCTCTTGTTGAGAGCACAGGCTCTTATCTAGGGTGCTCAGGCTCCAGCACTTGTGGCTTGTGGGCTCAGGCGTTGTGGCTCCCAGGATCCAGAGCACAGGCTCCATAGCTGTTGCGCACAGGCTTAGCTGCTCCTCGGCATGTGGGATCTTCCCAGACAAGGGATCAAACCCACGTCCCTCACATTGACAGGTGGTTTCTTAACCACTGGACCAGCAGGGAAGGCCCAGTTTCCTAATTTTATATATGAAGGTACAACTCCCAGAGACGCGAAGGAATTTGCCTGAGGCCACCAAGCCAAAGAGGGACAGACCTGGGGTTCAGCTCGTCTTTAATCCCAGCTCAGCCTTATCTCTACCCAAAAATGTTATTTCAATGTCACGTTTATCCCTTCCCCTCCACTGAAAGTGCTCTTTCCAAGGTCAGTAATAACCTCAATCACCAAATTCTGGATTGGCCAAAAAGTTCAATCAGGTTTTTTTCCTTTACATCTTATGGAAAAACTCAAAGCGAATTTTTTGACCCACCCAATACAAAGGTCTGTTCTCAGTCCTCATCTAATGGGGCAATGCCATGAACAGAACACACCACACAGAACTTCCCTCAGCACACGTTGCATGGTCTCCTTGCGTTCCTCTGACCTCCAGCCCCTTTTCCCAGGTGAGCTACCTCTGCATCTACCAGAGGCTTCACCTCCACAATAGGGGAGGCTCCTTCCCTGAGAGCCCTTCTCTCCATCTGCAAACTCTCTCCAGGGACACTACACCCATTGACTCTCATGGTCTTACCACGCAGGGCAGCCCAGTCCCATTCTCCTTCTAGCCCTGACCTCTCTTCTAAATGGCAGAATGACTTCCCCGAGAAAACTGTGAACAAAAAAGTCATCCGGGAAGGACCTGAAATTCGTACCGGTGGTCTGACTTGCCATCTTCCTCCTACCACTTCCCTCCCTGCTCCTATGCCTCCTAACTTGAAGGCATAACTAAGCTCCATCATCCAAGTTCCAAACTGGGGGGACTCCTCTGACCTACTCTTCTCTCCCCATGTTCAACTGGACACCAGGTCTCAACTATTCTGCCAAAATCTCTCCCACACCCAATTCCTCATTGCCTCTCCTAGCGAGAAGACTGGTGCAGACTCCTCTGGTGCAGACTACAGAATTTTTCTCTCTGCTCTTAAGCCTCTTCTCTGGTCTCCCTCTTCAAGCTCTCCCAACTTGGCACCCTACTGCCCTACCATGTAGGGAGGAGGTTAGTGTTCCTACCATAGATTCAGTGTACCCCGAAGCCAAATGCGCAGTGAAGCCTACAACCCAGTTCCACTCATCCTTTACACACTTCTCCTCACATCCCCCCAACCCCAAGTGCAGTCACACAGGCCTGCACCCACCCCACCGCCCAGGACGGCAGCCTGCATGTATGGGCTGTGCTTTTGTGCGCTAGTTCATACTGTTTCGTCTTCCTGGAAGGCCTTATCCATTTTCAAATGATTTTGGTTGTAAGGGAGAGGATTCCAGCTCAAATTACTTTCTGTAAGGAAGAAGGGATTTACTGGTTCACATAACTGTCTGGTGCATAGAGCCAGCTTCAGAGACTGCAATAATAATAGTCAAATGTCTTTCTGGCTTCCCCTCTCTCCTTTTCTCTTTCCTCTCCATTCCCCCATATCCTGAAGTCTCTCCCACAATAGGTAGGCTTCCTTTCTGCAGAGAGTAATGCAGATGTGGAAACATGGCCGCAGATAGCTCCGGGCTACCATCAGTTCAAGCCAGTGAGGACCTTGCTGGGGCCCCAGAGGAAGAGCTCCTATCTCACAAGGGCTGTAAAATCCCAGAGAAGGACTCTGGCTGACCTGGACTGCGTCACACCCCATCCTCTGGCCAGGGGTATGGGATTTTGTGAACGGCAAGGTCTGGTCACATGCCCTTTTCTATCAGCAGGGATAGCGGCTCTCATTTCTGTATCTGGTGCCTCCAGGCTTCATCCTGAGCCCTTGTCTGAATCAAACTCCACTTCTGCCTCTTCTGTGCACTGATTTGTCTCCTCCAACTCTCTGAGGGCAGGAATTGGATCCCTAGGTGAACAGTTTAAGGCCTCACTCAAAGGTGTAACTCCAGAAAAATTTCACAGTCTGCAATTACTATGTCCAATTATTTGTTTGTGAAGTGGTGGCCTGATTCCCCTGGGGCAGACTTGCTCACTACCAAATCTCCAAGCACCTAAAACAGTGCCTAACACACAACCAGTGCTGGATAAATATTGAGTAAATGAACAAATGAGTGGTTTGAACAGACATTACCAGTCTTTGGTGTTTGTTAAATGAGCACAACTGCTTTTTAATTCTCCCTACCTTACAGAGAAAAATAAATGACAAGGCAGGAACTCCAACTTTTTGTACCCACCATCCCATCCCCAAATTTCTGTATATACTCCTCGTGCTAATGATCTGTCAGTTTGAGGAGATGGATGCGCGCTCATGTTCAGACCAAGTTGCTCAGCCTGACTCTGCACTTCCTGCCTGACCATCCTCTCTGGGCTCTGCTCCTTCTACCACTTCCCCCTTCCTCTACCTTCCACATCCCCCTCAGTCTGGGCTCTTTCTTTATGGCTTCTCAGTGGATCCAAGTCCCTCCACGGGAGCCAAATGAAGTCAAATAAACCCTCCCCGAGCCCACTACCTCTCTCCTCCCTTCTGTCTCTGCCTTTCCTTCTATAGCTCCAATTTCTTTTCCAGGAGACTCCGTTTCTGGCCTCAACTTCCTCAGTCCCACTTGCTTACCCCACTGCATTTTGGCTTTTCTCCCACCATTCTATTGAAACTGTTCTTGCCACAGTCACTGCCAACTTTCCAGACCGAGAGGGCATCTGCCGGTCTTCCTCATATTTGACTGTTGCAGTATCTGACTCAACTACTTCCTTGCCTTTTTGAAATTTTTTTCTTCCTTGGCTCCCATGATACTGCTTTATCTTGGTTTTTCTTTCCCATCTCTTGGCTCTCTCCTTCCTGGTTTCCATCACAGGCTCCTCTCCCTAGATGATCCTCCGTTTCTGGAACTGTGTCGGGGGGAAGGCGTGTGCTCATCCTCTGCCTTCGCTCCCTCTCTCACTCAGCCGGGTGAGATTCCCAGCCCCCGTGGCTCTCACTGCCCGCAAGCAGCACAGAATTCCAAAGTGACCCTTCTCCTCAGGTGCACCCTATTTCCTCATCCACTATCCAACCGCCTGCCTGCCAGGAATCTCCACTTAGCCTATCCACAAGAATCATCGACATGACCAAATAAGTCAGCATTTTTCTCCCCGAGCCTTCCCTCTTCCTCCTCCATTTCTCCATCTCAGGGATTGGCACTACCATCTCACCAGTGGCCCAAGCCAGGAATCCTGGGCTCATTTTTGTGTACAGCCTTTAAAACGTACAGCCCCCTCAATACCATTCCAATTGATCATCCAAAAAAATTCAATTATTCCACTGTGCAAATAGCTCTTAAATCTGTCTCCTTTTCTCACCTCCTGCTACCACTGTTTTAGTTTAGTCCTTAAACTTTTCCCTCCTGGATCACAATCACAGAAATAACTTTCCATCTGGTTTCCCAACCTTAGAACCTGACTCCTTCCAGTCACACAGGCGATCTTTCTAATGCACAAAGTCATTCTGCCACCCATTTCCTTAAAACCCTCTGGTTCTTGAAAGTTCTCATCACAAGGTAAAAAAAAAACAACAACAACAACAACAAACCTAACTCTGCATGGTGATGATGGATGTTAAGTAGACTTACTGTGGTGATCATTTTGCATTACACACAAATACTGAATCATTTCACTGTGTAGTTGAAACTAGTATAATGTCATGTCAGTTAAACTTCAATTTAAAAAAAAAGGACCCTTTGGTGGCATCTCATTATATTCAGAATAAAATCCAAAGTCCTTGGTACAAGGAACTTCAAGACAGTTCTGTCTCATCTTTCATCCTCCATCTCTTGACACCCCTTTTATATATGGTGCTCTAATCAAACCAAATTATTTCACATTCCCAACATGTTCCATGTGGTGACATAGCTCAATGCCTTTTTATATGCTGGTCCATCTGCCTGGCATTCCTATCCTCCACCTGCTAACTACCACTCATTATTAAGACTGAGCCCATGTGTCATTTCTCTTGGCCAATGTCCCTGAACTTCCCGCCTAGAGAAGGTACCCTCTGTTCTCCCACAGCCTCATGACACTTCCTGCTCTGAAGTAGAAGGGTCTTTTACATGTATCTCCCTTTAGGCTGCATTCCACAAGAGCAGGGACTAAGACCTTCCTCCAGACCTCCATAGACCTCCTGGTCTAACTCAAACCAGGTGCTCAGTAAATGCTCATGGGTGAGCAGATGGATGGATGGATATCCTATTATCCTCTTTCTCTCTTCTCTGACCACTTCCTTCCACCAGAGTCAGAGCCTTCAGTGGCAGTTCCTCTCTGCTGTCACCTACTAATGGCCCACACTTCTGAGGCTGGAATGGAGATTAGTTCAGGAGCTGTCCAGACGGTGGTTAGAGAACACTGAGAATCCATGAGATACACGATGGTGACCACCACCTCCAGAAGGGACCCAGCACCAACCAAGCACTTGCTTTTCTCTCAGCCACTGACCTCAACCAAGGCTTGTGCCATCCCGTTTGCTGATGGTACTGGGTCCCAGACTGCCAGCTCTCTATTGCCCACACAAGTGGTGATCTAGTAACAGCTGTGCAGGGTTAGAACAGAATGGATACAGGTTTTGGAGTTACACAAACATGATCTTAACATATTGCTGTCACCTACTAAGCTGTGTGACCTTGAGTAAGTCACCTAGCTTCTCTGTGCCTCACTTTCTCATTTGTAAGATGGGATTGATGACTATTTCCTCATGGGTTGACAAGAGACAAATGAAGATAAGAGATGGGACTGAAACTGATGAACACGGCTTCAGATCAAAGGCTTTCAACACTATTATTCAGTCCTATGTAGAAATGAGTCTGCATTCTTTGCATGCTTCAGTTCTTTCTCTTTCTTCAATTAACATTTATTAAGCAACTCTTTTGTGCCAGACATTGGGCTCAGTGCTGTGTGATGAGCAAAGATAAGTCACCATTCCTTCTTTTAGGGAGCTCTGGGAGGGAGGGGCCACCCAGACCAGGAAGGGAGACAGACACACAAACATCTAATTAATGTGCAATAAATATTAGTGCTCTACAATTTGGAAGGAAGGTGGCCCAGGCTGATCTTACAGCATGGGAAAGTTGTTCCTATAAGTAACAATTTTCCACAGAAAACCTATCTGCTGGTCAAGCCATCAGCAAAGAATCCACGGTAAAATCTTGGCCATGGAGCTCTATCCTTATATATATTATCCCTCCTTTCTCCATTCTTGGTTGAGAAATCAAGTGAGCAGGGGGACAAAATCAGGGTACTGACTATTAGCCTTGCAGGATTTTATTTTAATTTAATTTTTTTGGTGCTATGAAAAGCACAATGTTTTTCCTCTTTTCCGTAAAGAAAATTAGAACTAAAGATGGCTCCGCAGATAAAAAGCTGTGGGTGGTAAATACTCCCACTGTTCTCCCCCTGCATTTCAGGCTTCTAGGTTTCTCTTTGCAGTTACTGAGCTAGAAACCTGAAAGAGGCCTGAGGAATTCTAGCCCATATCCTAAGGAAGAGATGAACAGGAAGACTCAGAGTGGCTCAATGACTTGCCCAAAGTCAAGTTAGAGAACGAACCAAAATTAAAACACAGCCCTCCTGATCCTCCCCTTTACCCCTTCTGCAAATCCCCCGACTTCATGGAGCTTGGACACCTGGACTTAGGCAGGTTCCTTCTTGTCTATGCAGCCATCCCATCTCGGGTAGAAGCCAGGGCTGTCTCTATTGCTAAGCATCCTGGAAGCCACAGACAAACCACTTCTTCCTCTAATATGTCACTGGGTCCCTCCTCCCAGAAATATCTTGTTTCTCAATCACAGGATACTTTCAGATCCTCCTCTTTGGTTTGAGAAGCATGTCTGCATGAAAAGTTTGGTTAGAGGTGGTTTTCTTTAAATGCCTTTCAGGACTCTGACTTTCCTGGCTGACAAAGCTTTGTGGTTGAGGTTGCTATTCTGCAATTAACTTAGCCTTAAGAGAGCTTTCATGGGTACCCCCAACCCCCTCTCAGGAGGGAGCCAGAATTGATTCTTCTATGTTTAGAACCTTGCATCAAAGGCCTCAAGACCCTGAACTTGAAGGTAATTCCCAGTTTCCTCGACCACTTAGAACAGAAAAGGAGCTTGGGGCAGCCCTGGGCCAACTACTCCATGAAACGGGGCCCCCAGAGAAGCAGGAGCAGAGCGACTTGTCTCGACTCCTGGTCCAGTGCTCTCTCCCACTCTCTGTAACATCACTCCAGCCTCCTGGGCTGAAGCAGCTGCGCCATCAAAAATGTCACATCACTTATGACAACACAGTTAGTTATATAACTGATGCTGCAGAGCAGGCAAGGGGAAAAAGACCTGAACGTGAACCACAGCGCCCCCATTCTGGCTCTCCAGCAAGCTATGGCCCACCTCCTTGAGAATTCCATATGGGAAGGGAACACCCCCTCATCAGATATCAAAGGAATCAAAACTGTAGCTGACATCTGTAAAAAGATTTCTAGAAAACTGTTATAAGGTCATTTCATATATTACATCCCTTAATGCTCGCAACCCTGTTATTTTTACTGTCTAACCCATTTCATACATAAGAAAAGTGAGGCACAAAAACTGAAGTACTTGTTTAAGAGTAGGCATCTAGTGAGTGGTAGAATCAAGATATGAAGTCAAGCAGCCTGGTTACAGACTCCAAGCTGTTAACCACCTCTCAGTTTTAAAAACAAGCTAAACCACTTCTCTCAACAGGAACCTTACCTATCTCTTTGAACCAAGAGAAGGCCACTGCTCCTTCCTCCTGCCATTTCTCAGGCGATTTCTTTTCTATCCACTATTGTGCATGAATGAGAGACACAAAATAAAATAAGAATGTGATACTGGTTGGAATAAATTCTTAGAATGGAGTTTGAGCACTTTCAAGCTTTTTATGGCAATGCAATCAATAAAGTGAGGTGAAGTGCTCTTTGTATAGCATATGCTAGCCATTTTAAAATCCATGTAGTACGTGTTTAAATATATTCAAAAATTGAAAAAAACTTTTTTTCAAAATCAAAATTTGTTCTTTGCTAGTGTCAAATTTTGGAGCAATCCTTTCAAAAAAATTTTTTTTTTCAGTTTGAAATCATCTCGCAGTTTGTCTACTGTCTTTTGGATCAAAATGTGCTCTTGTGATCATGGTCTGTCTAAATTTCTAAGGAATATGAGACTGAGAACACCTCGGAGAGAGGAAACCAAGTCCCTGAATTAGATGGATGGAACATACATCAGAAAAATAAGACCTTCCTCTGCTCATATTAAATCTCCAGTGTTAACAGAGACAGGGCACTGTGAGCCGTTGAAAAATGTAAGTGATCCTGTCCTATCTTTAGCAGGTGTGGCTAAGATGCACAATATAATTTGGGGCACTCCAAGTGCTTAAAAAGAAAAACAGAAATAGTCCTCTAATTCTGGGCACTATAAACCTAATCTAGCCCTACAATAGAGACTAGAAATTCTGGGTTTCTCTGGAGTCTTGTCAATCTTGTATGAAGTTTCATCCATTTAATCTCATCGGCAACACCCTTTCAATAAGCACACAAGTTAAATTTCAGAATCTGTGACAGGTGACAGAGGTTCAAGAATTCCACAGCTGATTCCTGAGGAGATCAGGTGGACTGTGGGCTACTCTTCTGGCAGGAAGGTCTGCTGGCGTTTACAGCTCAGTGAACAGTAAGGAGGAAGAGAGCACTATCCATCAGCAAAAGAGAATGCTTCTGCTACTTGATCTGACATTCTGTTTGCGCTCACAATGTCTCCAGAGAGCAAGGTGCATCCATTTGGATAAACATGGAGACAGGAGGAAGGGGAGGGCAAGGAGAGCAGCCACAGAGATGATTGCAGAAACAAGTCCACAGATCTAGAAGAGCAGCTCTCAGGGGAACGCTGCCTCAACATGGGACCCGTTGGGGATGTGCAGGAAACGCCCTTCCAGACCACTGTACTTTTACCGAGTAATGGTTCCAAGTTGCTACTCATCTCCACTCACGCCTGCCACTTAGCAGGTGCCAAACAGCAGTGTGTTGAATGAACACAGGCTTGCCCTGAACCCAAGCCAAACAATCAACACCTTAATCACAAAGTCAGAGTCAGCTGGTAGGAGGAAACTACCAGCTTTTGGCAATCTTAAAATCGCCTTCCCTGTCTGGTAGGGTCTATCCTCAGAATTGTTTCCTACTGGAAGGGCTGGGCTATTTGTATGAGCAATGACGTCTTTACCAGGCAAATCCATAAGTTTTTATTTCCTAATGGCAAGCACCTTGGTAAAGAACACACATCCAAAGTGTTCCACTTTACCGCATCCATCTACATAAAGCTTACCAGCTAGCAAGCCATGCCTCATTGCCACCTTTGGACTCTCTAGCTCCCTAAAAATACACTAAATGCCAGAGACAACAAAGAAAACTCAACACCTCAAATGAGGACAAACTGTGGTGCCCGCAGCAACTTCATGGTTCATTTTACATTTTCATCAGGTAGACAGTCCAAGCAGTTGTCACTATTTGTTCAGAATGGGAAGTCGCTTAAAGGGATTATGTTGATTTCACATATAATGTCCTGAGAGTTCTTTGGGAGGGTTTGGTGATTAAAGTTAACACTTATTGTTAAAACTTTGATTAGTCTCAATAAAAGTCCCCTGACTGCAAAAATGCCGAGGCTGTATCACAGGTGAGGTCATGACCTCCTAACAAGCAAAATAATTTAAAATGCTGCACACAAAAAAGTCACTGATTACTCATGGTATGTGTAAAATTATATTTTGCTGTCTCAATGATCACTGCTTATTTCTCAGGACGGAAATGTTCTGGATTATCTGACAGAGAACTACCAAACACTAGTTCACAATCACATGTGTTCTTCGGTGCTTAGTCGCTCAGTCCTGCTTGACTCTTTGTGACCCCATGGACAGCAGCCTGCCAGGCTCCTCTGTCCACGGGGATCCTCCAGGCAAGAATACTGGAGTGGATTGCCATGCCCTTCTCCAGGGGATCTTCCCAACCCAGGGATCCAACCCAGGTCTCCCACAGTGCAGGCAGATTCTTTACCATCTGAGCCACCAGGGAAGCTCAAGAATACTGGAGTGGGAAGCCTATCCCTTCTGCAGGGGATCTTCCCGACCCAGGAATCAAACCCGGGTCTCTTGCACTGCAGGCGGATTCTTTACCAGCCGAGTTACCAGAGAAGCCTACACACGAAAGGGGCTTGGGGAGGGAGGGGACCTAGCAAGCTCTGTTCAAATGAAAATTTTAAGAAAGTATTAGGAATCAGGGTTTTCAATGACAATCTAACCTGTGGCATCTCTTGGTAGATGCACATTTCCCACTGCAAGATGTGTCAGGCAAAAGAATTTCAAAGATCAGTCTCCCTGCACTGATATCCTAGGCTGATACAGATGTTAACACTTTGTTCTAAGCAGCATCTGCCAGTCAGGCTTTTCCATATAATTTAAGTTAGTAGGGACATACATGGAAGTCTCATCCTTCTTATAATCAGCATGCCATAACATGGATAAGAAGGTAGGCTGAATAGAGTGGCTCTCTGCTCTTTTGGAAATGCTGACTTCAAAGGATCTAGAGATGTTTCCCTATCAATAGTCTTCTTCTCAATGCAAAAGGCTGAGCCATTAAACCCTACTCCCTGTTAGGAAGTCATCAAGTTCTCACAGGACATCACCCCAGAGAGCGTGCTAATTGCATTTGCCCAGGTGAAATAAAACAGCATCCTGATTAACTTCTACGTATGGTATGATAGGTTGGTCACCCACTGTGTTGTCCAGGCAAGTCCAAAATTGCATTCTGTAAACGCCACCTGGATTTTCAGGGTCAGCCCCACCCAGAGAACAGTACAGTTCTCCTGACTCAACTGATGCTCAGCCAAGTGGTGATCTGGAAAATCACCTCTTCGAGGGAGGACTCACAGGAATTTGTCACTAGGATACAGTGACACCAATCCCACATTTTGTGGTTAATAAAACAAGTTCTGCATCCAGCTTGGCACAAGGCCCTGATCTGATTTATTTCAAGCCGAGCTGGAGGACTCAGAGGAAGAGCAGCCATTCATGAATGCTTCAGCAGGACAGGACGCAGGGACCCTAGCTGCAAAATTTACATGGGCCAGAAATCTTTCTGACTGACCTTTTGTGAGCAAACTCAGCTCACTTTCTAGACAGAACTGATGTATTTTAGAAAATATACTCACAGTTTTACCTACAAAAATCTCAACTTTGTCTGATATCTTTCTCCAAAAAGGCGTCCTGTGGGGTGATGGGGCGGGGGCGGGGCGGGGGACGGGAGGAGTGCAGGGAAAAGAGAAAAAATGCCGGGTCGTCTGATTTAACCATCCGAAACACCTAACGCTTGATTTAAAAAAATTTTTTTTCTCTCCCTCCTCAGTGTAACCAACTATAACTTCCTTAAGACTTTTCCGGGGAAGTCTAAATACAGCCTCATTACACAATTAGGAATTTTCATTCTAAAATGGCACACCTATGTCCTTGGAAAGCGTGGCTCTCTTTGAATAAAAAAGGAAAGGTACCCTTCAGGGGACTTTGTATATATTTTTACACTTCTTATTAAATCAGCCTAGTTTATGGGGCTTGTTCAGGAAAAGCAGGTAAGGAGTTGCTTTGGCAGATGCAAAGTTGATTTCCAGACTGGCGCCTACCCCGCATTTCATCCCTACTCCCTTCACCCGAGTGCTTCCGAAAGCCTTCGGTCCCCTCGTCGAAAAAGCTCGGCTCTCTTCGCCAGGACTCCGGTTCGGTTCCGAACACTGCCGAGTCCCTCCGAGCCCCGCGCCCAGACTGCGCCGAGCCGAGCCGAGCACCACCGAGCTGAGCCTCATCGACTTTTCCGGCCTCGGCTGGGCGCTGTCCACCACTCGCAGCGCCTGAAACCTCACCCCGCTCCGGTGGCTGGGGCTTCTACCCGGCTTCAAGCCGGCCACTGCAGATTACAGAGTTCTGAAGTTTTGAAACGTCCCCCGCTGGGAGAAAGGTGTGGTGCTGCTTGCATTTACCGACCTGCAAGAGCTCCTGGCAGATGCAATATGCACCTTGTTGCAAAGAGCAATTCCCCAGGCCCCGCCTCCCCATCCATTTGGGTTGCACAAGCTCCAAAGAAGCCCCAGGCCAAGTTACCCGTGGCTCAGTGGGGTGCGGCAAGCCGAGGGACCTCTGCAAAGAAAGCCCCAGGGAGCTCTAGAACAAAAATAAGAACATGTCAAGCCGACGGGAGAAATTGTCTCCGAGTCGCTACTCCCTACCATCATGGCGCCGCCTAGAACCCGCTTGTCATGCCTGTTACACATGCAAGATTTTTTGCATATTGGTTTTGAAATCGCAAGCATGCTTCGTCTACCACCCACCTTTCTGCGAAAGGGGTTTTTATTTTCCATTGTTTTCCTACGGGATGCAATTACTTCGGCTATTCTGTCAAGTTGAAAAATAATCATTTTTGTTTACTGCACAGCAAACCCTAATTAGGAACTGTGTGTGCACGAAGGTGTCACAGCAAAGCGACGTGGAATCCTCGCTAAACGGTCTTAACTCCTCCGTCCACAACTAACAAGACAACGGAAGCAGCAGGGCCAGGAGGCCCGAGGCGCGCACCCTTTTCCTAAAGCCACCCCCTCCCCAAGCAAAGCTGCCTGTGGGCTCACCAGGAACTGCTAACCAGGAGTGGATGGGGCAAGAAGCAAGCCTGGGAGTAGCAAGGAGGGGCGAGGCTCCTTACTGAGCAAGTGTGAAAGGGAAGGAATATCCCATTTTGTTTTAATTTTCAACCATCACTCAAATCCACCCCCAGTTAATTAGGAGGGGAAACTGATATCTAAGGCAGAAGGGGGTGGTGCGGCAAGTGGGGCCTGAAATCCGCATTGTGGGTAGATTACATGGAACACAGTCTATGCAGAGTGTAAATAACTACACTGATAAAGACCAGAGAGTGAACGAAAACTGCCACTGTCAGGAGAGGAAAGGCTGGGAGGGTGGGGGAGAAGGAAGGGGCAGCGAGGGGCGGGCATTCAGCCTCACATCCAGCGTCCTACCTTCCACCTCTACCTTGGATATATCTGTGCCAGTATCATTCGATTGGAAGTCCACCCCTGCCCCTACCACACGCCCCTTCCCCCAACCTTCGTCTTTTTGAGGGGAGGGGGCAGAAACCACAGCCTCTAATTCAGCACCAAATCCGTGAACAGCAGACACCTGATACTCCACCCCAGCCTAGGGCTGGGTCCCCCCTCCATGTTTTTGCCAAGTTCAAAAATCACTGCCCCAGGAGAAGAGCAGGGGTAAATGGGATTATGGATGTGGAGTGGGGGGAGGAGGGGTGGAAGGGGAGAGAGAGAGATATGCAAAATGAAACAGAGACACAGAGACAGAAATGGAGGCAGCGATACACAGGAAACATCCCACAAACAAGAGTAATGACCATAATCATGCCAATAATGTGATGTTCTGATCAATATGGCGGACACTGTCATTCATACAACTAGAGGCGCTCCCCTTCCCTCCACCCCCGTGGGGAGGAAAAAAAAACACCCACCCCGGGAGTTGTTGGGGTAGAGGACCCAGTCAACGCAGGGCCTGGGAGAGGGGAGTCAAATTCAGGGACGCGCGTGTGTGTGTGTACGAATTAAAAACCGGGCCTGGAGAGTGATGTGAAGTGAACAAGGTAATAAAATTCATTTAAAAAATTACGCTTAATAAAAGTACAAATCCCAATGCCACAGGGACTTACTTCATCTGCTTCACAATGGTGCTTTTTCCTGATTCTCCAGCCCCTGTTGGGACAGACAGGGGGGAAAATTGGTGAGTGTCAGCTTAGGGGAACGGGGGGGGGGGCGGGGGGGGGCGCGCTGCAGGGGGAAGGGGGGAAGGCATGCTAAAGAGTGGGCGATCGTGGGCACATCGTGGTGCCAACTCGCGGGCCTGGTCTCCCCAGGAGCGAGCGGGGTCAGGGGGCTGGTTGGGGGTGCAGAGTGGCCGGGGTCGAGGGATTGGGGTGGCAGCCCCGGTCCTTACCCAGCAGGAGTAATTTCACGTCTTTGGCGGCGCTGATGCCATCCTCTTTGAGGTTTTTCTCAATCGCCTTGCTCCGCTCGAGGGCGGCTCGCTCCTCTGCGCTCAGAGTACATCCCATGGTGGCCCCTTCCCTGCCACAGCCCGCACGACTCGGCTGGCACGGCTCCCCGGCTCGGCGCGCCCCCCACCCCCCCAAAGAGCAGAACCTGGGCTCAAAGGGGAAAAAATCACGATAGCTTCCCCTTGGCTGAAAACAAAAATGTCGAGAAACCAGAACCCCCCAAAAAGACAGCCGCTAACAAGCTCCCAGCCGCGGAGACTCGCGGCAGCTGGCGGGGCTCTGGGGGTGTCGAGGCGAAGGTGGCCGGGGTCTGGGGCTCCGGAGCCGAGGGAGGAGGCGCCCGCGATCCGAGGAGGCGCGGGCTGCAGGCACTGAGGCTTGTGCACGACCCAAAATAAATAAAATAATAGTCGAGGCAAGAGCCGGAGTCGGCGGAGGGTGGGGTAGGGGGGCAGGGTGGGTCCTTCTACCGCTGCTGCCGGAGGAGGAGACGGCGCGGGGTGTGGAGGGAGTGAGTTAGGGGGTGCCGCTAGTGCATTTGCATCGCGGATCCTCCGCCGTTGGTGCGTCCGCGGCGCCTTCGCCGACCCCCGCGCGCTGGGCAGGGCTGGGCAAGGGGCCGGGCCGGGGGGCAGGTCTCTAGAGGGAGGCGGCGTCGCTGTCTCCCAGAGCTCGCATCGCTCGACGGAGCCTACCGGAGAGAGAGGGAGAGCGAGAGGGAGCCGCGGGCAGCCGGGAGCTCGAGGGGGAGAGAGAGGAGAGAGGCTGGGAAGGAGGGGAGAAAAAAATGAAGGGAGAGAGAGAGAGAGAAGAGAGAGAGCGAGCGAGCGCGCGCGCACAGCCCGGGCGGGGGGAACAGGCGAGCGCAGCGCGCGAGTGCGCCAGCGGCTCTGCGCACCCCGCACCGCCAGCCGCCCGCTGACGTCAGCAGGGCCGCGCGCCGGGCCCCCGGGACGGGGAGGGGCGGGGGGCAGGGAGGCGCGCGCGTCGGGGCCCGCGTCAACCAGCGGCGGCGCGCGCGTGGCTTGGCCTCCCCTCCCCCCACTCCCCGCAAGGCCCGAGGCTCTCTGAGGTGGGCTCGTGCATGCCTAGCGGGGGCGGGGCCGGGGGCCGGGCTCGCGCCGCGGCGCCCCTCCCCGCCCCCGCCTCCGCCCCCGCCCCACGCGCAGGCGGCTCCGGCCCTCTGGTCAGTGGGAGCGCCGGGCTGGGCGGCTCGCGCCGCCGTCAGGTGGGTCCACTAGCTGCGGGCCCGCGTCACCTCCCTGCCTCACCCGTTCCTTCTCCATCTTGGCTCCAGCAGCTCACCTTCTTGGTTGCTCTCCTGCTGCTGGGGCCGTAACGGCGGAGGTCAGGTGGCCTCAGTTTATCTGAGGAGACGGCGATTCTGAGGAAACCTGCGTTCCCTGTCATTCGTCCTTGGGGATTGGGGGCAGATTCGGATTTTTCGCTTCCTGCGTCCCACATTTATTGAGCACCTAGTATGTGAGAGAAGTAGGCTGTGAGGAGAGGAACACAGAAGGTTAAGACAAAGGGCCAGTTCTCAAGGAGCCTCTGCCTCCCTTTGCCTTCGCGGACCCTGCTCCGTGATTCCCGGCCAAGGGGGCAGCACACGCGACAGTTCCCATGCTGAGAAGGTTTTCGATGGGAAGGACAGGTTTTCATGGAGTGATGCTTACTTCCTCAACACTTGCTTTTCTCGTTTTGGAGGGTTTAGTTTGATTGTAACCTATCTCCCAAAACACAGGTTAAATGAATTTTGAATAAGTTTTCGGTGAGAGAAAAGAGTTTCTTCCTCTTCCTGTTTTAAAATACTCCATCTCTTATTTAAACCCAGAAACCTGGGTCAGTTTGTGTACAGCTCATCCAATACTGAGGAAACACGTACCTTTCTCCAAGGGTTGGGCATATTCTGTGTGGTCTGAGTGATTTTTGAAGAAACTATTAAATAGTTCTCACTGCACAAAATGGTTTTACAATCAGTTCCATCAGGCAGCCTCAGGGGCACTCCTAGAGAAAGGGGCCAATGGGAAAGATTGCATGGGGATAGAAGAGACAGGCGGCCAGTGGAAAACGGTTTTTGTTTTTTGTTTTTCCTAACAGTTGGGCATTTTTGTGGCTCTAAAAGCGAACTTGTTTGTTTCATTTCAACAATAGAAAAAACACCCCTGTTTTTGGAAATGTTACCCAACATAAAAATACATTTGCAATGAGGAAAAAAAGGCAATTAAGGCCCACCCAGAAGAAAACATTTTTCCCCGTGTATTTTTCAGTTTGTTGTTTCCCAGTTTGGGTTTGCCTAATTCCACAAATAACTATGTCAAAAGTTGTATGTAATGTAATTTGAATATTTACACTTAGATCACATTTTACATGTTCTAGAAAACTGACAAAGTTCTCGTATAGAGAATTGTTTTATGAAGCAAATAACTTCCCTTCTTCCTCACCCCCCATCCCTAACCCAATTTCCTTTTTTGTGTGTAAAGGAGGGGAGTTTAGGGGATAAATATGGTTTCTTTAAAATCTGGGTGTCACTAAAAATCAGCCTCCCAGATTCAAACAGCTTAGCTAACCAACATTCTATAGAATTTGTTATTTCTTTTAAAGGTTGCTAGGATGATTATGCAGATCTATCAGAGACAGGAAAAAAATTAAGCCACCTCACCCAGATTCTGCAATCCCTGAAAGGCTGCATCTGAAATACTGAAGAGGTAAGACCATGGCCATTTCTTTGTAAATGGTGGATCATATTTTACATTTTAATGCTCTTTCATATCAAGTAATTTTTATTTTAAGATCTTAGACTCTTGGGGCATTGTGGTTTATATGGTTGAATCAAACTGTCTTTGATTTTTGGTATATTTATTCCTTATTGGTGTCATACCTGGTATGGTGGAGACACAAACTTGTGTTTTGTGTTTTTCTTTACTCACTCAGTACTTATTAAGCACCTGCCTACCATGAACAGCCTAATGTTCTAGGTACAGTAGATGTTGTATTTCAGGTTTGTGTACACTGTTTTCTTTTTCTGGGTCACTTTGCATCTTAATAGCTGGGCTTCATAAAAGGCTAATAATAATCCGTTTCACCTGTGTAGTGCTTTACAGCTTACAGAGCACTTTTATGAAAATTATCTCTTGTGATCCTTCCACATAAACCTCAATTAGGGACTGTGGTGTTGGAGCATCATGGCTGAGTGGAAGGAGCCTGGGCCCATATCAACCTGGGTTCCCATTTTACAGCTGAGAAAACTGAACCTCCAAGGGACTGAATAAATTGTTCAAGATCATACAGTCATTAAGTACTAATCCAAGACTCCTTTTACAGGTTTGTGGACCATTTGAAAGATAACATTTTGCATGTACTTATTATATATATGTCTATATATATACACACATATATTATGCTTCCTAGACTCACAGAAAGCTTACAACTCCAGAAACCAATCATATTGGTCTCCCTCGCCAAAAGAAGTGAGGATGACAACATCTCAGTTCTCAGTGAATTATTAGTAATTAGATAATGCCATACATGTTTAATTTGTCCCCAGTTATTTCCTGTGGGGATGAGGAAATTACAGTCTTAACATCAGGTGTAATCAGGGACAGATTTCACTTACTTTTATTTTATATGAGCTTCGGAATTATTTCTCTGATTGTTATTGTTGACCAAAAGAATTCTCGTTTACCCCACTTTTGGTCAACTATAGCCGGTTCCACATGTTTTTAATTTTAAAAGTATATGGTCAGCATATTTTATAACTCTCTCTAAAAGGAACAACAAAAGCCTACAATGAGTTGCTTTTATACTACATGTGGCTCCTAATTCTGGAGGACAGTTAATTTATGATATAAGCAAGATCCAGCTCTGACTTACAGAATATGGGCTCTGATCTGATGAGCTGTATTTCTCTATTTGTTACCTTTTGTGGTTACTTTAATTAAATGTGCATGTATTTACCACCCACTGTGTTTAATGTATTGATTTAGACTCAAAAGGAGGTTTAGACAGGAGCTTGGCTTCCTGCAATCTTGAAATCCCTGGAATGTTTCAAAATCGTTCACATCAGAACCAACTGGGATGCTTGTTAAAAATTCAGTCAATCTTAATTCTACCAAATCAGACTACTCTAAAATCTGCATTGGTAGTCACTCCCTGAATGATTTTTCTGTACACAAAGTGTTAGGTGTTGTAGAGAATCTGTGTTAATTAATACTGCTAGTAGTTTACATATATTTACATATATAAAGTCCAAATATCTTACCTGTTTCTGAATTTAAATTTTCTTTGGTAGTTTTTGTATTTCTGTCAAAGGAAAAACTTATGAAAATTACTATTCCTTATGAATACTATTCTCCTCATAGGAAGAAAATAGACTAAAATATGTGGTTCGTGAGCAAGATGAAACCTAACTAAATGTCATATGTATTAGGCATTTGGAGGAGAATGGTAAATCACTACAGACTTTGTAAGTTTCTGCATAAGGGTTGTTTTTTGTTTTTTTTTTATTGACAGCTTACACTCTAACTTAGTGGTAAATATAATTTAGAAGACTGTCTGGATAAGGCACGACTTAGAGTTTCTGATAAATATCTGGCATTAGGGAAGATGCTGATCCAATTCTTTTTATGTCCCTAGAAGATACTAATAGGATTCAGTTCAGTTCAGTCGCTCAGTTGTGTCCAACTCTTTGCGATCCCATGAATCGCAGCATGCCAGGCCTCCCTGTCCATCACCAACTCCTGGAGTTTACTCAAACCCATGTCCATCAAGTTGGTGATACCATCCAGCCATCTCATCCTCTGTCGTCCCTTTCTCCTCCTGACCCCAATCCCTCCCAGCATCAGGGTCTTTTCCAATGAGTCAACTCTTTGCATCAGGTGACCAAAGTATTGGAGTTTCAGCTTCAGCATCAGTCCTTCCAGTGAACATCCAGGACTGATCTCCTTTAGGATGGACTGGTTGGATCTCCTTGCAGTCCAAGGGACTCTCAAGAGTCTTCTCCAACACCACAGTTGAAAAGCATCAATTCTTCGGCACTCAGCTTTCTTCACAGTCCAACTCTCACATCCATACAATTAACCTATTAATATTCAGTGCTTCTCTGGCTGATATTAATATTATTTTGTGCACATCTCTCAGACCTACCAGAGCAGTGATTATCAAATGTTATTGTGCATAAGGATTATTTTGGGA
Organism: Muntiacus reevesi; assembly: GCF_963930625.1. NCBI lineage: Eukaryota > Metazoa > Chordata > Mammalia > Artiodactyla > Cervidae > Muntiacus > Muntiacus reevesi. The sequence continues at coordinate 237,355,529 of NC_089250.1, forward strand.
TGCTTTCTTTTTCCTTGAATGTTTTCTTTTTTAATTTTATTTTTATTTTTTTTTTAACACCAAAACATTTTATATTGGGGTGCAGCCAGTTAACAATGTTGTGGTAGTTTTGGGTGAATACCGAAGGAACTCAGCCATAGGTATACATGTATCCATTCTCCCTCAAACACCCCTCCCACCCAGGCTGGCACATAACATTGAGCAGAGTTCCATGTGGGATGCTTTCTAAAATGCAGATTGCTGGGTCAATGTCTAGAATTTCTGATTCAGTGAGTCTCAGGTGGAGCCTGGAAATGTTCATTTTTAAGATCATACCTTCTCCGTCAAGTGATGCACTTAGGAAATACATCACTGGACTTTAAACTCCTATGAGGGGAGGGAGTTATCACTTCCTATATATCCCAAAAGGTCAAACATGGCCCATTGTCCACAGATCATCAGTTTTAATGATTATTAACCAAATTCACCTGTCTCTATGCAAGGGCTAAAGCAGATCATATATCAAAGTTTTTCCCAGTTCTGAGACTTCTTGATTTTTCTAATAGAAATTTTATGACTTAATTCTAGAAAGCTTTTAAGATTGGGTGATTTCAAAGAGGTGATAACTTATTTTCAAGTAAGTTTCTGAAAAATGAGAGTGATTTTAAACAAACAAATGGGAAATGTATTGGTTACTTAGGAACTTGTGAGAAGAGCATATGCCAAATGTCTCTGAAGTTCTCATCAGAATATTTTTCGCTAAATTTCTTCTCATTTGTTGTTTTGTGGACTTTATGAGAAAAATAGTTTATCATTGTTAGAATAAAAGATGACATGGGAAAAAATAAAGGTTTTTTGTACATTTAAATGAAGGGACTTGCCTGAAGACTTGTAGGTAATTGAGTTGAACTCTTAAGTTATTGAAGTTCATTATGCAGTCACTGTTGAAAATGTTATTTGTTAAAGTGTATTTTGATGGTTCAAGAACACCAAAGAGGGTATGCTTTGTGATTTTTCTCAATTTAGGATAGCAGGAGACTCCCATAGGGATGCATCTGGCTTAAATTAAGTAGAAAGTTGAAGGGGGTTAGCGCTGGTGCTTTCACATTGGTAAAAACTGACCAAGAGCTAAAATTGAAGTTGGAGGCTTGGCTTAAAGTAAAGGTATTACTTAATGGCCCTGATCCCTGTTGGCATTTTCTTGGAAAATCTTTCATCAGAAACCAAGATTCTTATTTGTTATAATAAGTGTAATAGGACTTTTCAATTTACCTGAGCTAGCATTGACTGATATGATTAGCAGGTACATGTTTGTAAGTTCAGTTCAGTTTAGTCGCTCTGTCGTGTCTGACTGTTTGTGACCCCGTGGACTGAAGCACTCCAGGCCTTCCTGTCCATCACCAACTCCCAGAGCTTGCTCAAACTCATGTCCATCGCGTCAGTGATGCCATCCAACCACCTCATCCTCTGTTGTCCCCCTCTCCTCCCACCTTCAATCTTTCCCAGCATCAGGGTCTTTTCCAATGAGACAGTTCTTTGCATCAGGTGGCCAAATTATTGGAGTTTCAGCTTCAGCATCAGTCCTTCCAATGAACATTCAGCACTGATTTCCTTTAGGATGGACTGGTTGAATCTCCTTGCTGTCCAAGGGTCTCTCAAGAGTCTTCTCCAACAACACAGTTCAAAAGCATCAATTCGTCAGTGCTCAGCTTTCTTTATGGTCCAACTCTCATATCCATACATGTCTACTGGAAAAACCATAGCTTTGACTAGGTAGACCTTTGTTGGCAAAGTAATGTCTCTGCTTTTTAATATGCTATCTAGGTTGGTCATAACTTTTCTTCCAAAGAGTATGTGTCTTTTAATTTCATGGCTGCAGTCACTATCTGCAGTGATTTTGGAGCCCTCAGAAATAAAGTCAGCCACTGTTTCCCCATCTATTTCCCATGAAGTGATGGGACTAGATGCCATGATCTTAGTTTTCTGAATGTTGAGCTTTAAGCCAACTTTTTCACTCTCCTCTTTTACTTTCATCAAGAGGCTTTTTAGTTTTTCTTCACTTTCTGCCCTAAGGATTGTATCATCTGCATATCTGAGGTTATTTATATTTCTCCCAGCAATCTTGATTCCAGCTTGTGCTTCATCCAGCACAGCGTTTCTCATGGTGTACTCTGCATATAAGTTAAGTGAGCAGGGTGACAATATACAGCCTTGACGTACTCCTTTTCCTGTTTGGAACCAGTCTGTTGTTCCATGTCCAGTTCTAACTGTTGCTTCTTGACCTGCATACAGATTTCTCAGGAGGCAGGTCAGGTGGTCTGGTATTCCCATCTCTTTAAGAATTTTCTACAGTTTGTTGTGATCCACACAGTTAAAGGATTCAGAGTAGTCAATAAAGCATAGTAAGTAAGTAAGTGTTAGTCACTCAGTCATCTCTGACTCTTTGCGACCCCATGAACTGCAGCCCACCAGGCTCCTCTGTCCATGAGATTTTCCAGGAAAGGATACTGGAGTGGGTTGCCATTTCCTTCTCCAGGGGATCTTCCCAACCCAGGGATTGAAACTGGGTCTCCTGCACTGCAGGCAGATTCTTTACTGACTGAGCTACAAGGGAAGCCCTTGTAGAAGCAGATGCTTTTCTGGAACTCTTTTGCTTTTTTGATTATCCAGCTGATGTTGTCAATTTGATCTCTGGTTCTTCTGCTGTTTCTAAATCCAACTTGAACATCTGGAAGTTCACCATTCATGTACTGTTGAAGCCTGGCTTGGAGAATTTTGAGTGTTATTTTGCTAGCCTGTGAGATGAGTGCAATTGTGCAGTAGTTTGAGCATTCTTTGGCATTGCCTTTCTTTGGGATTGGAATGAAAACTGACCTTTTCCAGTCCTGTGTTCCCTGCTGAGTTTTCCAAATTTGCTGGCATATTGAGTCAGCACTTTCACAGCATCATCTTTTAGGATTTGAAATAGCTCAACTGGAATTCCATCACCTACACTAGCTTTGTGTGTAGAGATGATTCCTAAGGCCCACTTGACTTTGCATTCTAGGATGTCTGGCTCTAGGTGAGTGATCACACCATCGTGATTATGTGGGTCATGAGATCTTTTTTGTAGAGTTCTTCTGTGTATTCTTGCCACCTCTTCTTAATATCTTCTGTTCCTGTTAGGTCCCTATCATTTCTGTCCTTTATTGTGCCCATCTTTGCATGAAAGACCTTTATTGTGCCCATCTTTGCATGATTAGCAGGTACATGTTTGTAAAGTGTTTATTTAATACTTATTGAGTCTCCAGAAGACAGGAGATTTCCTGACACAAAGATTCCTTGCATTATTTATCATATTTTCTATCTCCATAGAGCCTTTCACACATGCAGCTCAAACACATTTTAGACATTATCTCATTAGTCTTCTGTAAGCTCAAGGTCCAGTCTTATTACCGCATTGCTTTTTAAAGATAAAAATGTTTTTGTTTGGTCCTGACAGTTGTATTTGTGAAAGCAAAAGAGAGGTGAATTTATCCAAATTCAGTTAAAACTAGTTTGGATTGTCTGTAACCAGTGTGATTGGAGGAGGGCGAGGCTATCAATTAATTCAGACTTATTAGAAGTAGGTTGAGGGTGTTTGGCCAGACTAGACTGATTTAATTTTGTGACCTGTCTGCATCCTCTAAAGTACATGTGGTTTGGGGTGTTCCCAAAGTCTGCCAAGTGCTGAGAACGTAGTGTTCCAGTGGGGAAACATGGTTCTTCAGTTGTGTGGACATTTAGGCATATTATCTATTCCCCAAGGGCCTGTAAAACCCTGACCTCTGTGGCAGGGATAAACATTTTTATGAAATTCCTGTGTGTGTGATGGAGCACATCAGTAAAATTGAAGAAGGGTAATTCAGAGAGAAATGTATTTCCAACCAGTCCTGTAGAACTTTTAACTGGGATCCTTCAGACCTTGAAGCAGTAAGAACTGGTTTTCCTCTGAAGGAAACTTGCAGTTGGCTATCTTTCCCCTTGGCCATTGTAACCTTTGGAGAAGGCCAACAGAAGAGGAAAGAAACAGGAGGAGGGAGGACTTTGAATTAGTTACATCCATAGTAAATTTATAACAGCACTTTTTCTAGTGACCAAAGAGAGGACATATACAGATTTCAATAGAAACACTGAAAGTAATGGTATAAAGTGACCAAAATTAAAGAGGTAGATGCCCAAAGGCATTCTTAAAAAATTGATTGTTAGTGGAAGTAGTTTTCGTGGATTGAGAGATGGAATAAGTGGGGCAGGGACAGAAAAAGGGTAAATTTGGGGATTGTTCGTTTGATCATCCTTTCTTTGATTCTACCACCTCTGTTTCTATTTGAGCAGAGATGTGAATCAAAGGCTTGGTGAATCCTTCTTTCCTTCTTTTTTGCTTCTCCCACCTCTGCTCCACTCCAGTAGTTGGCTTAATCTCAGCATAAACATTTCTCCAGTTAGAAAAGAATGATAAGAATGAAAATTTCCCTGTCATTGCCTTCACTTATCTAATACATATTTATTGTGTTTACTGTGTACCAGACTCTGCTCTGGAAACGCACTGGGAATACCCTGTTGAATACAACACACTGGGTCCCCTGCCGTCACAGAGCATGTAGGCTCTGATCTTTGAATTATAACACTCTCTCTCACACATTATTTGATTTGATTCTTTTAACAACGCTTTGAAATAGCCAAGATTTCTATTTATATTTTATGCATAATAAAAGTAAACTTAGGGGAGTTCAAGTGATTTATTCAAGATCATGTAGCTGGTAAGTTGTATAATCAGGATGGTCACCCTAATTTTCTGAGTTCCAAAACAGCGTTCTTTCTGTCACATTATGCCTAAGATCCAAAGTTCAAAGAGTATGTCTAAGTTGCTCTTTTTTTTAAATTGAAGTATAGTTGATTTACAATATTGGGTTAGTTTCTGATATACGCAAAGTGATTGTTATACATATGTGTGTGTATATATATATATGTATGTATATTCTTTTTCAGGTTCTTTTTAAGTTGCTCTTTTAAATAGCACCTAAACCAATTATATTATTTATAATTTAGTGAGCTATTGCTTTACTCAATACTCCTCTCCCCCTTTGTCAGATATTATTGATCATCATAAATGAACTTTAAGCAATTTATGATCCCATGATATTTATTCCAAGTTATTTGTAATTCTTAATATAAAATAGGTTATCTTTGTAGTGCATAATTATCAAAATATTCTCCATGTTTTGCAACACTCTCTCCCTCATAAAGTAACAACCAGAAATGGGGAATAGATGATATATATAATAATTAAAGGAAGATATTGAAAAATTTTAGTCCCAGTATGTTTGGGAAAGTAATTTTCAAAAGTGAAGGGAAAAAAAAAACCTAACATCAAGAAAGTCAACAGAGGGAAGAGAGCATTGGGCTAGGAATCAAGAAACAAAACTTTTAGTTTTGGTTCAGGAAATTCTGTTTTCTTTCCAGGCCTCAATTTCCTCAGTTGAGGAGTTGAATTTTAAGCATCTTCTCTGATCTACATCCATAATTCTAAATCTGAGTTCAGTGGACAGAGACCCTGGAGAGGGACATTTAGGAAACTATTGAAGGGAGAGCAGCAGGTCCCTCCACAGGGCAAAGCAAAAAAACCGTTACAAACCCGTTCAGTTCTTTGATCTGAGTCTGTCGGTTCCACTAATGAAATGGTTCCCTTTTCTTTTTTTTCTTCTTCAGATCAAGAGTGAATTTTTCATACTTCTTAATGGCATTTGCTTTAAAATTATAACATCTTTGTAAACAAAACAAGCCAATATTATTAAAGGACTGTAAGGACTGTAGCTTGATTCTGATTTTTCAACTTAGAAATGATACCGCTCCTAGATATACTAGAATTTTTTTTAAAGCTTATCTTGAAAGGTTTTCTCCAAATTGCCTTATGTCTCTTTTAGCACAGCAGGCACGTAATGGCTCGTAATCACCACCCAATTGATTTTGAGACTATTTCTTTGTGGGTGAATAGGATGAGTAGGAAACATCCCACAGGACTGGGGAGGGAGTGTCAAGGGAGTAGCATAGATCCAGGAGTGAGACAGCCAGGGGTAAGTAACCAGAGGGGCAGATGAGCTTGAAAAGTGGTCAGCCTTCTCCCAACAGCCTCTCTGAGTTCTGTTCAGCCCTGCCCTTATTGTGATTTTCTTTGGCGCTGGTTCTGACAGTTCTCCCAATTCTTCCCTCACTTCCCACGCTCCTAGAGCTTATCTGCTAGGTTAGTAATCATTTGGTTAATGAATACTAGTTGCTCCCTGCCTACTTGCTGAAAGGGTTTCATCGAGGGAGTGGAGGAATTCAGCCTATGCTTAGAGATATCAGTCTCTAAGCATGAAGGAACTTAAGCATGGAAGAGAGGATTTATGGGTTCCTTCAACAGTGAGCTAAAAATTAGTTTTTCTTTCACTGAAGAAGTGATCTGGTACTTTAAAGAAAAGTAGAGTTGCACAGAGGGCACCTGGGTTCTAGGCTGTGATATTTCAGAATTCCTTGGGAGTAAAGAGAACTTGCTGTTGGCTCTGGAATCCAGATGCCCCTTGCTAACCTCAGGGACCTATACTATTTAGGAATCAGCTTCTTTCACAGCTGGCTGCCATTATTAGAACTATTCAGAAAAACCACTGTTACCTCTGTGGCAACATCCTGAGGCTTATGTCTGAAAAAGAGTTCAAGTAGGAGATGAGGAGTTGGGTCAGATAGATCTTTTCCGTTTCTTTCATTAGGACCACTTAGCTCCCTGAGGGAAACTAACCCTTGTAACAGGTCCCAGACTGATACAGGTCATAAGCAAAGAAACCCAAGAGCCTCTTGTTAAGTTACTCAGTTGCTGACCTTCAAATAAGTCTCTGCAGTGTTCCTTCTCTGAGCTTACCCTGGCCCTGAGTAGTAGGCTCTCAACTTGGTCCTTATGACTGATCCAGGTAATAGCATTTGTTAGGTTTTTATATCTGACTCTGACTCTGCTTTGGAATTGGAGTTCTTCTTTGATCTTCTCAACCTCATGGAACTTCGAACCCAATCCTGAAACCCAAGTCTGCACAATTGAATCCTTACAAATAGCTATTTCTCTGATGCCTTTCATCAGTTTACTTGAAACATCACCTATTGTCGGTGTCTGACTCCTAACAAATTGCTCCACTTTTGGATTTACACATGTTTACACTGTAGGACCTTCCTGCTACTCCTATAGTAGTCTACATGAACCATCTACTTACTGCCAGATTCCCTTGATATCATGTCTTGCCTGCATATTTAGATTTTTTATTTTTGGTGCCTATTGAGTAGACCTGATTTCCTGCGTGGTCCCAATGGGATTACTTATAGTCATTTTCAAACTTTAATGTGCATGAAAATCACCAAGAGTGCTTATTAGAAGTGCAGGTTCTGGGGTTCTACCCTTAGAAATTGTGATTCAGTAACTCTGTGAAATCGGGCTTAGACATCTGCATTTAAACACATACCCCTAGGTGAGAGGGGTTCAGGATGGGGAACACATGTAAATCCATGGCTGATTCGTGTCAATGTATGGCAAAAACCACTACAATATTGTAAAGTAATTAGCCTCCAACTAATAAAAATAAATGAAAAATAAATAAATAAATAAACACATACCCCTAAATAATTTTGGAGTAGATAGTATAAAAAAACACAATTTGAGACGACAGTTCTATTCTCTGGGACTTGATCCTTCCTTAGGCCCTTCCCATTACTAACCACACTTGATTTTGACAGATCATGAAAAAATTGCTTTACCATGAGGAATTTCTGAATATTATAATTAGTTACACTTTAGAATTATTTTTGATTCTGTTTTTCTACTCATTAAAAACTTTACAGAGGTTCTAATACCTCGTTAACTGAACTCTGACTAGTCATTCAAGTATACCACAATTTAGAGTCCAGATTTTGCTCATGCTTTGGGTTCTAATTTCTTGTGGTGAAGAAAACAGGGTGTTTCAGAAATGCATGAATTATTGTCTCCATCAGCACTTTGCATTTATTTCAGAGAAAGAAAAGAGTAAAGATCAGAACAAAGATCAGTGAAATAGAAAAGTAGAGGGAAAATAAATGAAATAAAAGTTGCTTATTTGGGAAGATCAATTAAAATTGATAAACCTCTAGCCAGACTGATAAGGAAGAAAAGATTTAGGATACAAATTACTAATTCCAAGAATGAGAGAAGTGGCATCATTACATATTATGCTAGGATAATAAGGATAATGAGAGAGTATTATGAAAAACTTAGGTACTAATAAATTCAACAACTTAAAAGAAATTAGCAAATTCATTTCAAAAGACACACGCTATCAAAGCTTACTCAAGAAAAAATAGATAACCTGAATGACCCTATATCTGTTAAAGAAATTAAATTTGTAGTTAAAAATATTCCCATGAAATAAATGACAGGCCCAATAGCTTCACTTGGGAATTCTGCTAAACTTTTAAGGAAGAGGGGGAAAAAAAAAAATTCTCACAAACACTTCCATACAATTGAAGAGAAAGGAATACTTCCCAACTCATTCTGTAAGGCCAGCATCACCCTGATACCAGAACCAGACAACATTACAATAAAAGAAGGTTACAGACCAATATCCGTTGTGAACATAGATGCAAATGTTCTAAAGAAAAAGGAGCTCACAATTCTTTACTAAAAGCAAAACCCCAGTGCTTCTCTTAATTCAGTTGAGGTTTTTGGTAGAAAGCCACATGCATTTACATCTCTAATAAAATATATACTACAGAGGTACACTTTGGTATTTGGTGTTCCTAAAAAACTGATTCAAAGTGAGGAAGCACTAGAACATAAAAAAGCCACAAACAGAAATGGCTTTGCCCTCCAGGGGACTTTATAACTGCCTTCACTATATAAAGGTAGGAGACCTATGGTTATATTTATTATAATTTAATTTTTATAATTTAATATTTATTATAATTTATAATTTATTTGACACTCTGGATAGGATTTAACTTTAAGATAAGCTTATTCTTTGTTTCCTTTGGCAGTCACTTTTACATTTTAAAAAATCAGGAGCAATTATCACTTGTAATTTCAGAGTTTTAAAATTCCTTCAATGACTTGTTCTAGAATATTTAAAGTTTATGGTATCTAGACAATATTTCGCCCACTTTGTCTCATTTCTCCTGAAATTTGTCAAGATTTACAGTAATGAAGGTAAAAGAAATATATTGAATCTATATTTTAAAAGTTGAATTTTTCAGTGCTTCATTTCATTCAATGCTTTATATTTTTGTGTGTTTTTTCATGATAATCTAGCAGATGATAGATAATCTTTACTCATAAAATTATGAACCAAATATGTTTTATTCATATATCATTTAATTAGAAATATTTTGGTTAACTTTTGTGTTTATGTCTGTCTTATCATAAATCTTCAGTTAATTGGTTTACTTAAAAGATGTGTGTAGTACTATCCTTGATCCACAGAGAGATAACCAACTTTCTTTTTTTTATAGCCTTCATGTTTGGATTAACTCTTCTTCCTAACCACAGAATGTGCTTTTTAAAAAGTAAATTCTAGCAGTATTACCAAGTTCTTGCTGACATGTTTTATCATGATAATTACTACTTCTAATTTTGAAACTAACCCATAAGATCGTATGGACTATGAAAAATGCATCGCAATTTATTATAAATATAGCATTACTGTAAATACTAACACAATTGTTGCATACTTATTTAGATTAAATTATTTTATGATAAAAGTGTCACTTAAGAACAAATCAAAAAGCTATTTGGTAAGACACTGAAAAATTTTGTGATAATTGAGTGCCTTAATTATGCATGGAGATAATAAACAAATTAAGGGTATAATTGAAGGAAGTGCCACCTTGGATTAATGACTCTCCAAATGTTATAGTCAAATAATTATCCTTCATTTCTGGTTTGATAGAATAATTAAGTTAAAAATGTGACCCTGAAACTGCTTTAGAAAACCACTACTATCACAACAACAACAACAACAACCATCATGCTAACAAATAATAATAGCAATTATTACTACCACTAAGTGAGGAACAGTCCCTCACTTTTCTTTTTGTGGAACCACCTCTCCTCCATTGTTAGTTTATATAGTTTAGGTAGATTTGCTCCAGCCCCAGATTGCAGAGGGGGCAATAAAGTTTAGATTCAGCCAATTTGAGAATCTCATCCCAATGGCCAGAACATTGCCTTACAGGAGCAAGGGAGGCAAGCTATGTCAGTGAATACTTCCCCCAAGACCATTTCTATTGTTTTCAGTAATAGTATGGATAAGATTGCTGCAATACATGTGGACATTGAGGATACAAAATTCAATTCACTTCTACTTCTTCCTCTGTCTCTAAAGTTATGATGGAAGATTGGAAAACATTCATGGGCCTGCCTAAGCCCTGTTCCTGTAATTCATGTGGGCTGTATAAAGTATACTGTATATAGTGCTACCTATTTTATCCTCATACTAAAGTCTGAATATCAGTGAAATCAGGGTTTGATATACTATGTTTTTTTCTGATATAAATTAAAGTAGATACATGATTATTAAGAAAATTTAGTTACATACTGCCTAAAATAATTTCATGTTTTGCAGTAGTCTGCATACCACATTTTGGAAAATTCTGGACTAGAGAAGATGTCACACTGTGCCGTGTTTTTTAGAATGCTACATTTGTTTACTCGTTTGTGTTTAAAGTTATAACATCTCCCTCCCCCCCAAAAAGAAACCACTATGAGCAGTTCTGGGGGAAAAAGTCACACCCAGAGGAAGAAATGTTTTGGATTGTATTTTAACTTGTGTTTTGTGCCAGTATGGATATGAATCAATTATGAGGTGGTCCTTTTTGCATATTTGATAAAGTTTTTCTCTTCTCATCCATGCCATTTCTCTGGAGCCTAATCTGTAGGTCTGGGCAAAAGGAAGCCAGCCTCTAATGGCTCCAAAATTAGTATGTCTTTCTCTCACTCTCCTGTTCAAATAAGACCTCTCACTTTAGTTTCCTTCTGTGAATAATGATAAATTAGGCTCAAAAAGTTGGGACATGTCTGTTTGGTTTACTGTGTTAATCTGTAGCACCATGCCAGTGCTCAGCACAGAGTAGGGCTCGATGCATATTTGTTGAATGAATGAATAAACGAATGAGCATATTCATACACAGGCTTGTCAAGTGAACATGTCAGGTACTGTTATTATTGATGATGAAACTGAAGCTAGAAGAAGTTATAAAGTCTTTCATGTCATATAATCAATGACAGAATTGTCTTTTACCCTTTGTGTAGATCCCTGAACTACATTTAGTGAGTAAATAAGTTAATGAAACAATAATATGTGTTGTTCTTTTAAACATAATCATACTTTATTGGTTCTAAAAGGTACATTTCAAAGAGAGACAAACTGGCTTCATGTTGTTAAGAACCAAGTGAAGGTGGGGTAGGAATGAGGGGATAAAATGGGCAAATTTACAATAACTTGAATATCTTAGAAATAGCTTGAACATACTGTCTATTAATAAGAGTAATTTAATGATGGAATAACAGCGAATGCCTTAAAGTAGCTCACACACCAGTTTTTGTCTGTGTCATAAAAATGTGATTAATAAGAAAATTGTTTCATGCTGGAAAATGCTTCTTGTGAGATCTGTATTTTGGTACACAAAGCATTTGTTTCTATTTACCTTGAAAAAAATCCTCCTCAGAGATAGCATGTGGAGAGCAGCCATCTGTCCAGGGTTACACTTCTGAATTGCTATTTCTCTGAACTTGCTGGACTCTGTATATGTTAATTTTAAAAATAAGGACTGTTTTCACCCTTTATTAAATTTGTTTGTCAACACTATTATAAAGATGTAGTTATAATCTAATGTGTGTTAATAACTGTTAATTGGCTATTGAATAACAAACTGGGAGCCCTGGAGTCTCTGAATTCAACTGCTGACTGTTTTTACTGTGCCCCTAGACTTTGGAACAAATCATTGTATACGTCTTCGCCTTCCTCCAGATAAATAGTTTTGAATGTTCGTGAAATGAGGGGCAACTCATATGCTTTTTAGTTGATTATGACTCTGCTAGAACTGAACTAAGGTGCAGGAGAAGGTAAAAGGGGAGTATACATGGCAGTGATCTTAATTCTTATACCCACTACTCTAATCTGACCTCAGAAGTCTGATGCTGAGCAAGTGGAAAGAGACCCAACTATCACCAGGTAAGCATCTCTTCTGGATGAAGCTATTGCCTTAAAACAGACACAGAGTTTTAAAAGGCTCTTTTCATGTGCATCATCTCATGTAAACCTCATTCAACCATGGAGTGTAATAGGGCTGGTTTTTTGTTTTGTTTTTTTTTTTTTTTTTTGCAGTGGGTGGGGCCTACTCTCTAGTTGCAATGTGTGGGCTTCTCATTGCAGTGACTTCTCTTGTTGTGGAGCATGGGCTCTAGAGTACTCAGGCTTCAGTAGATGTGGGCTTCTTATAGCTCAGTTGGTAAAGACTTTGCCTGCAGTGCAGGAAACCCGAATTCGATTCCTGGGTTGGGAAGATCCCCTGGAGAAGGCAATGGAAACTCTCTCCAGTAATCTTGCCTGGAGAATCCCATGGACAGAGGAGCTTGGCAGGCTACAGTCCATGGGGTTGCAAGAGTCAACCCCCACCCCAAACTACTTTATTTGATGTGATTTGTTAATTAAACAAATATTAATAAAGTTTTCATGTATGCCCATTACATTACTATGAGATAAAGAATGTGAAGTGTGTCATCAGAATAGAAAACCCAAATTTGGTAGTCAGGGAAGGTTTTCTGGAAGAAATGACATCTAACCCAAAGGACGGGTAGAAGTTATCCTGGTAAAGAGGGGAAGGAAGAGTGTTCCACTCAGGAGGAACAATAAGAAATGTTGAAAGAGCTGAAATTCAGTTATTATGCAGGAGCCCACAGTGATAGCGGCAGGAAATGTGAAAAAGTTGTAAAGATGGGCAGAGGCCTTCGTCTAGGGCTGGTTTTATTACCCTGGTTTTACTGGTGACAGAATAGAGGCTCAGATTAGCTAGGTGATTTGATCAAAGTAACACAGTTGTTGGGTGGTAGAGCTGGGATTTTAATTCGTATTTTCAAATCTCTTTACATAATGCAAAAATCTTTGATTTTTCTGGGGAAGAACATTGTAAGAAGTTAAAGGAAATATGTCATTTATAGTTGGTAGAGTGTTAACTACTTTGACCCCCTTGCAAGATTTTGTCTTTATGTAATATCTTTTACTTAAGCAAAAATCTGGTGGCTCAGACAGTAAAGAATCGCCTGCAATGTGGGAGCCCTGGGTTAGATCCCTGGGTTGGGAAGATCCGCTGAAGGAGGGCATGCTATTCCTAAAACAGCTTGGAAGAGAATGAAAAATTTTTATTGTTTCTTTTCAACTTTCTCCTCAGAAGATCAAGGGACATTTTATTCTTGGGTCATTTACTTCACCAAACTTCTATTGAGTGCCATGTACCAGACCATTACCAGCATTCTCCTCTTTTGTCCTGGTGTTATGCCATTGGATGATGCTACTGAGAACACAGTAGAAGGCTTTTATTTCCCTTATAAAATGTGAGTGCTTGGTGGCCACTTGTAAGGACTTCTGTCCTGCTAAATAAGCAAGGGTGGAATTTTCTGTTCCTCTGTGTATGATGAGTACTTTAACATATATTGCCTTATTGCTGTGAGATGTTTCACAAGCATTTGCTATTAGAAATTAAACTCCTTGGAGGAGGAAACCATGGGTTATTTTACGCCACTTCTCTACTAAGGACAATTCCTTAATAGTGAGGAATTCTTTGCCAGGGAGTCCATGGATGGATGGGCTTGTGAGCTCCCTGAAATTTAAAAAAATTAATTTTGCACGTGCAATTTTTGAAACAGATCCATCGTTTTCATTAGATTCTCAAAGGGTTCAGAGACTCAGTGGCTAACCACTATAAATTAACACTCTGATGGACTTTTGATGCCTACTTGAGTGGGAGAAACAACAGCAAGACAGATGTGACCTTGATGTACAAGAGAGTGTTGTCATGATCAGAAGGCATGTTTGGGGATGGCTCTCAGTCCCCCAACACTGGAGATGTTAATAGTTGGATAGCCCATCACTGATAATGTTGTTGGGATGTTGATTCTTTTTGCCTTATGATTTTATGATAATATCAATCTTCACTAAAGAATACTTCACATTCTTCACACCTTATCCTGACATCATGTCCATTTTTGTGTGATTCACTGTTTGGACTGTTTATACACCTAAAGAATCTGTTTGACAGTTAACCAGAAAGCATGCAAATCAAGCTATGAAAACTGTGACCCTAGGAATGTGTGTGAAATACCAAATAACAGGCAGGGAACTTAGCATGAACTCTAGAAAATAAAGAGAAGGTAGAATGTTTTTTGAATTAAAGATAGAAGATCAGAAGATAGTAGTTGACAGGCAGGTCGACACAGTTACTAATAGATGAAATAGAATAGGATTTAATTTGGTACTAAATTGGACTAGTTACCTGTAAATTGAGGCCTCTGAGCAATTTTAGTTGGTGCTGCAACTTTGCTACTTTCATTCAAAGAAATTAGGACAATGCAGGTTGAGATGAGAAGTGAAAAGTGGTAAAAACATTCATTTTCAAGTATGTACATATACAAATTAGTGCATGAATAAAACAGCATGTTTGGATTTCCCTGGTGGTCCAGTGGTTAAGAATCTGCCTGTCAGTGCAGGAGACACAGGTTCCATCCCTGGTCTGGGGAGATTCCACGTGCTGCAGGGCAACTATGCCTGTGCACCCTAGAGCCCATGTTCCACAACAAGAGAAGCCACCGCCAGAAGACTGTGCATACCAACTAGAGAGCAGCCCCTGCTCACTGCAACTAAAGAAAATCTGCCCACAACAACAGAGAACCAGTGCAGCCAAAAACTGAATACATAAATAAATATTTTAAAAGAGCATTAAAACTACATGTTCATGCCTTGATACCCATAGAGATAAGAATCAATCCACACTTATATATTCATTCACACATATGCCAGATGTAAGGAGTATTAAATATGGTATCTGATAGACAGTTTTCACATGCAGGGAAATAGTATTTCAAAGCAAGTATCTGATGGATGAGAGGCTATTTTGGGTGATATCCTGATGCCTCTTTCAGGGTTAATGTCACAAAACTTCACAGGGTGTATAAGGAACTAAGTGTAGGCAGAACCCAAGCTGACAGGATCGTATCATACCAAGAGCTAGTCTCGGTGAGAGATGTCGTACAAATATCCATTATAATCTACAGGAATCTGGCCACCATTACATGCTCCAGTTTTCCGTGGAAGAGTGTATTTGTTAAAACACAACTATCAACAGCTCCGGTCCCAGGTTGCTGGATGGCGTAGGGCCCTTTAATCAAGTGTCTCCTCAACATGCTTTCTGATGATCTTCTGAGCTGGCTGTTTTATTTACTCTTTAACATTCTGCAAAGTCTCAGCATCCTTTAGCTTGTACATTTTTGATGAGTATGGTATTGCTATTTTTACATGTTTTGTAAACTTCTTTGAGGAATGCAGGGGTACATGGAGAGAAAGAAACAGTGGTGAACGTCTTCCTTTATTTAATCCATCCATGCCCCAGTCTTGCAGAGACCAATCTAAAGCTGTACCTGTTAGAGCTAGCTGATTTGCCAAGTGTTTTTCCTCCGAAGGGACATCACCTATTTTTAGCAACAAAGAAGTGTTAGGAAGGGGAGGAAGGCATACCTCAGAAGGACAGATCTGAAATGAAGCCCAGAATACTGAAGAGAGCAGTGTGGAAAAGCAAAAGAGTGCCTAGTGAAAGGTCACTGAAGCAGTGAGCACAGAGCTAATGTTCTGGATGGTTGTAGGAAAAGCCTCAATTAAGAGTTCTGTTAATAGAGAATTTAGGAAATGTTATTAAAAAGTTCTCTAAGCCAATCTAATAAAGGAAATTAGGACATGGCAACTAGGCTGGTTGTTTAATTTATTCAGTAATCTGTATTTTTTAAGATTGATGCAAATTATCAACACATTTATTGAGCAACTATATGTATACAAAGCATTCTGTTAGGAAATATGAGTGAAAGGTGAGATGATGGTATTTTAAAAACACAAGATGAGTACATGTTCTCCAAAAATGTAAGGAAAACTCTGTTAAGAACTGTGTTTGGTACTTTATAACAACTATTAGGGAACTTCCCTGTTGGTCCAGTGGTTAACTTTGCCGTCTAATCCAGGAGGTGTGGGTTCCATTCCTGGTCAGAGACCTAAGATCCCACATACCCCACAGCCAAAACACCAAAACATAAAACAGAGGCAATATTGTAGCAAGTTCAATAGATGCTTTAAAAAAATGGTCCACATAAAAAAAAAAAAATCTTAAAAAAAAAAAAAACAGCTGTTGGGAATTAAAATTATCCCTATTTTAACAGGTGAACAGCCTGGGACTCAGAATTTAAGTTGCTTCCTCCCTCCCTCTCTCCCTTCCTCTTCTCTCTTTTTTTTCAAAAGCTTGAGCTCAAAAGCCTTATGGAACATGGTGCCTTTTTCCAAGTTTTCACTTTTTCTAAAGGTAGAAGAATTATATATTAAGAGCTGTAGTAGAGATATAAACCCAATAATATAGGAGCTCAGAGATTGAAGCAGTCCATTCTGTTTGATGATATAAGAGAAGGCTTCCTGGAAGAGGTAATATTCAAAGTGAGTCTTAAGAGTGAAGAGTCCATCTAGTAGACAAGAAAGATAAGGCAACAATAATAGTGTGGAAGCCATTACCAGATGCCCACTCAGCACACATTACCTTCTTTCTTTCTGGGAGTGCTGAGATTTTGCTCAAGTGTCTCCTCACCTGCTTGACCCAAGGGAGAATGATCCTATTGCTGCCTTCAGGAGGAAGTGCTGATTGATTAACCGTTTATGGTAAGTCCACTCCTCTTGTTTGATTAATCTAGGGCTGGGCATATGGACCAATTCTGGCCAATGAGATATAAAAGGAAACCTGCTGGGGAGCCTTAGGAAATGCTTCTTGCCCTTAAGAAGGAAACACTGAAAGAGATAGCCCTTCTCTCTGCCACCCCCCACCCCCCAATATTGCTGTTCTTGGAAGTGATGCTTAGAACTACCACAACTATCTTGTGACTGTGAAGGGAGCCAATCTGAGGGCAAATCAAAATTTCTGAGGATGGTAAAGCAAAGAGATAATAAAAAGAACCAGCATCTTCAATGATATTGTTGGGTTCTGAACAACCTTTTCAACTTCCTGTCACATGATGTCATAGTTGTTTTTGTTCTATCAACCACTTTGAATTAGAGTCTTCTGCAGCAGCATCCTCACTGACAACAGAGCAGACGCAGAGGCAAAAGACTCAGAACAATCACAGGCTACTTAGAAATTGCCCCCAGTTCTTCCTGACTGAAGTGCAGGATGTGGTGTTGAGAGTAGGGTGATGGCTAGAGACAAGGTGAAATGATAGCCAAGGATCAGAGCATGAAGGGCCTCATATGTCAGAATCAAATAATTGGACACTATTTTGTAAATAGTCAACAGGCATTGAAGAGTTTTAAATAAGGTAATGGCATAATTAGATTTGCAGTTTAGAAGCATTCCTCTGACTATGGTGTGGAAGATTGAAGAGGGCAAGAAGGTTGGTGAGATGCCAAGGTCACTGAACTCAGGGACACTTGGAGTCATGTGTAGTTTGGTCTCTCCGTTATCATCCCATTTTAGCCTGGAAAGACAGAGGTTAAGACAGACATTATGTGCAAAGTGAAGGATTAGAGGGAGACAGAAGACACTTCAAGATTTTATGGAGGAGGAGTATGTTGGGGGTCATGGAGAGTTTCAAAGAGCAGATTGGATATCTGAACAGTGATCTGAACACTGAAGGACTTAGAAAGCATGGGGGTTGAGTAGAGCGTAAAATAACATAAGGAAATGACAAGTCAAGCTGAAATGGAGAGTTTTATGCAGGGATGGTAAAGCTGGAATGGTCACTTGCAACCAAAATGACAGAGGGGAAAAAACCTGAAATTTTACCCTAATTTCATCACTTACCAGTTGCAGAACACTTGATAAAATTTTGTTTCCTAACTGGTTGAGTTGGGATTACAAACATGTGCTTTATTAACATCACCAAGTGATATCACATGGATAGCATATACCCTCTGCTATGTGATGAGAAAGACACTTCCCCTTTGTGGTATTCTTTAAAAAACCCCATAACCCAAGTCTCCTTGTGAGAAAAACATCAGACACACCTAATTTGAGGAACACTCTACAAAATACCTGACCAGCACTTCTTAAAACTATCAAGGTCATGAAAAACAAAAACAGGAAACTGTCACAAACCAGAGGGGATACAACAACTGAATGCAATGTAGTATCCTAGACTAGATCCTAGAAAAGAAAAAAAGACAAGAGTTTAGTTAATACTAATTTACTTGTGTTGGTTTCTCAATTTTTAAGAACTAACCACAGTAATGTAAATAATAGCAATAGGGGCCACTGAAACTGTGGGAGGTGGATACTATCACTGCTATTTTTGCAACTTAAATCTAAAATTATGTCAAGATAAAGTTTATATAAAAACTATATATTCTTCACTGAGTTGTTTCGAGGATTAAATGAAAGAAGAAAAGCAAAGCAGTATGATGCCTGACATGTAATAGGGCCTCAAATGTTTCTCCATAAACTGATGATTCTTGAATTCACAAAATGTATAAAACTCACCTAGAGGTATTTTGTCAGAAAAACGAGCAAGTCCCAGGGCCTCAGTCTCAGAGTTTCTGTTTTAGTAGTTCTAGAGTAGGGCCCAGGAGTGAGCATTTGTGATAGGTGCCCTCTGGAGAATTGCCACAGACTGCCAGGACCCTAGGGTAAGAATTGTGCATTTCCCCAGGAGGAAAGCAGCGGAGATAGAATGCCTGCTCCACTTGCCACAAATGTAGAGAAAGAGGGAAACAAACAAGTGAGGACTTCCAAACCTGTAAGTTACAATTTAAATCATTACAGATGAATTTGGGATAAAGAAGGGGTCTGATTAGGTAGCCACTTAATAACAGCAGTGTAGTTGAAATCTAAGTTTTATTCATTTGAGCTACCTAGAAATATTCAGCTGTTTTTTCTGCTGAAATACACAGATGACCCGTGGGACAAAGGCAAGTTTATCCCCTTCAATTACAAATAAGCTAACTGAAGCTGAGAGAAGAGACGTGACTGGTTTAAGGTCACAGAGTTCGTTACCGAGAAAATAGATTGGAAACCACTCTTTTTTCAGTTTTATTGAGGTATAATTGACAAATAGAAATGTATAAGGTGGAGTATATGATGTTTTGATACACAAATACATTGTGAAGTGATCACTATAATCAAGCTAATTAACATACCGCTCAACAGTTAGCCATCTTTTTTGTGTGTGATGAGAACACAAGATTTACTCTTTTAGTAGATTTCAAGTATACAGTACAGTATTGTTAACTGTAGTCACCATGCTATACATTAGATCTTCAGAACTTATTATCTTGCATAATTGAAACTCTGTACCCTGCTGGTTCAGTGGCAGAGAATCCGCCTGCCAATGCAGGATTCTCAGGTTTCATCCCTGGGTCAGGAAGATCCCCTGGAGAAGGAAATGGCAACCCACTCCAGTATTCTTGCCTGGGAGATCCCATGGACAGAGGAGCCTGGCAGGCTACAGTCCATGGGGTCACAAAGAATCAGACAAAACTTAGTGACTAAACAACAAAGGTGAGATCATGTGGTGGTTGCCATTCTGTGTCTCGCTTATTTCACTTAGCATACTGCTCTCTAGGTTCATCCCTGTTGTTGCAAAGGGCAGGATTTCTTTTTTTTAACGGTTGAATAGCATTCCATTATTATATAGCGTTCACATTTTCTTTATCCACTCATCAGTTGATAAATACTGAGGGTGTTTCCACATCTTTGCCATTGTGAATAATACTGCAATGAACACTGGAGTTCAGATATCTCTTTGAGATAGTGATTTCTTTTCCTTTGAATATATACCCAGAAATGGAATTGCTGAATGACATGGTAATTTTTTTTGCAGAGCTTCCATACTGTTTTCCATAGTGGCTGTACCAGTTTACATTCCCACCAATATGGTACACAAGAGCAGAAGCCTCTTTTGCAAGCTTCAGCCCAGGTGTTCTTTCTGTTACCAGATAATCAATCATTGAATGCCTCACTCAGAGTCTCTTAAGGGCTTTCATATGCGCTCTAGAAAAAGAGAAAGGATGTCTGACTTGTTGAGGAGAATGCCAAAAGTTTGTTTACTTAAGTCTCGCTGACAGATTTGTTCTTGGCCCACTGTATTTTAGAATGAATAACTCAGTTTTCACTTCAGCTAGATAAAAAGGGATCATCTGAACAGGAAAATAGACCCTTTGTGAACAGTCTTCAGTCATGCTCAGCTTCCATATCCTCACCCATGTCAGCAATGTGTTTGTTATTAACCTGAAAAATCTCACCAGGATTTCAGATTGCTGACTGGCAAAGGCAGCACCCCTCTGTGCCCTGGCTCAAGCCTAACCAGAGTACCATAAGATATATTGCTTTTAACTATTCTGTTCCAAGATGGTTTGAAACACAAGGCCTTCTAGGAGAAATAGAAGCCAAGGCACATTCTCTGTTTTTCCCATCACTCTAACTTTGTGTAAGTAAGATCTGATTTAAATCAAGGGCATCTTCTCAGCACATTTGGCCTTGCCCCTCATATTGCATTTCCCGGGCTATGCTCTGCCCAACCACATTTCCTAAGGCCTGAGAGTCTCCATTATCCCTTGGGGTTTTGATTCCAAGATGACTAAGCAAAAAGTAGATTTTTACTGAAACTCCACTTTCTTGCTATTTCATCCTTAGGTACCCCTGCCCCCCCACCCCTGCCCCAGTCCAGGAAGGCCTTCTCCTTCTACCTCATGTACTGAAAAATGCCCTTACATCATAAACTATATCGTTCCTATGCTCTGACTTATAGTGAAGACCCTTTACTCCAAATACTACAAGTTTGTGACCTATAAATCCCCTTTTCCCCTGCAAAAGATTCTAGCTCTTACAAATGAAATAAATCTTTAGCTTTAACAGTTGCTTTCTTTGAAATAATTTTCATTTAGTTAAGAACCCATTCAGAAGTGAGATCCTAGACTGAAAACAGGGAGATTAGGTTAAAATGTGCACATGAATGGTGAAAGCCCTCAGCTTCTTCCTTTATCCATTAATCTTTCCTCAGGAAGCTGTAGGTGGATGTACTCCATCACAATGAGGGATTAAGTCAAGAAAGAAAAGGTGTGGGATTCTGGAAAACATGGAATGTATAGGGAATCCTTAGGGTGGTCCTGAAGGAAAATCCCAGGATACAGCTGTGCATTAGGCCTAGAGAGCAACCAGTCCAGACTGACAGGGAGTGTGGAGGGCTCCAGGGAAAATGATCATCTGCTTGCTTTCAATATATGGAAAGCTGAATTATTGCCGTTAAAGGGCATGGGAAGATATAGGCACTATAACAATGCAACAACCAAAAAACTCCCAACAGATTCTAAGGAGGAACAAGTCTTGGCTCCAGAAAAAAGAGAGGTAATCATGGTCAACCATTTAACTCAGCAGTGAACAGTATTTAAATGTCCAATTAATGTAAACTCTGTTGCTTTGTTTTAAAAAGAAAGCATGGGACATATTTATGATGGGAAAACACATAGAGGAAGATGGATGAAAGTGAGCTACATTCTCACCAAAATCACGTAGTAAGTCAATGTCCAAAATTGATCAATCAATATGTAACACATATTTAGAAATATGAAGATAATCACAAAGAGAAACAGCTAAAATATTTAAAAATATTTGCCTCAGGGGAGTGGACTATAAACTCCAATAAACTCCACCTAACAAGTCAAGTTTTTAGAAATAAATTGTATTATATATTTAAAGGCTTAAATCAGCAAAAAACAAAAACAAGCCAGGACACTTCAAACTCTACCTGAACCAGCTGGTATTTTCCTTGGTTCAACGCCCTTCACATTTGGTTCCCATCTAATTTGGAAAGAACTTCAGGGAGATTTGCTTTTTTTTTTCAACATGCTACAGTCAACACCCTTGGTTAAGAGGACATACCAGTCTTGTTAGGGCTGCAAAGCAGCTACTGATAGACACTGAATGTAAGCTTGTGATGATTATCATCTCCTTTACTTTAAAGTTTGGGGGGGATTTTCCTATTTCGACCTCAAGTTTTCCTGTTTCAAACCTGTGCTACTTTATGGAAGTTTGCATTATGATTCATATTATTTCAAAAGGTTCATGATATAAACTACTGAACATAAATAGTCCTAGCAGCTCTTAATTGTAATTGATAAAATAGCAACACATTTTATTTTTTCTTATTTACTTATATTGCATGATAAACACAATACTTAATTGGTCTAATTGTTAAACTTGAAGAAGCTATATGGTTGTGATTAAATGCACACTGTGATTTCATCTCTGTACTCTCTTTTTACTTCTCAATGAAAACAGCTCTCACAACTAAGTACATATTACAGGGAAATATGGCAGAAAGTGAAGAAGAACTAAAGAGCCTCTTGACGCAAGTGAAAGAAGAGAGTGAAAAAGTTGGCTTAAAGCTCAACATTCAGAAAACTAAGATTATGGCATCCGGTCCCATCACTTCATAGCAAATAGAGGGGGAAACAGTGACAACAGTGACTGATTTTATTTTTCTGGGCTCCGAAATCACTGCAGATGGTGATTGCAGCCTTGAAATTAAAAGACACTTACTCCTTGGAAGGAAAGTTATGACCAACCTAGAGAGCATATTGAAAAGCAGAGACATTACTTTGCCAACAAAGGTCTGTCTAGTCAAGGCTATGGTTTTTCCAGCAGTCGTGTGGATGTGAGAGTTGGACTATAAGGAAAGCTGAGCACCAAAGAATTGATGCTTTGGAACTGTGGTGTTGGAGAAGACTCTTGAGAGTCCCTTGGACTGCAAGGAGATCCAACCAGTCCATCCTAAAGGAGATCAGTCCTGGGTGTTCATTGGAAGGACTGATGTTGAAGCTGAAACTCCAATACTTTGGCCACTTGATGCGAAGAGCTGACTCATTGGAAAGATTGAGGGCAGGAGGAGAAGGGGATGACAGAGGATGAGATGGTTGGATGGCATCACTGACTAATGGACATGGGTTTGGGTGAACTCCGGGAGTTGGTGATAGACAGGGAGGCCTGGCGTACTGAGCTTCATGGGGTCACCAGGAATCGGACACAACTGAGCAACTGAACTGAACTGAACAGGGAAATATCCCACCATGAACACATTTAATGAATTTATTTGATGCACTTAACTTTTGTCCCAGTATCATGAGCTGTAGTCTGCAGAGTAGTACTTCTCATCTTTCATATTACAAATGTTCGTTTACACCTAGTTAAGGAGCTGAACCTAGAACTTCTCTTTAATGATTCCTACTATAGTGCTTCACTCTTGTCTATTTTAAAATTGCCTTTCTTCCACTTTCTCTGCCTTCTTTTTTTCCTAACACTTCATTTCAACCTCCTAGTTTTGTGAGTTCTTCTCTGGTGTCTCATGAGTACCATTTCTTGGAGATCTTCACACTTTAGCAGTTTTTGCGTTTCTTCAGAGGTTATAAATGTTTCATTAGGTAGGTAAATATTGACAATACATAAATATGTCATGCAATAAGATTAGTAAAAATAATTATGTGTACTCTATTAAGTTCACTTGAGTAATATATTTTATAAGACTAAGTAAATAGAATCCTAGAAACATATACATTTCTTATAAATACTTGTTACCCATCAATGTAGTGTTTATAAATTAACAGTCATGGATTTTTCCCTTGAATACTAAATGCTGGCACAGTCTGGAATCAGTGTGTGATAGCCATATTAGATGAGTACCTGAGCACCTGATGGATGGATGGAGGAAAAACATAGATGGATAAATAGATTAGTCTCACGTTTTGGCTTTCTTCCCCCAAGGTGTTCCTGAATTACTCCTTCAGTGATATAAGATTTTAGCAATAGTAGAAAGCTGAGTTTTCTAGTTTATATGTTTTCATAGGTATGTAATATTTCAGGAACTTACCAGTGGATTCAAGAATAATTATTTATTTTACAAAATGCTTTACCTGGACTCCTTATTTAAGAAACATTAAATCTCATGTAATGTACAAAGCAAGCCTGTCCCATATATGTGTTACTCCTGTAGTTTTGATATATTTTGTCCTCCCTAAATTGTTGGCTGTCAGCAATTCCAGGGATCAAGTTGAATACAATGAACTTAAGATACTTATTTACTGAGGTGCTTGATCTAACATTTTACTTTTGATTGTGGACTGAGCTTCTGTCTGACAATAGGTCCCTGGAAATGAAATACAGCATCATTGCTGGATGTTTTATAAAATCATTTTATCAAGTGAAAGTTAACTAAAAAAATAAACAAACATGTATTTTAACTATGATTTTTCTAAATATGAAGAAAAATATGGGAAGTATAACCAAAATCATGAACCCATCACCCAGTTTTAATAAATACTAAAATATTAGCATATTTTCCTATAAAATATTAAAGGATGCCCTTAAACCATTTCCTTCTCTTCCTCCTTAGAAGTAACCACTAGTCCAAAGTTGGTATGTGGGATTCACTTAATGCTTTTCTGTTTTTAAAAAATTATGTAAAAATCATAAATTAGTCTGTGGTCCTGTGTGTTTCAAAATTTTAAACAAATGGCATCATGCCATATAAGTCCTTTTACAACTTGATTTTTCCATTGAGCATTAGATTGTTGAGATTTATCCCTAGCTCATTCATAAATAAAGCCAGTTATTTATCCCTTGCCTTACTGAAGATGCCAAAGTTGTTTCCACTTCTTTTAGTATTACAAATAGTGTTGTGGCCAGCATCCTTAGGTATCTCTTCTTGTGCATATGGACAAAAATTCTTGGAGAGCGATGGCCCTCAAACTTGGGCATGCATTAGAATCACCTCGAATGCATATTTAAACACTAGCTACTGGCTCTGGAGCTGTATACTCTCCACCCTAATATAGAAGCTGCTAAACCCAGGCTTCCATAGCTAAGGACTAAAGATCCATGTCATGATTGCTACTAGCCAAACAAATCTCTACATGTTGCTTTTTTGCCCATATAATTGAGATTTATGTACGGTTTATCATCCAAATCAGAACTCTTCTGAGTGTGAAAGAAGCATAATTAGTATTTATAACATGACACCCTGCTCAACACCCAGTTCTGTATACCTAAAAGCAAAGGAGTCTGGGAAGTGTAGTTGGAAATTCTAGTTTAGAAAGGAAGGTTTACTCTGTGCAGAAATATCTCAAATCAGCCCAAGGCCTTCATAAATTTTTGGACAGGCCTACATAGCAATAATTACTTTGTAATTCTTTGAAGTTTTATTTATTTATTTCCCTATCTTATTCTACTGGCTAGGACTACCAGAACAGTGTTGAATAATTGTGATAATAATCATTTTTCTCTTCTTCCTTGGTCTCAAGAGGAATGCTTCTAAAGTTTCATTATTAATTGTGATGTTTTCTATAGAGTTTTAAAATATACTTTTTTCAGGTTAGGAAATCTGGTTTCATTCCTGATTTTTTGAGGACTTTTTTTTTTTATGATGATGATGTACTAAATTTAATAATGCTTTTTCTACATATAATAAGGTAATTAATGGTTTTTCTCCTCTAGTCTATAAATGTGTTAAAATACATTAAAAGATTTTCTATATTAAGCTAGACTTGAATTCTTAGGATAAATCTTACTTGATAACACTATATATATGTATATATATTTACATTTATGGTATAAATTATTGGATTTTGTATGCTAATATCTTATTTATGATTTTTGTAAATATGTTCAGAAATGAGCTGAGTTAGAAGTTTCCTTTCTAATTTACTTTTTCAGTCTTGACAGTTAATCATCCTCATTAAAATGGTTAGGGAATTTTCCATGTTTTTGTATTCTCTTGAAAAACTTTAAGATAATGATCATTAGAGGTTTGTCTGTGTTTTTCTATAAAACCATCTGGCTTGGTATGATTTTTTATTTTGTGTCCATAGACCACATTATCTCACAAACCGCTATCTTTATTTAAACATGTCTGCATCCTCTAAGACCTCAATGTCAAATCTCATGGACTTTGATGTGAATAAAAACTAAAAATTGAAGAGAGTCCAAGATAGCAACATGGGACTTCCCTCCTGCATGGATACACCTAATGTACAGCTACACATAGAGCAATTCCCTCTGAGAGAAATCTAGAAACCAGCTGAGTAACTTCTACAATCAGGTAACTGAAAAAATACCCATACTGAAATGAGTAGGAAAGACTAAAACATACTTTCTCTTTATAGCCAGGTCCCATCCTTGGCACAGCACCATACAATTGGGGGTGAACATCTAACTCCCAGCTTCTTTCTGAGTTGCAGAGGGTTTGAATTACATATATAGGGTCCCAACATTTAACATTCCCCAATCAAGAGATGGGCCTCTAAAACACCTAACTCTGAAAGTCAATAAGGCTTTCATCCACAAGACCCACAGGACTATGATAAAGACGTAGATTTTAATGTGTGAGTGAGCACTCACTGAGACTGTCCTTCCAGGACTCAGTACATATGGAGCAGGCAAAGATGCCCATCTTCCATTCTTTCCTTGGAAGCAGACTGGCTACATACTTTACAACCTACTCCTGAGGGTCTGGTTTCTAATTTGCACACATCCAGGGGCTAGCTACAATCCCCCACAGAGCCTGGGGGAGCTGGTGGGTGTCTTTCTCACCTTCTCCTTATGGTTCATTCCAGTGGTAAAACTAGATGGCTGTCTCTCTGGAAGGAACTTGTGCCTTGCTTGGCACCCCAGCTTTTGCAACTGCAAGCTGAGGGGTGGGCCTCTGGATCACCCATCACTGATAACCAATGGGTCACATAGAACTGTAGCAAGAAAACAGTTTTTAAATAGGTGCAGGAACACTCCTCCATGACTATACACTCAGATTCAGTGCAGAGGGAACAGGCAAAAATGCTTATCTCCCAGGTTCTCCCTGGAGGGGTTTAACTACATACTTTCCTAGTTGCTGTCTGATGGTCTAGCTTCTAATCTGTTTGCATCTATGTGCTGACTGCGATGTTCCCCTTTGGAACACAGATAAGTCTTGGTATATCCTCTATTATAGCCAGTAAGAACAAAGACAGTGGTTTGAACAATTACAGAAGTTTGAGAGACCACCAGAAGCTTGGGGCAGATTGATTGATGATGTTCATCTTATACTTGCAACCAGTCTGTTCAGATTCAGGAAGGTGGTTATTTTATCTAATGTGCAGAAAACAACAAGTCAAGGAAAATGAAGAAACAGGAAAATGTATTAAACAAAAAACCAAGATAAATTTCCAGAAACCAATCTTAATGAAATGGACATGAATGATTTACCTGATAAGGAGTTAAAATAACAATCATAAAGATGCTCACCAACGTCAGGAGAGCAATACAGTTTAAAAGTTAGGATTTCAACAGATAGAAAATATTAAAAGCATCAAACAGAAATCATGTTTTTGAAGAGTACAATGACTAAACTGAAAAATTCAGTAGAGTTCAATAGCAGACTAACCAAGTGGAAGGAAGGATCAGTAAACTTAAAGTCGAATTCATCCCATAAGAGGGGAGAAAAGAGAAAAGAATGAAAAAGAGTGAAGACAACTTAAGGGACTCATGAAACACCAATAAGCTCATTATGAGAGTCTGAGAAGGAGAAGAGGAAAAAGGAACAGAAAGCATATTCAAAGAAATAATGGCTGAAAACTTCCCTAACCTGGGGAAAGAAGCAGACATCCAGATCTAGGAAGTCAAATGAATACTAAATAAGATGAATCTAAAGAGACCCCCGAATGAAGACATGCTTCAACTAAATTTTAAAAAGCAACTTGTTATGTACAAGGGGAACCCCCATAATATTATTAGCAGGTTTTTCAGCAGAGACTTTGCAGGCCAGAATGGAGTGGGATGATACTTTCCATGTGTTGAAAGAAAAAAAAAACCCTGTTAAACAGGGTGTCAAGAATACCCTACCCAGCAAAATTGACCTTCAGAACTGAAGAAAAGATAGAGTCTTCCAGACAAAGAAAAGCTGAAAAGTTTTATTACTACTAGACAAGTCTTATAAGAAATATTAAAAGGAGTTCTTCAAGCTGAAATGAAAGGATGCTAATTAGTAACACAAAAACACGTAGAAGTGTAAAACTCTCTGATAAAGGTAAATATGCCATTAAGTTCAGAATACTCTAGTATTGTAATGATGATGGGTAAATTTATAACTAGTATAAAAGTTAAAAGGCAAAAGTATTAAAAAACTTTAATACAATAGTTTGAAAATAGTATAAAAAGATGTAACTTGTGACATCAAAAACATAAAATGTAGGGGGAGTATAAAAATGTAGAGCTTCTGTATGCATTTTAAATTGTTTTTTATCAGCTTATAATAGATTATTATAACTGTAAACTATTTTATATAACCTCATGGTAACTGCAAAACAAAAAGTTTACAGTAAATACAAAATATAAAGAAGAAACAATCAACATATACCAGTACAGAAAGTCATTAAATAACAGTGGAAGAGGGCAAGAGAGGAAGAAAGGAACAAAGGAGCTACAAAGCAGCCAGTACGTAATGAACTAAATGGCCAAACCTATCAATAATCACTTTACATGTAAGTAGACTAACTTCTCCAGGCAAAAAACATAGAGTTATTGAATGGATAAAAAAGAAAACCCAACTATATGCTGGGTTGGGTTTTCTACAAGAGACTCACTTCAGCTTTAAAGAAACTCACTTCAGCATAGATTGCAAGTGAGAGGATAAGAAAGACATTTCATGCAAATGGAAACCACAAGAAAGCAAGGGTAGCTGTATATATCAGAGAAGACAGACCTTAAGCCCAAAACTGTAGCAAAGACAAAAAAGTTCATTATATAATGTTAAAGGGATCATTTTAACAAGAGGATATGCAGTTGTAAACAGTTATGCTCCCAAACATGAGACCACCTAAATGTGTAAATATTAACACTTCTGAAGAGAGTTGTTGTTGTTCAGTTGCCCAGTCATGTCTGATTCTTTGTGACTGCATGGATTGCATTACGTCAGGCCTCCCTGTCCTTCTGAAGGGATATCATGATGAAATCGAAAATCTGAATAGACCAGTTAGTAGTCAGGAGACTTATAGTAATCAAAACTTTCCAACAAAGAAAAGTTCAAGATAAAGTGACTTCACTGGTGAATTCTACCAAACATTTAAAGAATTAATACCCATCCTTTTCAATACTTCTCAAACTCTTCAAAAAATTGAAATGAAGGGAACATTTTCAAACTCATTTTATGAGCCCAGTATTACCCTAGTACCAAAGTTAGATAAGGACAATATAAGAAAAATTACAGGTCACTATGTCTGATGAACATAGATGTAAAAATCCTCAACAAAATATTAGCCATCCAAATTCAGTAGTACATTAAAAAGACAACACACCAAGATCAAATGGTATTTATCCCAGGAATACAAAGATGTTTCAACATTTGTAACTCAATAGATTAGATACATCACATTAACAAGATGAAGGATAAAAATCACATGATTATTTCAATAGATGTAGGAAAAAAATTTGACAAAATTCTTTTATGATAAAAATCCTTTTATGATAAAAACTCTCTCAATAAACTTAGTATAGGTAAAACACACTTTAACCTAATCAAGGTGGTATATTACAAACCCACAGCTAACATCATATTCAGTGGAGAAAAGATAAAAGCTTTACCTCTAAGATCAGGAATAAGATTAAGCATACCCACTCTCATCACTTTTGTTCAACATAGTACTGGAAAGCCTAGCCAGAGAAGTTAGGTAAGAAAAAGAAATAAAGGGATCCAAATTGGAAAGGAAGAAGTAAAATTATCTCTGTTTGCTGATGGCATGATAATACATTAGAAAATCCTAAAGACTCCACTATTAGTACTAACAAATGAGTTCAGTAAAGTTGTAGGGTATAATATTAATACACAAAAATCAGTTTTGTTTCTAAATACTTAACAGTGGATTACTGGAAAGAAAAATAAGTGAGACAGACAATGACAAATACTGCATGGTATCACTTATATGTGGAATATTTTTAAAAGTCAAAGTCAAAAGCAGAGGATAGAGTCGTGGTTTCCAGGGCTGGGAGTTGGGTTGATTGGGGGAGACTGGTAAAAAGGTACAAACTTTCAGTTAAAGATGAATAGGGTCTTAGGATCTAATGTATAGCATGCTGAGTACAGTTGATAACTCTGTTAGTGTATAATTGAAATTTGTAATAGAATAGTACTTAATAGTACTTAAATGTTATCACAAAGATAAATATGTGAGTTGTTGGATGTGTTAATTAACTCAATTGTGGGAAACTTTTCACAAGATATTCATATATCAAATAATCACATTATACACTTTAAATATATTACAGTTTTATTTGTCAATTATACTTCAGGAAAGCTGAAATCAAATCATGTCAGAAACTGTTTCTTGGGGTAAAAAGGTGTGGGAGAAATAACACCCTCAGGAAAAAGATGAACCAAAGGGGATGGAACCCTAATGTATTATTGCCCTTAGAAGAAGCAATTCTCAGAGGTCCCAATGAAGGTGAACCCTTTTACCTAAAGCAATGACTTCAATAACACATCCTTTCCTGACTTTCTCCTTCTCTATCTCATTCTCCCTGCTCCTTCACTTCTACTCCCTGTGATGACCCCTCAATAAATGCCCTACACCCAATTATGGTCTAAGGCTTTGCTGGGGGAACCCAATATAAGTCACAAATCTCCTGTAATTTTATACTGTTTATAGGCAAGTATGGTTTTATCACTGATTTTCATGCATGCATTCAGAGATAATGTATAGTATTCTTTTGCATGTTTTTAAACTTTATTTAAACAGTATAATACTATTAAGAAAAACTCAAAAGGGAAATATCATCCTCATGAAAGGAAAATTTCTCTTTTCTTCTGATCTGTTTCTCCATTATTTCTTAAAACAAAACAAAATAAACTTCAAAAAAACCAAAACAATAAAACAATCCTCCCATAATCAAAACAATCTATTTCTGCAACAATATCTTAAACATATAGCTCATGACATAGCATCACAAAATGGTGAAAATTGTAGTCCAGGTGTAGAACAATATCTGTACCTGCTTTCATCATAGCGAAGCATTAGCTTCCATTAGCATAGGCTCCGTTGAAGCCTAGTTCAAGGAAGATGAGGAAGGAAGTAGCATTTCAGTGTGTGAAACGCTAGGTAAACTATATGGCTGTGTCACAGTATTTGTGTGTTTAAGTATAATGGGAAATTAAGTAACTCTGATGCTGCCATCACTGTCATCACTAGGAGTTCATCCTGTGAAAGAATGAAGATGTTCAAAGGAAAGCCTTCAGGCTCATGCCAGAAGATCTTTCCAGCTGCATAAGTGCCTAACTCAGCTACTAGTCCTTACAAATTAAGTTGCTCATTGAAAATTCAGGCTCTAGCCAGAAGCTCCATCTGAAGTCAGAAGTTGAAATCAGTATCTCCTGCTGATCAAACTGTGGCACAGTCAAAGTAATAGGCCTGGCTTCACTTAATCCTCAGTGAGTCCTTCCTTTCCCTATGCATTAGTGTGGCCTTTAAAATCTAAGACTTTCATGTACACTGCAAACCATTCCTTCTCAGGACAGGTGGGAGTAAGAAATCTATCTGTTGCAGTCTGTAGCATTGTATCTTAGAGCTTTAAGTAATGAGTGATATAGTGACATCAACAGAGGACAACCAGATTATTTGGAATAATAATTGACAGGTAAGGGACTGGTAAGGAATGACAGACAGGTAGTAGATGATAAAGTGAAAGTCAAAGTGAAGTCGCTCAGTCATGTCCGACTCTTTGCGACCCCATGGACTGCAGTCTGCCAGGCTCTCCGTCCATGGGATTTTCCAGGCAAGAATTCTAGAGTGGGTTGCCATTTCCTTCTCCAGGGAATCTTCCAGACCCAGGGATCAAACCCGGGTCTCCTGCATTGTAGGCAGACGCTTTTACAGTCTGAGTCATAAGAGTTGTACATTTTGGAGAGAAGGACTTTATTTTCTTTTTTACAAATTTATTTATTTGTCTCTACTGGGTCTTAGTTGCGACACTCAGGATTTAGTTGCAGCATTCGGGATCTTTAATTGCAGCCTCTGAACTCTCATTTGTGGCATGTGGGATCTAGCTGTCCAACCAGGGATCGAACCTGGTCCCCTGCATTGGGAGGGCAGAGTCCTAGCCCTCCAACAGAGAAGTCCCAGGACTTTATTTTCATATACCTTCAGGAACACTGCTGATGATAGTAAAGTAGTAAGAAGTTGATATCAATAAATTGCTAAAAAATCATTTTAAATTAGCACATTTGTCATTTAGAAGCAATGTTTATATGGCAGTGGTTCAGTTCCATTCCCTAGAGAAGAAACTGCTGTTAATGGTTAATTGTGTATCTTTTCAGAAGCTTCTTCTGACTATATAAGCACATACATACCTTGTATTTTTTTTATACAAAGAAATCAGGCAACTTGCGTCATAAACAACTTTCCATATCAGGTCATGTGGATCTTTTAATTTCTCTTTAACTATTGCAGAATATTGTGGGAAGTAATTTTTTCAACCAGTATCCCAATGGACATTTAAGGTGTTTCCAATCTTTAATCTTTAACTAAACCTGCTGGAACAAATAGTATTATTCATATGGCATTCTATTCAAGTATGAGTACATATATTTTTTCTAGGATAAATTCCTATAAAGTAAAATTACTGGGTGAAAACTTATGTACTTTAAACTTTGATTGATATTACCAAATTTCTATCCAAAGAATAAATTTCTTGAAGTAGAATTGCTAGGTCAAGGTGTATATACATTTCACCTTTCAGAAATGTTGTACCAATTTATATTCTTGGACAATATGGCAACCTAGGTAATCTGAAAACCTCAAAAAAGACACCAATATGGCAAACTAGATAATCTGAAAACCTTCTTGGAAAAGACACCTCTAATATTAAACAATATGTAACAAATATCTCATCTGCTAGGCTTGCAAAAGAAAGTAAGGCAAATTCCCAGGGACCAAAATGGAAGTCACTGAAAACCAAGAGAGGAGGCAGTCATTGAAGCCACAGATACCCAGGGACATTTGCTGTTCCTGACAACCAGGACGCTCAGTGTTTAACAGCCACATGAAAATAAGACTTTGGTCACAGCAAAAGTGGAGAATCAAGGTGAGAGCAAGACCTTCGTGTGAAACTGGAATCTCCAAGCACTGTATCTGCCATGAAAAGACGGACTAGAAAAAAACAACCTGCAAGAAGAGATTGTAAAGCAAATTCTCTGGCTTAGCCTGATGATACAGTTGGGAAAAAAAAGTTTCTCCTGAGGATTTATAGCCACAGACATGCCCTCCAGTGGATGAGGGGGTTCTAATGTATACTACCTTGGGCACCTTGGGTGCTTAATAGAAGTGAATACAAGCCCTCTCTAAAGACTTGTGTCTTCAACCCAGCTCCTGTAGGTAAAAGGTTTGATTGAACACAAACACACAATCCAAAGTTGCATCGTACAGGAAGGACAGATTTCCATGCATGAATGTAAAAACAGCAGGATTTTCAGATAGTGAATATTAAATGCATTTTATATTTTTAAAAGGTTTAAGGAAATAACATATGTCAGAAGTAACATGTAACTCAGAATACCCACAAGACCTGACAGATTTAAAAAAGAAACAAAGCGGAACTTAAATTTTGGAATGGAATAGCAGGGCTAATTAAGAAAATTAGACTCAGTTTTGAAAAGAATTAACAAGCTGGAAAGATCTAAAGGAAGTTTCCAAAATGAAGTACAAAGTTACAAGGTGGAAGATATGAAAAATTTTGAACATGTGAACATGAAAAGGATGAACATACATTGTATGGATATTCTAGATGAAGAAGAGATTGGAAGGAAATAGGAAATGTTTGATAAGGTGAGAATTTTACAGAATAGATAAAAGACAACTCATCAGATTTAGGAAGCACAGTGAATTCCAAATTTTTCCCATTTCATTTTAATATTAATAACATATTTTATGAAATGTAATTATATTTTTCAAAACAAAATTAGATTGTTTTGCATTTTGAGAATGTCTTTAGTGTTTGGCTCAAGAAGACAACTGGATTCTCTTATCTGCTTCCACATTCAATCTGTTCCAATATCATGTAGCCTTTGGAAAATTCCAAGTTGTGAGAGTATAAGAAGGAAAAGGACAAATCAGATCTTCTTATTATTATAAATGTAATTTTTACCTTATGGAACTTTTGAAAATTTATCCAGTATCCTCAAAGGTCTCTAGAACACCAGATTTTATAGTAAGTTTCCCATTATGGGTCATGGTTGGTTAACTGGGTATCACAAACAAATATTCTACACATATATGCATATATACTCCCTGTATTTTCTATAAGAATTATACTTTTTCAGGAAATTAGAATACAGCAATGTACACTTGGATTTGAAGCAGAACTCAAGGGATTAATTTCATCTCTCTTCCTTGATTCAGAGGGTACTTCTGGGTCCTGCAGTGCCATTTTTGTAAACGAGTGCATTATGTTCGCATGTACAGAAGTCTTGGATTATACCACATAATTTTTAGTTAATAAAGTGGTAAAGAATTCACCTGCCAGTGAAGGATGCTCAGGTTTGATCCCTGGGTCAAGAAGATCCCCTGGAGAAAGAAATGGCAACCTACTCCAGTATTCTTGCCTGAAATCCCGTGGGCAGAGAAGCCTGGCAGGCTAAGTCCATGTGGGTCGCAAAAGAATAGAACATGACTCAATGGCTAAACAGCAAATAACAACAATAAAGTGGTAGGTAAACCACTTGTTACTGTAGTGTGATTGAGTAATATATGTCAAAGATAAATATGATTCTCTGCTACATAATTGAAAAATTGCCTTAAAAGTGAAGGACAAAATCATCCACCAGGCCAGCACATTGAATTTCAGAATCGTAAGGAAACTAATACAAGTACTGATGCAAAACACTGACTCAGGAGACCAATGCAGGAGAATTAGACATTTTTTAATGGCCTGGGAAAAGGCTCTTTTGCATAGCTTGAGTTAAATTTTGCTATCAAATTTTTTAAATTTGCATTTGATACTTCTCATTTCCTATTTTATGTCATTAAAGAGATGGCCCTCATCTGAATCTATTAAGGGATCAGATTATTTTGCTCTGTTGATCTCATCCACGTTGGACAAACATGATCCACATGTTTTTCCTGTCTTGTTTATTTCATTGTATAAAATCTAAGATGTAAAATGTTATTTCAATAGTTCCCAGGAGGACAGTTATAATAATCCATTAGATTTCAGACATCTTATTTTCAATTAAAAAGACTAACATTCTTCCTAAATATTAAGGTGAGTCCCTAAGGCCTAATCACAATTCGTTTCTGTTGAAACATGGATTAGCTGGCCATTTTTTAACATGGGACAAAATAATGTGACCTGATAGAATTAAGAACTGTTTATTCTCC
Source organism: Muntiacus reevesi (assembly GCF_963930625.1). NCBI lineage: Eukaryota > Metazoa > Chordata > Mammalia > Artiodactyla > Cervidae > Muntiacus > Muntiacus reevesi. The sequence continues at coordinate 237,391,186 of NC_089250.1, forward strand.
ACCTCATTACAAAAAGGATTATGAACTAATAGAATGATTTGTTCCCGTAGAATATTGTTTATTCATACAAGCATGTATTGGATAACTCCTGGTTACTGAGCCACTTCCCTGGTGGCTCAGTGGTAAAGAATCTGCCTGCCAATGCAGGAAACAAGTTTGATCCCTGGGTCAGGAAGATCCCCTGGAGAAGGAAATGGCAACCCACTCTAGTCTTCTTGCCTGGGAAATCCCATGGACAGAGGAGCCTGGTGGGCTGCAGTCCATGAGGCCACAAAGGAGTTGGGCACAGCTTAGTGACTAAACAACAGCTGGGCACTTTGCTAGGCCCTGGGTTATAAAGGAAAAAAAAACAATTCTTGCCTTCATAGCCCAGCAGCGCATATATGCCTATAAATAAAAATTGCTTTAGAGTATGATAGTTTTATAATAAAGATAAGTATGAGATATATTTATGGCACAAATGGAACAATACATTCTCCTTATGGAATCAGAATGACCTGGTCTTGAGGAATAGGTTGGGGTTTTCAAGGATGTCAAGAAGGGTAAGAATATTCTAGGCAGAAAGAACTACAAGTGCAAAGCCCTTGCATGTCCAGGCATGGCTTGGAGATGAAAATGGAGAGCAGTTGGAAATGATGTTGGAGAGTGGGTAGAAATCATTTTGCTAAAGGTCTGTAGCCAAGTTAAGAAGCTCAGGTTTCTGGTTTTCCAGGTATGCTCTAGCATGCCAGAGTATTCACAGACGCACCTGAGATGTTGGTGGGAATGTAATCCAGCCTAACAGGTAGGAAGTTGCTCCCACTCCTGCTTCAGTAGAAACCACTCAGCTTTACATGTGTGCCTGTTTTAAGTTGGACTTCATTTTACTCAACAAATGTTTATTTAGCACATACTAGGTGCCAGGCATTGTGCTGATATACACAATTCCTCTTTTCCCAGTGCAGAAAACATTCCCTTAAAAAAGTTAGAGGGGATATGTTTATAATTATGGTTGATTCGTGTTGTTGTATGGCAGAAACCAAGACAACATTTTAAAGTAATCTTCCTCCAATTAGAAAATATATTTGTTTTAAATGGTAGAAAATATTCCTTAAAATAAGTTAGAAATCCACAGCTATATTTGGTGGGGAAACTGACACTGTAGGATGTCAGGCAAGAGAGTGATATGATCAGATTTGCTTCTTGGAAATCTCACTCTGGTTGCAGTTTGGATAGAGATTAGGGAGGCTGGGCAGAAAAACAAGTTATGAAATAAATAGAACTTGAGGTACATTGAATGTGGAGATGAAGACAATGGCATAATAGAATATGAAGACAATGGCGTAATAGAATAAGTCCCAGGCTTCTGGCTTAGATCTCCCATAAGGAATCTAGGAGAAAGAGAAGGGGACTGGAGTAGAACCCCTGGGACTCTCAACTTTTAGGAATGCTGGAAGAGGCAGTGAAAGAGAATGAGAAGGGAGGGAGAGAATGAAAGAATGAATGAGAGAGAAAAAATAGGAAAAAGTATTACCAACAAAGCTTTGGTCACAAAATTTCAGGAAGGGAGAGATCAGTATTGTCCAGTGCTATCAGAAAGACCTGTAAGATAGACAAGAAGTCTTCCCTTGATTTGGCAAGTGAAGAGGCTTGGGTGACTTTAGCAGTATCATTTTCAGTGGAACCCAGATTGCAGTGGGCTGAGAAGTGAGGAGGTGGAGAGAGTAAGCCTCGAATATAATTGGAATGTATTCAGCACATATGTGTACATGTAGCTGTGTATCCACATATCTGGGATATTTTAAGAGACAAATTTATTGAGAAGTGTTTGAAAATGAATTTGTTTTTTCAGGGTACTGGAGGATTTGGAGTATCAAGGAATTATGAGATTCAAGTCATGCCTTTTTAGCTATTATATTTTTCTATTTAGGGCATTCACATTCCTGAATGACAGGGCAACCTTTGTTTCAGTCTGACTGATACCTCGATCACCTGTTCTGGAGTGGTCAGGAAACGCATAGGGTTTTGTTTTGTTTTGTTTACTCATTGGAGATTGTTTAAGAAACTCTTCCCTTTTTCATCTTTCTCCATCCTTTTATTTATTCTTGTTGGCACTGAGTTTTCCAAACTCAGTGAGTTTCCAAACTCAATGAGTCACTCAAAACTGTTTCCCCACCTCTCTTTAAATGTATCTTCAGCATTCAACAGTAGTTTTTCATTTGCCACCTGTGGATCATCCATTTGTTAGGTGAAATATTGTTATTTTATTTTCTATTCCACAGCTGGATTCTATCAGAGATGTGCTGGTGACCTTTTGAGAGAAACCAGATGTGTGAAGTTATTAGCCTTTGGGGATGACTTTAAAATGAGAAATGGCACCATATTCTCTAAATAGTTGCTGTTTCGTGCTTTTAAATCATAATAACTTGCCATCCTCTGGCCTGTAAGTTTGATGGCGAGAGGAACGGGTGGAAAGATCTGGTTGACACATATCTCTTCAGGGAGAGCTAGAAACCTGTATTTGTTAATCCATGGAGTCACAAAGAGTCAGACACGCCTGACTTGATTGTGTGTGATTGTGTTCTTGAGTTTGCTACTACTGTCCAATGGGGGGTGGGAGAAGTATATTAAATCCCAGTATGTGTCAGATTCTCACTCTGGAGGAAGAAGGGTCATACCACACCCATGAACTACACAGGTGGTTCACACATCTATTTAGCAATTAAAAGGAAGTTCAAGCTAATATTATAAAATGTTTCTGACAATTGGGCCTGTTAAAGTGTGAAATGGCCCTTCAGGAGAGCGTCGCATGACACAGCTCCACCTGGCCACAGTATTTATTAGTGAGTATGAGAGTCAGGCTAGGTCTCCCAGACAGGGACCAGCCCGGTTCCTTTGGTGCTTTATAGGTTTTGACATTGATTTTAGGACAAAGACATATAAATCTCTACTTCTCGTCTTTTCAGCTTAATTTACCAAAAGATTCATGCTCCTGACTATTCCACATACCAGCTCTCTCCACCCCTGGGAACTCCTCCTGAACATGTGCTATTACAATTTCTAGTCTGCATGCGCTGATTATATGGTGCCAAGAGCTGCTGACTTATCTTTCACTGCTAGGCCACCTTCACTGTCACCTGCCTTGGTTTTTACTTTCTCCCAAACATATAGAATACATTTTCTCTAAACAGTACCCAAACCTAGATTGTCAAAAGGAAGTTGACAAAAGGATGCTGTGCTACACGCTGTGAAGGAGCTAATCAAAGCAGCTTTTTAATTGCTATAGTAATGATTCAGATGTGCAAAAAATACTAAAGTTAAATTTGCATGACTAATTAATTAAGCAAAGCTCACAGTTGACAAACATAATTAGCACATCCAAAATTGAAACCACATCTTGGTCCTCTTAACTTGGAGCCAAAAAAGACAACGTGAAGCACTCAAAACCCCCTTCTTTCCACTATCTGCAGGTCTGGTTGCCAATTCGCATATTTAGGTTTGTTATGCATGGAGCGTGGTTAATTGCAAAACATTCCTGAGGTTCTCACTTTTTTTTTTAACAGAGAAGTCTCATGAGTTTTGGCATATTTGTTCAATCTTTTGGCAGCTATATTTTAACTAAGAGTGGAAATCTTCTCAAATGAGGGGAAGATATCTCTGTATCTATCCATTATCTCTGTCACCTATCTTTCATCTGTTTATCTATCTTTCTATAAATTGTTGTTAGATTCAGTTTTTATGCTACATAAATGTTTTATATGGGAAAGAGACACTGAAAAACTATGTAATGTCAGGTCAAGTTACCATGAAGCTCTACCAGTAGAGCTATATGCAGCTTTCTGTGGCAAATTCTTGAAGGACCAAAGTAAATACAAGTCTCCTGGAGTCCTTTCTGAATCAATGCCATGCTGTGTCTGAGGAATTAGGGAAAATATCCTTTCTGCCACTCGCTCATGGTCATCCAATGGGTGATACACTTTGTCACTTGGCTACCAAAGAAGAATTGCTGTGTTCAGGGTGAAATGGGAAAAGTCACTTCTTCTATAAACTAAACATCTTTCCTCTTTCCAAAAAGCAATGATCTCAGTTGGACTAGAGACCAGTATCTCAGTCAGGCACCATATTCTGTTCCCCATGGTGAACCCTCAAATGCATCTGCAAAAGTAAATTCTCATTCTTAAGCAATCACAGCATATGAGTGGTAAACGTCCCTTCATGCAAATTGACTCTTGAAGTCCCACACACCAGCACAACACACTTTATGCATTCATTGAACCTGTGCTAATGGAATGTCTCTTATGTGCCAGACACAGTTCTGGACACAGGTCATGGCATGTCTGATAGCAGAAGACTGGACTTCTGCCACCTACATGTGTGTGTCCATGTTTGCGTATACACACAGATCATGTGTAGAGTTACATTTGTTTCCTTTTAAGAGCAAATGTTCTGATTCTGTAGAGTTAGTAAGAAATATTCATCCTTAATACACAGATTGCAAGACGGACTTTATGATTACTGTTATGAAAACTTTCAAAAAAACTAAAGAGTACTGAGTACAATACTGTGAAATACCAATGGAGCCATCAAGCAGAATTTCCAAGTGACATTGTAATATTTGCTTCAAATTTATTTTAATTAAAGAAGTAATGCTTTACTGATAAATCTTTGATGTCTTCTTTTCTCATACTTATTTCTTTACTTCTGTTTCTTCCCAGAGGCACCACTATTATGATTCTGCTGGGCAGTCATCCACTATATTGTTTATATTTTACTAGCTATAGAATCTGCTTATTATATATGTAGTATTTTATATACATTTGGTAAATTCTCCATAAATGTTATCATGCTGTACACATTGTTCTATTATTGGTTTGGGACTTGATCTATTTTAGTTTGTTTTAGCTGCTATATATTATTCCATTGTGTAAGCATACCTCAATTTGTCTCTTTTTCTACCTGTGACTATTTAGAGCATTTCCAATTTTTCTTCCTACTATAATACGAACAATACTGAGAAGACCATCTTAAAAAATACTAATTTACACAGGGGAGAATTTTCCTAAAGTATATGTCTAGAAGTAGACTCATCGGGGTGATGAGAAATGTAAAATGAGAAATGTGAAATGTTATCCACATTTTCAGATATTAATATTGTTCTCCAAATGGTGGAACATTTTACCAGCAATATATGAGTCCTCCTTATCTTTGCCAAAATTTGTCATTGTCAGACCTTTACATTTTTGTCAATCTGGTGAGTTTCCTTGACAGGTGAGGCCTAGCACCTTTTCCCTTGGGCCTATTGAGCTTTTGAAACGTGGCTAATCTGAGCTGTGCTGAAAGAGTAAGATACACACCAGATTTTGAAGATTTAATGTGAAAAAAGAATGTGAAATGTCTCATTAATAATTCTTATATTGATTACATGTTGAAATTATATTAATTTGGGTATCTAGGTTAAATAAAATATATTATTAAAGTTAATTTCTCCTGTTTCTTTTTACTTTTTTAAATGTGCCTACTTGAAAATTTTAAAATGCATGTATAGGTTTCAGTAAATTTCTATTGGACAGCAGAGGTCTAGAAACTCCAGTATAATACTTAATACTCATAGTGAAAGCAGGCTTCTTTGTTTTATTTGTAACTTCTGTGGAAACACTGCTTTCTGATGTTTGCTTTTGGTATTTTGTAGCTATCTATTTTTTTGTTGTTAAATTTATTTATTTGTATATTTTTAAATGAAACAAAGATGAATATTTTTAATGACAAAAGGTACAATTCATGAAGAAGATAGACATCATAAACCATTAAACACCTAACAGCAAAGAAGCAAAGACACATAAAGCAAAAAATCAGAAAAAACATAAGGAAAAAGAAAAAAATATATAATCATAGTGAGACATATTAACATTTCTCTGAGAATATTGTATCAAGTGCAAAAATAATAAGAACAGAAGCATCTTGAATGATGTCATTAATTGAGGCTATCTATTAAGGAAATCCTCTACTCCTACATTGTCGAGAGTAATTATAATGAATGACGATTAAATTCTGTTGTTTTGACTGCATCTATTAGGATAATCATGTAGATTCTTCCTTTAATCTTTTGTTATGGTCAACTATATTGGTTAATTTCTTTTTTTAAGTGTAATATCACCAGAGATAAACCTACCGGCTATTTTGTGCTCTTTTATACCCTTTTGGATTTAATTTGCTTAACTTTTATTTTTACTAGAGAATTTTCCATGTATATTCATCGGTGAGATTGCTCTATGATATTGATTTTTTGAGGGGGCTACTTGCTTTATTGGAACCAAGTTCACACTATAACTGCTGCTGGCAATAGTCAGCATTTTTTTTTTTTTTTTTTTTGAGCACTTACTAGTGCCAGGAGCTTTCCATGCATTACTTATTGACTCCCGCAACAAATTTATAAGATAAATTGTTAACCCCATTTAATAGAAGAGGAAGCTAAGCACAGAGGGGCTGGTAACTTGATTAATGGTGGCACTCCATTTGGGGCAAAATAGAAGACTGGCTATTCCAGGAAGACACGCTAATACTAAAATGCTGAATAAAACATTTAAAAAAAAATCTTAAGATGTATTGTGGGAAGAAAGTAAGAAAAACCTTAGATTCCCTTGTTGTTTTTAATCCTTTGAGCTTCAGTTTCAATAGACCCGAATGGGGAGTAGGAGAGAAAGCTAAGGTTTTGAGCAAGATGAGGAGTTGGATTAAAGACCTCCAGAATGAGTCCAGGACCTGAAAAGTGACCATTTAGTGATTAAACTGGAGAGAATCTACTCCTCTCATATTCTCAAGGTAAGCAGAAAGGAAATGTGCTTGTTGCAGCCTTGGCTCTAGGTGAACGGGCCGGGGGAGCAGAGGTGAGAAGGTTCAGGGTTGGTATTGCCCACCCATCCTAGGAGTTTTGAAGGAGCGCTTTCAGAGAACAGCTATTTTCACTCTCATTCAGTCTAAATCTTTTATAATTCCCATTGTAATTTATTCCTTAACCTTTGATTATTTAAAAGTGCAAAATCATTTCTAAATATAGGGTGTTTTATTGTTACTGTCTTTTCTTCTTGATTCTAATTTAATTGCATTGTGGTCAGAATATGCAAACTACGTGCTGTTGATTTTTTGAATTTTGTTGAAACTTCCTTTGTGACTTAATTTCGTAAATATGCCACATATACATAAAAAAATGTATAATCGCTCTTTTGGGGGGTGTAGTGTTCTCTTAATGTAGCTGTGAAATATATCATGTTTGTTAATTGCTTTGTTTGATTTATCTATCAGTGTCTAAGAGAGTTGTGTTAAAATCTCCCACTATAAATGTGAATTTATCCAGATTTCTTTGTGATTATATAATTTTTTAATTCGTGTATGCCTGTACTGTATTAGTAGATGCATACAAGTTCATGATAGTTATATTTGCTTGAAGACTTTGAAAAACTCATTTTAAAGTAAAGGCTTTTGTCTCCATTTATGCTTTTAGCCTTATTTTCCGTTTTATCTGCTATCAATATTGCTCTCTAGATTTGTTTTGATGTTGTTTAATCTTTAAGTCATGTCCAACTCTTTGCAACCCCATGGACTGTAGCCCACCAGACTCCTCTGTCCATGGGATTTCCCAGGCAAGAATACCGGAGTGAGTTGCCATTTCCTTCTCTAGGAGATATTCCCGACCCAGGGATCAAACCTGCATCTGAAGGCAGATTCTTTACTGCTGAGCCACCAGGGAAGCCCTTATTTTGTGAGTATTTGCCTTTTCTCATCTCTTTATTTTTAAGCTTTCTGTATTTTCTTTAGGTCTGTCTCTTGGAAGTAGCCAATTACTGATATTTCTTTATCCACAGTTATGGCAACTTTCTTGAACAGGTGAATTTGATCTGTTTCCATTGACTGTGATTATGACATAGTTGGACCTATTTCTACCATCTTATGTCACTTGCAAATAGCAATTACCAAGCTTTTTACCTACTTCTTTTTTATCCTTTATTACTCTGTTTGAGATTTATACATTTTTATTATTCTTTTCTCCATCTCCTCCCCAGCAGTTGAAAATTTTTTGAGCCTGGGTATTTAAAATAATTTCTTCACATTTTAAGCATACACATTAAGCTTTCCATCACTGTTTAGTTTCTCTGTTCTCCTTCTGAGAAGACGATGAATTTAGCAGACTTTAATTACCCACAGAATCCTTCCTTGAATCTGCCATTTTACTGTCATGTAGAATTTTACTTTTACCAGTATTTAAAGGTACAAAATTAGTTGCTGTTGTTGTTTTGATTATTATCATTAGCAACCAATACCTAAATAGATTTGCCAATTCACTTTGTTAATTTTTTTTTTTGCTCATTATGCTCCTTATAGCTCACTCCTTCCTTCTGGGTTCATTTTTCTTCTCGCTGAAGTATATCCTTTCATGACCTACTTCAGCTGAAGCAGCATTGGTTTTGCTCTATAGACAATTCTCATTATTTTCACTCATTTGGAAGCTATTTCCCCACTGTCTGCTGGCGTCAATTCACTGATGAGAAGCCTGCTTTCAGTTTAATGACTGCTTCTTTGTAGGTAATCTGTCTTCTCTCCTGGTAGCATTTAGGATTTTCTCTTTATCCCTGCTGTTCTGAATTTTCACTATGGTATGCTTAGATGTGGATTTATTTTTGTTTTTCTGTCTCAGCAGTTGATATAAACATTCCCTCTGGGGACTCATGTCTTTCTTTACTCTTCAGCCTGAAAAATTCTTAGCCATTCTCAGCTGTTAGTTCTTCCAATGACGCCTTTCTGCACTTCCTTTACTCTCTGCTTCTGGAATTCCATGAGATATTCACTGGAACTTCTCCCACTCTTTCATGTTTTCTAGTTTTCTATCTCTTTATAATAGTTACTATCTTTTTATTTTGAGATTACAAATTTATATATGTTCAAATTAAGTAAAGTAACTTTCTTTACCACAAAAAAGTTGAGAATGTTTTGCTGACCTGATGTTCTGTTATTCCTGTGAACTTTAGTGGACATTTCCTACACATTCAGACTTTTTCCTATATGAGTATAATGCAACCATCAAAACCAGGAAATTAACACTGACATATTACCACCATCTAATATTCAGGCTTCATTCCACTTTCTCTGAATGTCCCAATAATATTCTTTATAGGAAATGATCAGAAATTAGTGACATTTAGTTGTCATGTCCCTTTAGGTCTTCTTCATTCCCAAACTGTTCCTCAGTCTTTCCTTGACTTTAATGATCTTGATTCTTTGGGTATTTAGAGACCAGTTATTTTGTAGAATGTCCCTCCATTTTTGTTTGTCTGATGTTTCCTTGTGATTGGGTTTAGGGTATGCATTTTGGCAGGAATATCACAGAATCAATGCTGTGTTCCATGTCAATATGCATTACTAGTGATGGTGTTAACTTTGATCACATAGCCAAGATGGCGTCTGCCAAGCTTCTACACTTTAAAGTTACTGTTTTTCCCTTTGTAATTAATAAGTATCTTTGGGGAAGATACTCTGACTATGCAAACATTTTGTTTCTCATCATTACTTTTGCCCAATAATTTTTAACATTTATACATAATTCTTGCTGCAGCAATTAGTATGCTAATGTTTATCTGCTGGAGATTTTCTTATTTTCCCTTATTTCTTCTACATTTATTAATTAGATTTTGACTCTTAAGAAAGAGCTGGGCCTTCTCCTTTGTTTATTATTTATTTTCATTTTTGCTTTTTAAATGCATTTAAAATTTTTGTGGCAAAATATATATTATACATAATATACCACTTTAGCCATGTTCAAGGTACAATTCTGTGGCATAAAGTACATTCAACTTGTTGTGCAAGCATCACAACCATCCATCTCCACAAATTTTTTTATCTTCTCCAACTGAAAATCTATACCCATGAAACACTGATTTCCAACTCTTGCCTCTACCATTCTATCAGTACTTTCTGTCCCCATGAATTTTATTACTTCAGAAATGTCATATAAAAGTAATATTACAGTGTTTGTTTTTCTGTAACGGGCTTATCCCCTGCTTGTGCTGTGCTGTGCCTAGTTGCTCAGTCACGTCTGACTCTTTGTGATGCATGGACTTCAGCCCACCAAGCTCCTCTGTCCATGGGGATTCTCCAGGCAAAAATACTGGAGTGGGTTGCCATGCCCTCATCCAGGGGTTATCCCCTGCTTAGTTTTGCTTGACTATTTAGATTAATATTGAATCATGGATATTTATATCTTATGGATTATAAACCATTACTATTATTATTATTATCTTTTTATTGTTCCCATTGCCTCATCTTTGGCCATTGGGAACTCCTCCAGGTTGGCTTCTGTGTCACTTTTTTGAGCATTTCTCTACTTACCTTAGAGAAGGAAATGGCAACCCACTCCAGTACTCTTGCCTGGAAAATCCCATGGACAGAGGAGCCTGGGGACTACAGTCCATGAAGTCAGAAAGAGTCAGGTACAACTGAGCAGTTAAACAATAAACAAACAACCCTACCTCTCTCCACAAGGTGTTCCAGGCTCATCTTGTATTTTTCCTGTCCCAGCTCTGAAACCAGTCACTTCTCCAGGGAGCCCTGGTCCCTGTCAAAGTGTTGTTTAGAAACCTGAATTTGGGCACTAGGCGTTCTTATTGCTTCTGGGCATCATTTTTTCCAGGCTCTCTCAAGTGGACAGAACTAGGAAATGTATGTATGTAGACAAACACACATGTACACATATACTTACTTCTATCTCTGTGGTCAGGAAGATCCCTTGGAGGAGGAAATGTTAACCCACTCCAGTATTCTTACTGGTAAAATTCCATGGACAGAGGAGCCTGACAAGCTACAGTCTATGGGGTCACAAAGAGTCAGACACAACTGAGTGACTGAACATGCATGCAGAACCACACACCCATCTGTATATGTATTATAATCCATGAATGAATACTGATACCAACTCCAATTTAAAATTAAATTCCAATTTAATGCTATAGGGTTTGTTCTGGCCTTCCCTTTTCCTGAGTTGTAACTTCATTCTCTGATAGTAGGAAAGCTGGCTCTCATTATCCACAGAGTATGTAGTGCTGTGAAACTGTACCATAGTTCTAAGAGTCAGAGTTATGGAAAAAGATGTGTTCAGAGAAATGTTGCTCCTACCATCCTTACTTCCCTTTTCCTGTCCAATTTTTCCTCCCTATTCCCACTAACAGCCAGAAAGTAACCATGCTCTTTAGTTACTGGTTAATTCTTCCTGTATTCTTTTTGCACAAATGAACAGATATATGTTTTCCTATGTTCCCTTTTTTTCTTACTTGAAGTGTAGTATACTGTAGATATTCTTTGTAATTTTCTCTTTTATTTTTTTGCTTAACAATATATCCTGGAAATCTCTCCATATCAGTTTGTAGAGATTTTCCTTATTCTTGTTTCCAGCTACACATAATGTAATACTCCATTGTGTGGATGTATCATAGTATTTCCAGCTACTGTTCTAAGTATGGGCATTTATATTGTCTCTACTATCCTGCAACTACAGTGTTGCAATGAATAATCTTATGAATCTGTATTTTTGAATTGTCAGAGATGTATCATCAGGCTAGATTCCCAGAAGTGGAAATGCTGGATCAAAAGGTACATGCATACGTAGTTTTGTTAGATATGGCCAAATTATTCTCTGGAAAGGTTATATCAGTTTGCCTTCCCGTCAGCAATATATGAGAGTGTCTGTTTCCCCACAGACTTGCCAAGAGGCTATGTTGTCATGCTTTTAAATTTCTACCCATCTAATAAGTGAGAATTGGTATTTCAATGTTTTCATCTGCATTCCTCTAATTATGAATGAGTTTGATCATTTTTGCATGTTTAAGGGGCTTCTCTGTTAGCTTAATTGGTAAAGAATCCACCTACAATGCAGGAGGCCCCAGTTCAATTCCTGGGTCGGGAAGATCCCCTGGAGACAAGATAGGCTACCCACTCCAGCATCTTGGGCTTCCCTTGTGGCTCAGCTGGTAAAGAATCTGCCTGCAATACTTGAGACTTGGGTTTGATCCCTGAGTTGGGAAGATCCCCTGGAGAAGGGAAAGGCTTCCCACTCCAGTATCCTGGCCTGGTGAATTCCACGGACAGTAGTCTATGGTGTTGCAAAGAGTCAGACATGACTGAGCAACTTTCACTTTCACTTTTTTAAAAAAATATTTATTTATTTATTTCCACCAGGTCTTTACTTGCAGCATACAAACTCTTTGGTTGTGGCATGTGGGATCTAGTTCCCTGACCAGGGATTGAACCCGGGTCCCCTGCATTGGGAGCATGGAGTCTTAGCCACTGGACCACCAGGGAAGTCCCTCACTTTCACTTTTAAGGGCCACTTTAAATCATGGTCTCTCTGTGTGTCTGTTCATTTTTAGCATATTGTCTCTCAATTTTTAAGAATTCTTTATATATTAGAAATGTTGTTTCTGTTGTTCAGTCACTAAGTCATGTCCAGCTCTTTGTGACCACATGGACTACAGCACCCCAGGCTCCTCTGTCCTCCACTAATTCCTGGAGTTTGCCCAGCTTCTTGTCCATTGAGTCAGTGATGCTATCTGACCATCTTATCCTCTGTCACTCCTTTGTCCTCCTGCCTTCAGTCTTTCCCAGCATCAGGGTCTTTTCCAATGAAAAACATCTGACCACATCAGGTGGTCAAAGTATTGGAGCTTCAGCTTCAGCATCAGTCCTTCCAATGAATATTCAGGGTATTTCCTTTAGGATGGACTGGTTTGATTTACCTGCAGTCTAAGGGACTCTCAAAAGTCTTCTCCAGCACCACATTTCAAAAGCATCAATTCTTTGGCTCTCAGCCTTCTTTATGATCCAACTTTCACATCCGTACATGACTATTGGAAAAACTATAGCTTTAACTATACAGACCTATGTCAGCAAAGTGTTGTCTCTACTTTTTAATACATTGTCTATGTTTGTCATAGCTTTCCTTCCAAGGAGCAAGCGTCTTTTATTTACTTTTTTAAATTTTTTTCCCTTTGTGCACGTTTTTAAAACACCCAGAATGTGGATTATACCTGCATGTAGGTGCCTATGCTGTGCCCTGTGGCAAAAAACCTTGGGACTGTGAGCTGTTCACACTGTCTGAGGCATACCCTATTGAGTCAAAGAAAGTGAAGTCGCTCAGTCGGTCCGACTCTTTGCGACCTTGGCCTACCAGGCTCTTTTGGATTTTCCAGGCAAGAGTACTGGAGTGGGCGGCCATTTCCTTCTCCAGGGGATCTTCCCAACCCAGGGATCAAACCTGGATTTTCTGCATTACAGACAGACGCTTTACCGTCTGAGCCACCAGGTAAGCCTATTTTAAGGTAGTCCGCAAATACCCCTTATCGAAAATTAATAAGCTCATGGAGTCCAACACCGGGAGGCAGTTCCAGTGAAGTACACCATGGCCCTTGAATTGTTCAAGGCCACAGCCTATTTCTCATCTCCTCTCCCTGTAGATGGCCATCCACGTGGCGGTTAAATGAAACTGCGCATCTCACAGATCCCCATGAAAGTGACACTCGGACTCAGGGAAGGCATAAGAAATAAGCAGAGACTACAGGACCCCCGACGTCTTCCCCAGGCTTTACCCCCCAGCCCCGGCAGCCCAGGGCGGCCGTGTCACTCGGGGTTAAAAGGGCCGCCGCCGCTGGGGCAGACGACCCCAGTTATGCGCGAGCACCTGCTCTGGCGCTGCAGCTTGACCCCGGGCGCCACGCGCAGGCTCGGTGGGGGCTCAAAGGCAGCGTGGGAGCAAGCGTCTTTTAATTTCGTGGTTGCAGTCACCATCTGCAGTGATTTTGGAACCCAACAAAATGAAATCTGTCACTGCCTCCACTTTTTCTCCTTCTATTTGCCATGAAGTGATGCAACCATGCCATAAAGTGATTAGAAAGATTAGCCCAATGTACGTGGTATGTGTTGCAAATATTTTCTCTTTTGTCGAAGTCTTTTAACTTTGTTTCTAGTGTTATTTCTTTTGCCATATAAAAAATTTTCTATGTAGTCACGTTTATTAATCTTTTCTTGTAATACCTCTGGGTTTTAGACCATGATTAAAAATCTTTATCTAACCTAAACAGACTAAATAGAAACTTGCATGCTTTCTAGTATGTTTTAATGTCTGGTTGAGCTATATTCCCCTCTTACCATGACCTCATGGTTTTTGTTTTACAGTATTTTTCTGGCTATTCTTGCATGATTGTTTTTCCATGTGAACTTTAGTTTCAGCTTATCTAACTCCATAGAAAATCTTGTTGATATTTTTATTGAGTTACATTTATAACTAAACTTAGGAAGAGCCAACATATATATGATGTTGCATCATCCTATCCAAGAAAAGAAGAAATCTTTGCATGTGTTCAAGTCTATCTGGGATCTTCAGGAATGTGTATAATATTTTATTTTACTTATTTTGATTGTGGTATCAATTGCTGCTATATTTCATTACTCACTGGCATCTTGCTGTTGGTGTAAACTTCCTGGATGCTTTTTACTTTATTCTTGTTTCTTTGTCATCTATGCTTCCATATGCCATTTACATTTCTGTAGTCAATACCATTTTATAGTCTTGTCCCTTGCTTTTCATGACAGAGTTTGTAAAAAGGCCACCTGGAAAAGAGTCTTATCAATGGGAATCTAGGCATGGGTTGGAGAATCTTGGAAAGAGCTATAATCTATATGCCAGAGCCTGGGTAAAGTTAGAGTGGTCTTAAGTGATCAGTTGCACAGAAATGAGAGTTTATTTATAGACCGACTCCAATAAGATTTGGCTGGTGACAGCTTGAGGTATGGGAAAAATGGGAGAGTAAGATTAGATAAGTGGGCAAGAAGCCCAGGGTTGTGTGGTGTAATAATAATGTAATAGAATGAGCATGGACTCTGGAGTCAGACAATTTGGATTTGAAGCCAGTTCTGTCATTTTCTTGTTAAGTGGAGCTTCAGTTTCTCATGTGTGATAGATATTAATAGTACCTATTTCTGGGTTGCTGTGATGATTAGAGATGATGCCCTTAAACCACTTAGTCTCTGTGAGATATAGATATGGACATATAGCTATGTGAGTCATCACATCACATCACATAGACCAGACTAGAATAGACTATGATAAGTATATGAGCCTGTTATCTATAACCTGAATTCTCCTGCTCTTCCCTCATTATCCTGGAACTATGATATACCTTTTAGAATTTAGAGATGTGGAGAAGAGCAGGTCATTACCCTTCAGGTTTTGGACTTTTGTTTAGCAGACTGTGGTTCCTCACGTTGGACAGAAAATTGTAGGCTTAACAGAGGTGTTGGTGCCCACATAGAGCTAATGGAAGATGAATTTGATGAGTTTGGGGGATCTTGTTCATGGGCATATTATTCTCTGGGGATCCATCCTCCCTGTGGTCTAAGCTTTTGATTAAATTCTTGACAATTTGAGCCTCATGAAACTATTTTGCCTTTGGCTGGTGAACAACCAGTGGTGGGGAGGCAGGACTGAAAGAATGAATGCTTTGGTTTTTATTCAGTTGGCTGAAGATTTTGTCATTTGCATAAGTATATATTTAGTGGGAAAGGGGTTAAGGGAGAGTTGGATAATAGGTCATCTTAAATATCTACATGAACAGCTAAAGTGCCAAAACTTCAGATAGGGGATTGAAGATATGATAAAACTTGCAATTCAGGGAGGGGTTAAAGGGCTGACCCCCATTCTCTGCTAGGGCTATGAGCATAGATGTACCGTAGTATTTCCAGCTACTGTTCTAAGTATGGGCATTTAGGTTATATAGGGTCTAGCTTCACAAAGTTAGTGGAGTTAAAAGTGTGATGGGAAAGGCCTGGAACTCTTAGGGATTCCCTTCAATGTCAGAAGTAAAGGAGTGCCATTTAGTAAATAAATGTAGCTCCTGCTGACAGTGAGAAAGGAAAAGGAGAAGAAAGGACAAAGGGAGGAAGAACTGGCATCCGCGGTACAAAATTAATCAATAAAGTGAAAGAATAGGAAGGTCAAAGAGTCAAAAAAAAAAGAGTCAAAATCAAGTGTTATTTTGCTTAATTCAAGATATCAGGTCAGCTTATCACTGGAGAAAGAGAACACTGTGAATAAATGAATATACGGAGAACCTTGATTGTCACATTAACTATCTCTCCTCTCTCCTCCCATCATTTTTACTAGATCATGTGAAAAGTTTAAGTTTGCTGATTTGAGTTCCATCTTCTTTTATTTTCTCTGCCCTGAGTGTGAAGAGGCTAGTGAACCTTAAAATAGCCAAATGGCAGAAAACCAAGGGAATAGGGACAAGCTTAAGTGCCTGGCCTAGATAATTAGTCTTTGAGTAATCTAGAATGGGGTTCATTATCATCTTAATATTGGCACAGTAATTACACTTAGAAACTTTCAGCTATGATGCTATAATTTGTGTGTGTGAATGTGGAGTTGGATAGTTTGGGGATACTTTAGTTTTTAATTTAGTAAGAACATAATTGAAGATCAAACCAGTCAATCCTAAAGGAAATCCAACCCTGAATACTCACTGGAAGGACTGATGCTGAAGCTGAAGCTCCAGTACTTTGGCCAACTGACGTGAAGAGCTGACTCATGGGAAAAGACCCTGATGCTGGGAAAGAATGAAAGCAAAAGGAGTAGAGGGAGACAGAAGATGAGATGGTTAGATAGCATCACGGACTCAATGAACATGAATTTGAGCAAACTCTGGGAGATGGTGAAGGACAGAGAAGCCTGGGGTGCTGCAGTCCATGGGTTGAAAAGAGTTGGACATGACTTAGTGACTGAACAATGACAACAGCATTTTTTAAAAACATGAATATCTTGGTCCATATTGCTGGGAACTCTAGAAACATAAAGCTGAAACTTACAAACACCAGTGCAGTGACCACAGGTCTATTGTTTTACTAAGGAAGTCCTACTCCCTTGTTATTTTAAATGCATAGTATGTCATCCCCAGAGCGGTTTTCAGACTCACTGTGTTTTGAGACACAGCTGACTCCCAATTATAAAAGTAAAAGCAATTATCTGTATTCTCACCATGCATTTAAGATTATAGTTTTATGTTTATTTATAAAAAATAACACAAACCAGACAAATGACTTACTTAAAATGCACCATGTGCTCAAACTGATTTAAAGCAATAACAACAGTCATATCCACCACAGTTCTCTAAAATGTTCCTTTTCCTCCTCTGCAGTTTGAATCCAAATGTTCAGTCTTGATTTTGAGGTCTCTTCTAAGTTTTGTGACTTTCTGGGCTCTTTGCATGTTAGAGATGAAAGAAAGAAGAGAGACAGAGAACTAAGAATCCCAAACTATGACATTTTAAAACTCAAGTTTTAGAGTTATTTTGGTTAACAACTAAGATTTCTATTTTGTTTAAACTGAAGCTACAAATTCAGTTGTTAATTAAATCACCCACAAAATGGAATCACTGTTTTTCCAAAACAGCTTGCTTATCCTACTTAGCATAGAATGGGTTTGTAATTCTGTAGCTCCCCTATTTTACAGAAACCAGAAAAGGTAATGCCTCCTTAAAAGAAACCAGATGAAATATGATTTGAACAATGTGCATATTCTCTAATTAATTGAAACTCTTTTAATATAATCATCTTTAGGGATGGGATGGCAAAGAATATTTACAGTATTAAAAAAAGTCATGTTACCTTTAGCATAAACCATAAAATTAAAAATACCCAGAACAGAACACAAAAACTGCAAAACTGTTGCCTAGTAGGGTCGACAAGTTTACCTTGTCTCACGGTGGGTCTAGCTGAAAAGTAGAAATTCCTAAAGCCTTGGTGATTTTCTACCAACTCCAAGTTCTTTGGAAATGAAATTTAACACTTACACTCATTCTTTTCCATCCCTTAAACTTTTGATACTTAGATATGTTGGTCCTGTTCTAATATTTTTAGTTCTTATACTTATTTTGTATATATGTATTTTTTTACTTCATTTTTTGATTGAAGAATAATTGCTTTACAGTATTTTGTTGTTTTCTGTCAAACCTCAACATGAGTCAGACATAGGTATACATATATCCCCTCCATTTTGAACCTCCCTCCCATCTCCCACCCCATCCCACACCTCTAGATTGATAACAGAGTCCCTGTTTGAGTTTCCTGAGCCATTATTTTGTATATATTTTTAAACTTGTCTTGCCAACTAGATTATGTCTCTTAAAATAGATATCATATATTCAACTTAAAAAAAAATCTTACATACCCCCTTGTAACATAGCTTGATAGATTACGTCAGCTGCTTTCAATCTAAAATTTTTAACACTGCTGTGCTTAGTTGTCAGTTGTGTCCAACTCTTTGCAACCCTTTGAACTGCAAAGGGACCCAGAGGACCCGTGGCTCCTCTGTCCATGGAATTTCCCAGGCAAGA
This sequence comes from Muntiacus reevesi, assembly GCF_963930625.1. Taxonomy (NCBI): domain Eukaryota; kingdom Metazoa; phylum Chordata; class Mammalia; order Artiodactyla; family Cervidae; genus Muntiacus; species Muntiacus reevesi. The sequence goes on from NC_089250.1 coordinate 237,409,590, forward strand.
ATACTGCAGTGGGTTGCCATTTCCTCTTCCAGGGGATCTTCCTGACCCAGGGATTGAACCCACATCTCTTGTGTCTCTTGTGTTGCAGATAGATTCTTTTTCTACTGGGCCATCAGGGAAACTCTTCATTTTCTTTAAACATATGATCTTAAGAGATTTACTCCTTTCTGAAATGTGATTTCATTACACATAACAACTCAATTCTCAGTTAAATGCGTTCTATTAATTGACACACACACACACACACACACACACACACACATATATATACACCCCTCCCCACCACTAACACACCCAGAGGCAAAAGCAAATGTAATGGTAGAAACAATGGAGAACACAGTAAATCTATCTATTTGCATTAATTCAAGAGGTAATTAATTAAAGTCATTGATAATTGCAAAGGTAGCTTGTTTCCTATGTGTATCTAAGGACAAATGAAAAATTCTTTTTCTATACCTGGTTTCCTTGGAGTATTTTACTTTGAGGATATGGAAATTTCATATTCTCAAAGATGTCTCTCTCAAGCCCTATTACAGTATCACTACTTTCCCCCTTGAACTCCGATTATGAAGGCTGGAGGGAGCTGGCAGTTCTGCAAGCAGGGTTAATCTCCTAAATCCAGTGTGTACCTTTGGTATGGGCTAGGGCAAGAGAGGACAGAGTTTTTGGTATTAATACAGTAAATGGCTTCTATAAGCTGACTTAGCTGGCAACAGGATGTTAGCTACTTGATCCTGACAATGAGCCTGATTTTTATTCCCCTCCATTAAAGAGTGCTTTTGAGTACTCTTTTACTTTCAACTAGCAGTTGCAGAAGAAACCAAGTGCCCTGAAGGCTAAGACAGCAGAAACAATGGGTGATCTCACTCAAAGGCTCCCTTGCCTTTCTACTTTCTGCCACCATAAAAAAAAATTCACCTTCTTAATATTCACTATTGGTAATAGGTCCAGAGTTCAGCCTCATTCAGAAACTTCCCAGCTTCCTGTTGCCACTGTGAACTGCTGATCAACATCAGTCACTGGCTTTGGGCATGAATGGAATTGTCAGTAAAATCACAATGACCATCACAGTCCAGGTTAAGCCTTAAAATGAATGCAGTTAAATAAAAATAGATTTTATATATATATATATATGATTTTTTGACATAATGTCCTCTAAATATGTGTAGGATGTTACTATAACACGTAATTTGCTCCTTTTTGTTGTGGTTTTTATTCCTTTGTGCCTTGTGCTATACTTAACGTCCATAGTTCATCTACCAGGCAGTAAGGCACTTGAGGTCAGTGTATGTATCTCATCTTTGATATTGCTCCCAGTTGCTAACATGGTGATTTGCATTGGACTGGTTTGTAACAAATTACTCACCAAATGCATGAACAAAATGGCATTTGTTACTAATGTTTAACAAATATCATTGATGTGTGCAAAATAGTATATGTGATTTCACTGAGTCTGGTGTTCAAACAGGAGGTGTGTAAATATGACAGCAGGTTCTGTTTTCTATTTCTTGGTGCATAGCCATCAAGCTACATAGTTTTTCAGGAGTAGATGTACCTCCATTTTGGCTGAGAGGACTGAAGAATGGTGGTTTGCTTTCTCTCCTGCTTTCAATCCTCTCCTTGATGATACCCCAAATTATCTGGCTTCAGTAGCCTAATAGGGAAAGAAAGTAAAGTGAAAGTGTTAGTTGCCCGGTCATGTCCAACTCTTTGTGACCCCATGGACTGTAGCCCAGCAGGTTCCTCTGTCCATGGGATTCACCAGGCAAGAATCCTTGAATGGGTTGCCATTTCCTTCTCCAGAGGATCTTCCCCACCCAGGGATTGAATCCAGGTCTCCTACATTGCAGGCAGATTCTTTACCATCTGAGCCACCAGGGAAACCAACCTAATGGGGGGACACTGTAATTCCAGGTGTCACTTGCTGGTTCTAATTGGTAGTTCATCCTTCTACTAGGAGGATTTGTATCATTCTATTCAAAATACACTTACATCATATCTGCCACCCTTCTCCTGCCCACTCCCCCTACATTTGGTCCATGGCACCTTGGCATTAAGCTACCCAGAAACATTTAAGTTTGTCTGAGTTAGAGGTTTATTGTTTATTTCTTCTTCCATATCATTTGTGAGTATTGAGTCATGTCAGTCCTTACATCCATCCCTTTTGGACTTTGGTTTAATATTTATTCATTCCAAGAAGCCATGGTTGGTTCTTACTAGTTTTCCTTAGAGGTCAGGTCTAAAGAGATGGGAAGTGCAGGACAAGAAGTGTGTGTCTTGCATCCTGTGTTACACGAGGCTCTGCAGCTGTGGTCTACACTTGCTCTTCCTCATAGGGAAAAAGAGATCTGCATTCTACAAAACTCCAGCCAGAGCAGGGCTAGTTGTCTGGTATTTTCTGTAATCTAATAGAGCAAGTTTAATAACTCAAGAGAGGTCTGCTGTATATTATAGCTCATGGCTCATGAAAAGATATACTATGTTAATTTTCTAAACTGGGTCTCTCAGGCTGAATTATATTATTTCAGTGATGCCTCTCTAGAATTAATTGCATTTATTTGAGCATCCAGCATCTCCAACTTACCAACAGAAGGGAATCCTTGGATGTTAGTGAGCTATTGAATTCCAACTGGAGCTCATCTTGTGAGAGGAAAATGGCTAGTGGATACGAAATTCTCAATTCTTCGGGGTAAAATAGTTTTTGTGTGGGCAAGCTCACTTCTCCTCTATTGATAAATGTGAGTTTTGAACTATCATGAACTTCTCTTTTGAGAACACTTCAGTGCTCTCATTCCTCCAGGATGGACTCCAAACTCCTTAACACAGCCCTCAGGGCCTTTTGCCCACTGGGCCCTGCTTTCCACGCCAGCCTCGTCTCATTGCCTTCTCCCTGTCTTCTCTCCAGCTGGACTGGAGTAATCTCAGGACACCATGTAGCTACACTACTTGTCCTCTTTGGGCCAGTCTATGCACAGGCGTCCTGCTGTCCTTTTCCCACGTCTGTCTGTTAGTAATGACAGTAGTAGCAGTAGTTGTTAGGGTCTTAGTAAGGCTCACATGGATTCTCTCACTTAATCCTTACAACAACCCTTGAGTACTAGCATTCCCATTTTGCAGATGAGGAAAATGAGGCTTAGTGAGCATGTAAGAGACCTCACACAGCTATTAAGTGGTAGCACAGGGAGTTGACGCTAAGTAGTCTGACTCCTGAGCCCACTCTTAGCTATACTGCCTCTCAGCATGTGATTAAAGCATGTTTACGTGGCTAACTCCTACTCATTATTTAGACATCACTTGCTGCAGAAAACCTCCCTGATACCTCCTGCCCTAGCCCCCAGCTGGTTATGCGCTCTTCCTGTGCCTGCTCACTCTCACCTCCCATTTCTCCCTTTATAGACTTATCATGCAAGACCGCCTGCAATTGCTTGTTCACTTGTCTGTGTTCCCCACAAGCTCCTGAGACCCGTGGGGCAGGATCCCGCCAGCCTGTCTTGCCATGTTATCCCCGGCAGCTACCAGGAAGCTTGGCATTCGGCAGAAGCTCAATAAATGTTTATGGAAGGAGTAGTCTTTTAACTGAACTTTTGTTGTTGTTGTTGAGTCGCTAAGTTGTCAGACCCTTTGTGACCCTATGAACTGGAACTCGCCTGGCTCCTCTGTCCATGGGATTTCCCAGGCAAGAATACTGGAGTGGGTTGCCGTTTTCTCCTCCAGGGGATCTTCCCAACCTGAGGATCAAACCTGCATCTCCTGCATTGGCAGGTAGATTCTTTACCATTGTGCCATCTGGTACAATGACTAAGCCCTTGACTAACCTTAGTGACACTGAAAACTGCACAGTTCTTCTGGCAGGAAGAGGTTAATCCTCATCTTAGTGAATTCTCAGACTCTAATGGAGGAAATACCCAGCAGCTTCTCCTTTCTTTGGGACTCCAGAATTATGTGACTAGACAGAGGCTTTCTTGTGGTTAACAGAGCCTACGTGTCAAGACTATCACTTTAGTCAAGCTTTTGTTCACTCCAGCTGTCTCCCCACCCCTCATGAAATGCTTGTCTGCAAAAGAGATAAACCAGGAAGTGGCTTGATGCTTTACAGAAAGATTCACCGAAGGATTCTCACTTCTCGTTTGGCCCGTTACCGGGTATCATGTAACACTGAAGCTGAAAATGACACTGGACTGTTGCTCATCTAATCCTTTTTAGATGAGAGAGAAAATAAGGCACAGAGAGGCTCAGATTCAACCACTAGTTAGTGGCCAAGCCAGAGCTATTGATATAATCCACACCTTTTATTTAAATAATGAACTTATGTGATGCATTTAAAATATAATTACTTTATGAAAATGTTTTTCACATTCACATTTATTGCAATAAATGTGTTAGCTCTAAAGCAATATTCACCTATCTGTATACTTCAGCAGTGCAATCATGAGAAAAGATTTTCAGAAAACTTTGCTGAAGTCTAACATACATTCAGAAAATTGTATATAGCTCAATGAATTTTCATAAAATTAAGCCATCCATGTAACAGACACCCAGATCAAGAAACAGGACATTAACCATAGAAGATTTTTACTATAAATAATATATGATTATTTTTATATTATCACCTACATATGTTCTATAACATGTATTACAGGTTTATCATAAAAGCAGGTTCTTATGGGTGGTGGGTAGAAAGGAGAAGGAACTTAAAGATGACAGCTTATCCTTATGTGCATCTCTCACAATTCCATAATGCAGTATTTAAAGAATATATCCTTTTGCTTTTGTAATGAAGGTGAAGTTTATTTATTTGCCTATATGTTTGCAGAATTACTATGTATTTCACTGATTGTAAAATCATGAAGTTCTAAAATCGTAAAATTCATTCATACTGGTATGACTCATTCTATAGTACTCAAATATCTACTTTAGAGCACTTTGCAGGGATCATTTGTTACGTGAGATTTGTAAACATTGGTATGTGTGTGTGCTTTATTCTTTTTAAAAGAAGCTGAACTCGTGAATCTAGTATTAGCAGTGTACACACTTACTCTGGGCCCCAGTGGGCTTGCATGGAGCACATTGCGTGTTTTTACTTATACTTTTTGGCAAACTTGGATGTATTTCTGTTTGGACTGACTCATTAGCATGTCTGGTTGAAGAGCTGACCTGCCTCTGTTCTAAGTTAGCTAACCCACGCATGTGGCCCAGCTCATTAGCACAAGGCTTTAAACATCATTTCAATACTACCTGATGAAGACTTTATTCCCCATGTAGGCATTTCCCAGAACTTTGGACAAGTTATTTAACCTGAAATAGTCTCCTCATTTCAACTCTTGGAGTAACCAATTCTGTCACATAAGTATGATAAACATTTGGGGGAATAAATCTTCTAACATTGGATCAGAGTGTTAAACTTATCTGCAAGGCCAATACACAGTTCAATTAATAGAACAGACTGGGAGATTTCTGGAAAATCCTTCATGATCTAAAAGTTGCTTAGCCCAATGGATTTTTTAATATCATCTAACATCCTAAGAAACGTTTTCTCCCCACCGACCCATTCCCTATCTCCATCCAGTTGTTCAGAGCAATGGCTTAACTAACTTTAGTCCAGAAAAAAACAGTTCTTACCTGTTTTAAACTTACTTCCTGCTGTCTAGAATAGCCCCATCAGCAAGCAACATATTAATCTACTTAATTAACATGTATTGTGCCTTCTTCAAGGCCAAGCAGGGTCCAATTATGCACTATAGCTAATTTTACCTTCTTCCTTTTTGTGTCTCATTCTGCTTCCCCTCAGCTCCCCCGTTAGCCTTATCTACTTACAACAAAAGCTCAATAGGAGACTAGCAATAGCATGATAAAATTAAATAGAATGTCACAAAAAGGCCTGGGAATTTGAAAGGTGCCTTTTAACTTTAGCAGGAAGTTAAAAGAATAACATGGCCCTAGACCTTGGCTTGGAGAAGTTTATGCAGCAAGTACTTGATGGTTATTCTGTTTATTTGCCCTTGATGGACACTGTTTTTCTTTATGTGAGAACCATATCTCAGTGGAATTGCAATTGAAAGTACACATCCTCTAGTAAAAGCAAGTATTGTCATCCTGTTGACGCCACTAAAGCCTGTTAGGACTATTAATTTTGTTGTTCATTTAGGCATGCATGGTTTCCACAGTAACAGCCATCTCATAGTTCCTTCAAACCCTCTGTGCAGTGAGCATCTGTTGAGAGTCCTATGAAGGTGCCATGGTTTCTATCCTTCCTGTCACAGATTGAACCCCTGCCTTGCTCTCTTTATGTGCTACATATTTATCAAGAATCCCTAGAGAGAGGAGACTCTTTGCTGGAGCCAGTCAAAGGAGAAATAGAAATGAGTATGAAGGCTTTTGTTTCCCATGGGCTGCTGTAGAAGACCTCAGAATAAGTGGTTTGGAAGTCATACAATTATTAAAAATCTTGGTCAGCTGAAATGTGAATAAGTCCTTGGCAAAATTCACAGCCAATCTTTTATAGAGGATGGCCAGGACACTGAGTGTCCTGCTTAAAGCCAAAATTGTAAATTCTAGCCTAAACTCCCAGTGGTATGCAGTAATAGGGTGCAATCTCTTGCCAATTATTTTTCATAGTTCGAGACCTTCTCCTAAAGAACTGTATAGTTTTCAGAAAACATGTGTCTTGAAGGATGCATTTTCCCTTTTAATTTCCTCCTAACCATGGGCTGGTATCTTACATGTTTTTAAAAGCCATTTTCTATGGCAGCTATCTTCTTAGTACTATTCAACATGAGTCCTTATCTTTAATCCTGTCCTAATTAATCTCATTTGCAATTTACAGTCAGAACTAGAGGAGAGTAACAATTTATGGATAAATTACATACTAGCAAGTGAAAGGAGCTGAAAGGAGGCAATCTGTCTTTTCACAACTGTTGAGTTATCTTATGTCCTTGCAGAATTGTTAGTTGAAACTTACATGTAAATATTAGGGCACCTGACTGAGTAAGTTTATCAAAACATCTTTGTAGGTTTCCTACTCCTTCTGTCATTACTCTGATCAAGATGATCAAGAACAGATTTCTGTCTTCATTTCTGCAGAGAAGCTTACTCATTCCTCTTCAAAATTCGCTTACCTAATGATACCTATTGTTCAATCATAAGTAATATTTAGCAATGAAATCTTTTACTTGGAGTAAATTATCTTTGGAATTCTCTACTGATCAAGTAATTGTCGTTTCTACCTTTCAGTTTATTTAAGAAGCTTCTAGGTTGAAATACCGTTCTTCAGAAAGAAGGTTGGGTCTGGGTTACTCCAGCTTCCACCAAGCAGTGAGCATGTTCTGAGGGCTTCTGTTTTGCAGATCTTGTGGGGACTCCTGGGGCCAATTTTTGTAGGATCTCCTACTCTAAGCACATTTTCTGGACCGTTTTTACTTTTTATCCCCATTTTATCAGCAAAGAAGTCTTTTCTTTATTTTTTATTCTGTAGGATCATAAAATCATGGTACTTTTGACCTGGAGATTACCCACCCCACCCCTGCTGATCCTCTATATGCATTTCTGTCCTCAAAACTTATAGGCCTAACTAGTAACTAGGCCTAACTACAGGCCTAGCTCATGTCAATCACTTTTTAAAAACTTATGTACATAGATTCATGGACAGCGGAGCACAAACCAAACATTTTGTTATATACCATTTATTATACCAGTGTGGATTTAAAGGAAAAAGCCCTAAATTACAAATGAGATTGTTTTTTCTATTTCCAGCTCTGATTTTTAACTCATGGAATGACCTTGGACATGTCTCTCAATTCTGCTGGGTGTCAGTTTCTCTATCTGTAAAATGAGAATAGCATTCTATCATAACTTATTATAAAGATAAATGAGATAATATATGTAAAGCTTCTTGGAAAGTGTGAGGTACTATATATAAGTATGAGATGTGTGGCCATAATGCCTGTCTGTGGACTTTAATTGCCCTTAGCCAAGATCACAACACCCTTATAAATCCACTTGCAAAAAATGTGGTTTACCTTGACCAAACAGTTTCACCAATAGCAATCCATAGTGCAGAAATTTTCATTCATGTGTGATTATTAGCAATTGACTTAACTTTTCCATACTTCGTTTTCTCGCCTCCAAAGTGGATTTGACCATTTACCTAGCTCAAATCAATTAAAATATATAGAATAAATCTAGAATAAGACATTTAATTATCCTAAGACACGCGATAGTGTCAAATGTTTCAGTGAAGTTAGAATATATTGCAGTCTAGTTGTTTTCCCACTTCAACTGTAACTTCCAACTGTGGGCTTTCTCTTAATTGCTTCCCTTTGGCCCATACAATGGCCAGCATAGTGCTAGGAATGTGGCAGACACAGAAGATATGTGTTTTCCAAGAATAACGACATCTTGTTGTGTATAAAAAAAAAAGGGTTTTAACTTGAAATTTTCCATTAAGTTATTCATTCATCAATTTATTGATAAATTTATTAATTTAACACTTCTTGGCCATACATTAATGGTCAAAAATAATAGGTGTTGGTATACAATCATGATGAAAGTCTTATATAAATATCTATTTAGACTGAGTAGCCTGTACCTGTAGAGACTGAACTGGTACAAGGTTTGGTATCTGGTCTTGAATACATTTTATGCTGTCACTTGCAATCCTTCTACTTTGAAGAGTACTCTTCAATGACTCAGATGAAAACTCAGAGGAAACTGGTAGGGCCTTGGAGAGCCTGATGGAGCATGAAGTGCTCCAGATAATTTTGAAAGCCTACAGACCTCGAGCATCCTTTCCTCTGGTTGAGAGATCTGTTAGGAATTCTCCAGTTTTGAGCAGGGCTGATTCTGACACAGCAAGCCTAGGGGTTAAGGACATTCCCTCTGGAGCCACTGCCTGAGTTTGAAGTTAAGCCCTACCACTTACCAAGTGGGTAGTCTTGGGCAAACTGTATGCTCTCTCTGCCTCAGTTTACTCATCTGTTGAATGGAAGTAACAATGTGACCTCCTTAGGTTGTTTTGTAGATAAATAGAGATGTCTAGGAAAGTACATTAATGAACAGGAACAGCGCCTTCCACTCTTAGACAGCTGGAAATGTGAAGTTCTTTTTAAAATGCCTAAGTATAGTTCTATACTTAGAGTATTGTATTGCAAATAGTACTGAACTCTGAATAATGGTAACCTGCTTCCCTAGGACAGCATCAGGAAGATCCTAGAAACTCAAAGAAATACAGATTTTGGCAAGCATAATCCAGAACTGGAAGTTTAGGGAGATTATCCAAGTGTATGGTCATCAAGAAAGCAACAGGGGATTTTTCTGGCAGAACTATGGGAAAACCCACAGTCTGATGAGGCAGAATCATGAAGTATGATAGGGGGCTTCTGCTCCCACCCAGAAAGGTTCACCAGCCTTGTATCTGGCTTTCCTCTCAGTCATGTTCTACCCAGCTCATTACCTCATGTACTCTATCTGTTCTGCTAAAACTTTCCCAGAGAAGGAAGCAAACCCTTCCCTCCAGGGAGGTCACCTAGGATTGTAGTGCTTTGCTTCATGCAAACATCTCTCCAGGGAAGGAGCCTTCACTGTCCCTGCTGTGTGGATAGATTGCGGAGCCCCCAAGGCTTGGCAGCAGGTCAGTGCCAAGTCAAGCTTCCAGACCCAGACAGAGGCGCAGATTTTTATCTGAACTTAATTCCTTTTTCCGAAGAGCATTCACAGCCTCTTGTCTCTTACTTGAATTGAATCCCCATGGATCACAATTTTGTTCTGTGGCTCTAAGCTAGCTAAACACAATTCAAGGGCTCTTGGTCCTTGGCTGGTTCCCAGAACTACAGAACTCTGACAAGATCAGCCCTCCTACCCCAGGTGAGGAACCACGGCTGGGGAGAGTCACGTGACCAGCCAAGGTCAAGTGGCGAGTTGGTAGAAGCACTAGACTACAAGAAAGTTTACCAGTCTTCATCCAGAGTTCTTGCAATTTTTATTAGCAATAGGAAGATATACTTAAAAACAACTCATAAACCTCTTAGAATAGAGATCTTTGATGTCGTAGGTAAAAAGTATAGAGATTGTGTAGCATAGTCATCTGAACTAAATTTTAGAGTTTTGTAAGTAAAGTACCTTCTCCCTTTATTATATTTAAAATAATGTCTGACTTGCCACAGCCAGGAGTCTGAGATATGTTCTAGTCCATGTACACTTGTGTATCTAGGGGTGATGTTGGCATGGTTCCCCGAAGATTTCAAGAGGATGCCTCCTCTCAGGTTTTATTTTGTAGTAAAAATACTTAGTGGTGATTTTGATTTTCCTTGTCTTATGAGATGGGAGTGTCAGAAAGGAGGCCACTGACTCCTGATTTTCTATGTGGTCGTTATCCATACTCCATTCAGACCACAGTGAAGACCACTGGCTCATAAATGATCCCCCAGGGACTGTTTGTGTGGTCATCTGTGGGGAGGGAAAGGGAGGTATGCAGGCAAGCAACACTGGCCAAAAATATTTCTCCTGAAAGCTCTCATACTTGCAGTGTGAATTCACCACTGGAAGACTGCCATGCTTTCTATTTTAAGGTCCCATGTCTTTTATGTAGCTCTGTTGTTCCTTCTAATTCTACCCTGTGGTGTGGAGAGCAGAGATGAAGATAATAGGTCCTGGAATTGGATTGCTTGACTTCAAATTTTGGCTTTGCACGGGCTAATTTTGTGATTATAGGCAAAAGTCTTAATCTTTCTGGGTTTGTTTCCTATCAGTAAAGTGATTTGACAACTTCAACTCAAATGATTGATATAACTAACTGGGGAGAGTACAGACACACCGGCCTGCAGTGGCCACTTACTGTTAACTGTTACCATTAACATCTCCTGCTTGTACATCCCAGCATTGTGAAAAGAATACTGGATTAATAGGACAGGAGACCCAGGATTTGGTCTAGGCTCTGACTTTTATGTAGCTACATGAACTTGGGACAGTCAGTTGACCCCAGTTCACAGAATACAAAATATAGAAGTAAGTATTTGGTCCAACCTCCTCATTTGATGAATGACATTGGACCGCGAGAGAGGAAGCTCGCCTAGAGTCCACAGGGAGTTAATGCCCAGGCGAGGATCAGCCAGTACCCGCTCTCTTGACTTCTAGCCCAGAGTTTTTTCCATCGTTACTTTGGGGACCAAAGATCCTGCCAAGTGTCCCCAACTTTGCTGAAGACCTGAGGACTTTGCGGTTGGCAGGCACATGGTTCCTAACAAGCTGTCTTTGGGTTGTGGCCATCCCAGAAGCAGCAGCCAGTGCATTCTAATATGTCATGGCTGGTACAAGTGTTGGAAGTAGAGTGATGCCTTTAAGAAGCTACTGGGTGGAAGCTGCTGCCGTTCTGGGGAGCCCAGAAGAGCTCATTCCAGGCCAACAGGACAAACTTGCGCAGGTTCTCACAGCTCAATGGCTTAGTGACTGACCACATTTCTTCTTTCCCTTGTCTCCTGCCTGAGAAACTCACAGTGACCATGTCTCTACCTTAAGCTGTGGATGTCTCCTTGATAGCTCTTACTGTAGGCTCTTGCCACCCATTTCCTCCTCTGCTCTGACTCTCACTCAGACCCTGGGAGTATAGGTTGACCGTATTCTCCACTCTTACATATGTGACTTGATCCACAAGGTACTCTTTCTCTTCTGTACCCTGCCCACAGCAGACACTCAGCAAAGCCAGTCCTTTGCTCATTATTCTAAATACATCCCAGGCTTCTGGCTCTAGTTCATTGCATATATTATGTCTCTCCATGGATTCTTGCTGAATCCTCTCAGATTAACTATTAGATTTCTGCAAAGCCCACAATGGTCCTCCTACTCAGAAGTGGTCTTCTTTCCTTGGAACTTTCAAAGCACATACTGATAATAACTGATGGTTTCCACATCAAGAGACATCCTCTTCCTCTTAAGAAATTCCTCAAGAACCATATAATGACAACTTTCTATTCCCCGAAGCATTTAGCAGAGTTCCTTACCCATTGTAGCAGCTCAGTTAGACCTGCTTGAACAGATGTTGACTGGTTAGCTGGGTTGCCAACCAGGGACTCCAACCTTAATAAAAAGGTTATTCCTTCACAATGAAAAATGCTTTCTCCCTGGGTATCATTGTGAGACTGTGATAAGTCAGTTATAGCCATTCAGAGGCTCCTTGAAGCTTTGGCAATGCCCAATCATGTTGAGAATTCTACTTTTTAGAAATCTAGAGTGACACATTTTTTTTAAATTAACATCAATTAAAATAAGTTTTGCTCTTCTTTTTCTGTTGGTAGAAACTGACCACCCAACATGGGCAAGCAAAACAAGCTAACATACTCTAAAAATGCAAGTAGAAGTTTAAGGACATAAAAGGCATGATGAGTAATGGAATCCTGAAACGTTCATTCACTCACCCACTCATTCACTCAGTAAGCAAACAGGTTGTTGTTCAGTTGCTCAGTCGTGTCCAACTCTTTGAGACCCCATGGACTGCAGCATGCCAGGCTTCCCTGTAGTTCAGTATCTCCTGGAGTTTGCTCAAGCTCATGTCCATTGAGTTGATGATGCCAACAGGATAAAGCAAATAGGAAAGAGTTGTATTATTCTATTCATGCAGAGTTCTATGCAGAGATCTATATAGCCCTCTGCTAGAGCCCTGTGCTTCTGAAATTGTTTGCTAAAATAATGGTCAGAAGTAGTTTGTGTTCACCAAGTTGAGCTCGGTTTTTCCCTAAAATCAAATACTCCGCGACTAATTTTATCACCAAATTCGGGAAAAAAATGAGAAGAATGCAAAGATTAATCCTTGGAAGCCCTTGAATAAGCCTTTCCTCCTCCATTTTGTCTGCTTTTTAAGTTTTGTATTCAGAGAATAATAGGTGAGGCCTTCTGTGGATGATTAAAACACTTGTAAATTGAAATTCTCAGGTCAGTAATTAAATTGAGGAGCTCACTGGGTAATGTTTACTTTTTAGCTCCCAGATTGTGTGTTCAGTTTTTCTTTAAGCTGCGCTTTTCTTTTCCTTTCTTTCTTTTTTCAATCTCAGAGATTAAAGCAGCCTGAATTTTACACTAATATCTTATGAAAGCCACGGTAGGGGAAGCCACAGTGGTTTCAGTAAACAATGTGCTTTGATGTCTCCAACTTGAAATTCATATTTTGAGAACCCTGATACATCTAATAGTATTTGGAATAAGATTTTAAGTCCCTAAGCTGGGGCCATTTGCAGAGACACACGCCCGTGAAAACTAAATGTTAGCATTCATCTTGCATCTTACCACTGCCTTACAACAAAACGCTTCCATTCTTCTCTGGGATGTTTGTGTGGTGCACGTATCACACACAGGTGATGTGTCCACTCTTCTTTTTGCCTGCTATTCACAAAATTAAGAACTGTTAACCTTGGCTTGAAGCTTTGAGCAATTTATTTGGGCTTGGGAGTGGATATTTAAGAAAAAGTTAAAGAAAAAAGACTTTCCATGAATATATCATTTTTTGTAAAACTGTGGAACCGTTTGAAGAGTCCTCTTTTGAACAGTGAGAAATATCATTGTTAGGGATTTATGTCTTTAAGCTGAAATCTGTTGGTCCCATTAGTCTGTTTTCGGGTGCAGGTGCTGTGGCACCATTTAAAAAATATCATGACCCTTTGACCATATTCACAGGCTTCTGGGCAGTGAGAAGCTCCAATAAATATTAAAATATAAGAATAGATCTCAAGAATGACATTTCTGTTAGAACCTCAAGACAAGGTTCCCTTCGTTCTTGCCTTGGAATCCCTTAGATCATACAGGCCATATGCCTCCAGCAGGGTCTTAGGAGCTCTTGTTTCTCTGGCGGTCACCTTGTGTCTCTGATGTCAGGAGTGGTTACCATGGAGGTAATTGTCATGATGTGGGAGATGTGTGAATTCAGGTGTGGAGAAACTCAGCAGTGAGAGAGAGGTCTTTGAGAAAAAGAGACAAATCCCCTTTCATTCCAACTTCCTTAGTAACAAAAGAATTGAAGGAGGAAAAAAAGGTGGGGAGGAAATGTAAATATAATAACTGAAAATTATCATCTTTTGAACAGCATGCTTTTTAGGCTTTGCATGGCATATTGAAAAGTTTTCTGTTTATTTATTTAATTATATTTTTCTCACAGAGTATGGTGTTAAAAATAACTTTCGTGTTCTTTCTTGGAGAAAAAAAATATAGCTTGTGATAGCAGACGAGAATACTATATTATGCAGTCCAAGTTCAACAGAGAAATCTTTTGAATGATATACCAGGAAGCTCAAAGGTGATATGTTTTGCCCAGTTGGGAGAAAAAAGAAACACTGCTGCAATCTGCAAAACACTACAAAATAAGAGAGAGCCAGTCTAACACAATGCAGCCAGACTGGCTTGCTGCTGGCATTTGACAAGCTAGGAAAATGAGACTGCAGAAATCCACAGGGAATGATTTTACTTTCCTGTTAATGAACAACCATACGTATCTTTCTTGGAATGAGGGGTGGTGGGGGTGAGGGCAGGGGAGCTGCTGAGCAAGCACTTTCAGGAAATGATCCAGAAACCCCTGCCTCAGGTTCGGGATAATCAATGTCATCACTGCTTGTTCTGAAGCTCTGTCTTTTCTGGGAAAGGACCTGGCGGGGCTGACAGACTTAGGCAGTCAGTGTGGTGGCTGGTGAAAGAGGAACCCTGTAGAGGCAAGTGCCGGGAGGCTGGGTACCCTCAAGCTTTGGATTCTGAGGAAGTGGCTTGAGTTCCAGTCCTAGATTTGCCTCTGTGAATTTTCTCTGACCTTCGTCAAAGCCCTTAACTGCTCTGTCTCCTCATCCTATTAATTACATGAGACTGTTGTGAAAATAAATGTATTGGTATAAAATAACTATTTTTAGGCATAATACAAATGTAAGGGATGAGACTTTGTTATTTGAGGTTCCATGTCAGCACAGGGCTTCCCAGGTGACTCAGTGGTAAAGTATTTGCCTGCCAATGGAGGTGACACAGGAGACATGGGTTCGATCCCTGGGTGTGGAAGATCCCCTGGAGAATGAAATGGCTACCCAATCCAGTATTCCTTCCTAAGAAATTCCATGAATAGAGGAGCCTGGTGAGCTACAGTCAACAGGATCCCAAAGAGCCAGACACAACTTAGTGACTGAGCACACACCATGTCAGCACAAAGATACTTAGTTTTTCTTGTCCAGTGTCATCCTTCATAGACCTGCAGATGCCGGTGGGTACTTTGGTGAGCACTAATCCTGAAGCCCCACTCTCCATGGCATTGCTTTAGGGAGAAAAAGATGTAATAGGATTCTCCAGAGAAACCCAACCAATAGGATCTCTCTCTCTCACTCTCTCTCTCTTTCTCTTCAATTTTCTGTGATCTATTTGTCCATCTATTTTTCTATCTAAAATGAGATTTATTATGAGAAATTGGCTCATGTCATTATGGAGGCTGAGATGTCTCATGATCATCTGTCTGCAAGCTGGAGACCCAGAAAAGCCAGTGGTATAATTCAGTGTGAGTCTGAAGGCCTGAGAACCAGAGGAGCTGATGATGTAAATCTCAGTCTGAAAGCAGAAGAGATGTACTAGTTTAAGTAATCAGGCAGGAGAAAGGGAGCAGATTTCTCCTTCTTCTACCTCTTGTTCTTTTCATACGCTCGATGAATGGGATGATGCCTACCTGCATTGGGGAGGGAAACCTACTTTACTGAATTCACTGATTCTAGTGCTAATCACATCTGGAAGTATCATCACACCCAGAAGTAACTTTTAATTTGGGCAACCCTGAGGACCACGCAATTTGACATGAAATTAACCATCACAGAGTGATATCTCTAGGCAATGCTCAGTTACCACAGGGTCAAGTATAAACTCCTTAGCTTGGTGTTTGGTGTCTCTGTCCCCAAGGTGTTGCTGGACCATTAGTAGGGAAGACGTGTAAAGGAGTGGCCACAAAGTGATACAAGGAGCCCTATAGCAGCAGGAGTGAGTCCAGAGGCGTGAGGAGTCACGATGAACCAGCAGAGACCTGCTCTCCTTGTGTGGGGGCAGGCACAGCTGGAGCAACTGGAGGGAGAAGGTGACCGTGAGTGGTGACATAACGCAATCTCATTCATGTTCACATTTTCCATTACAATCTGGGTGCCGATGACTCTGGAAATGTACATCTCCAGCCCAAACCCATCTATCACTTATCTTTCCACGGGGAGGCCTCAAGAGCTCCCGAAACCCTTTATGTCCTCAACTGACCTCAGGATCTTTTTACCCAAATCTGGTCACCTTCCGATGTTCCACTGTTCCAGATGGCACCGCCCATCCATCTGGTTGGCTATACTCGGGTTCGGTAAATTTATTTTCTCGGCTCACTCACCACTCCCAGCTCCCAGTCCAAGTTTACATCTGTATCACTTGCCTCAGACGGATGCGGTTCCCTCCTCACTGGGTGCCCACACCCACTCTGTGCCCCCATCCCTTTCCCCCCACAGCAGCTGGAGTGAGCATTTCAAAACGCAAATCTGATTATGTCCCATGCTCCCTAACTCCCCTCCTCCCCTGCATAAAACCTCTTAATGCTGTCTCATTTCTCTCAGGATAAAGACCCATATCCTCAGTAGAGCCCCTAAGACCCCTCGTAAACTGACCCCTGGTGACTTCCCCACCCCATCTTGGACCAGCAATCCCACCTCTGTCCTCAGCAGTACCAGCCTTCTTTCTGCTCCTCAGTGGCCCCAGGCCCAGGCCACTCCCTTGGCAGGAATCCTCTCTTCTGTTGCTGCTGCCACTCTCACCTGCATTGCCTAAGTTATCCCTTCTCATTTTTCAGATATCGCTCAAATATCACTCCTTCAGGGGAACCTTCTCTGATCCCCCAGACTACTTCAGCCCTTCCACCATGTATATCTCTGAACACATTTCCTTATCAAATATCAGTCTGTAACCATACATGTACTTTTGTGGTCATTTGATGCATGTCTGTTTTCCCTGGAAGGTTGTTAAGCTCTGGGATGCCTGGCTGGGTTTGCTGTCTGCCACAGTGCTGATTCCCAGCACACTGCCTTACAACCTCCATTAATCATGCATTGGATGAATGAATGCACGATGGTTGTTCATGAATGGAGGGCCACCCCGTGGGAGGAAGTACCCAAAGGTGAAGCTGGGTCAGGATATTGTCCCCTAGGCACGGGGGTGTTGTGCAGCCCGGGGCACAAGGATATAATAGTCCATGAGCTGTCTTTTAGAGGAGTATCTCTGAGGGGGCGTGTAGCGTGGAGGCAGAAGATCTTAGAACCAGGCCAACACTTTCGGAAGCATCTGCTGAAGATGCCCTGTCCTGGGGCTGCGAGAGGAAAAATGGAGAGGAGGGGACAAATGCTTTTAGTATTTCCCATTTCTGTTTTCCCCCCTTAAGGATGGAAACAGTGGATCAAGGGGCTTTACATGGTTTAACATTTTTAATCTGTCCGACCCCAAGGTCACCGATGTGGAGAAGAATGAGGGGGTTTTGAAACTGATGGGGTAGTGGCAGTGTGGTGGAGTCATGAATCTGTGGGTCTTTCTCCTTTCCCAGGCAACTGTGGCCTGGGAAGGTTAAGAGGAGTGGATACTCTTAGACTTGCTGCCCTGAGCTGATGGTGAATTGGTGTGTGAGGGGTGTGAAATCTAGGGAACCTCCTTTGGGGTTAAACATATCTGATTCCCACCTTCCTGTCCTAATCTGAGAAGTCTATCAATGGAGGCCTGGCTTAACTGAGACTCTGGGTGTCTTACAATGAAGGGTATTTTGAAATGGGTGTAGTATGGAGCACAGAGTGTCCTCGGGACCCCCAGGTCAGACCTGGGCTTGGGGCCACACCTCTTATTTTGTTTACACTTTTCTTTCTTTTTTTGTTTGGCTGCACTGTGAAGCTTGAAGGATCTTAGTTCCCTGACCAGGGATTAAACCCAGGCCACCAGCATTGGAAGCACGGAGTCCTAACCATTGGACCACCAGGGAAAGTAAAGTGAAAGTGTTAGTTGCTCAGTTGTGTCTGACTGTTTGCCACCCCATGGGCTGTAGCCTCCCAGGCTCCCCTTTCCATGAAATTCTCCAGGCAAGAACACTGAAGTGGGTAGCCATTCCCTCCTCTAGGCAGATTCTTTACTGTCTGATCACCAGGGAAGCCCATGCTTATTATTTTCTGTGGTTCCTGTGGGCCTGAATCACAACAACAGCACTAGGATCATACGGATTGCTCTACTGTTCCATCATTATTAGATAGGATGTAAAACTAGATTATGCCACTAATTTTTTAATTTTTTAATATTTATGCCACTAAATTAAAAAAAATTTTTTTTTCAATTTATTTGACTGTGTCTGGTCTTAAATCTTCATTCTGTCATGCAGATCTTTCTTTGTGGCACATGGACTGTTTAACTGTGACTTGTGGGCATGTGGGATCTTAGTTCCCCTACCAGGGATTGAGCCCATGTCCCCTATATTGCAAGATGGATTCTTAATCACTGGACCACCAGGGAAGTCCTGATGCCAAGAAATTTTAACTTTTTATGAATGTCTTTTGTGGATCTAGCATCCCCCATCCCTTTTATAGTGTGACCAATATATTAATAACACTGTTGTCTTAATAGTGTTCATGGCTAATGTGTCATTTGATGTTTTTAACTATAAGCAGGGTTGCAACATTTGGTTATGCCAGTACTGCACAGTTATGCCAGCCAGTTCTGTCTGGTGCCACTCCTGTAGACTCCCATGAGATGGCACCCCCTGGAGGTGCGCACGGTAGCAAGGCTCACTGTGAAGCATGCAAGGCAGGCACTTGCCTTATTTTGCACCTCAGAATGGTGACATGCCTTGTTCAGTGTCACGTGACAAGTAAATGTTGGTGCTGCAGCTAGGGCTCAGCTTCTGCATCTAAATCCAGTCTTAATTTAGCCATGCCTTGTGGCCTCTTGACTGATCTGTGCTTGAGTAAATGAGTGAATAGGGAGAGATAAAGACTCCACCCAGGGGCCAAATGAACACACAAGGTCCATGACTTGTTCTGAAGGTCCAGAGACCTGCCATCAGCAGAACCAGCTGCCCTAACTTCGGTCCATCTGCCTGGACCTCAACCATTTCCATGTGGATTTTGCCCACATGGTGGGCCCCGGATGACGTGACCTTGGGTGTCTTTCTGATTCCTTTCCTGAACCTCTTGCCTTTTCCTAGAACACAAGGCCACCCCTCCCTTGCCTGTCCTCGTCTCTCAGGGCCTCTCTTCCAGTTGCCACTAGGTTATCTTCTCCCTTAAGGCATTCATTAGTAAAATGGAAGATTATAATTTCAAGGGAGGTGTAAAAAGATAAAACAGCCTTTCAAACACAAAGGAATTACTCTATTAGGGTGGAATTCCCGGCCAGCTGGGAGAGTCATGAATCTCTCTTTTACAGGGCAAAGCAGGAAATGCTGATGAGGAAACTGGGAAACCACATAATGCAGTTGAGGCAACTGAGGACTCAAGACTTGGTGGCTTAGCTGAGGCTAGAACCCAGAGGTTTTTCCATGCTACCCTGTTTGCTCGAGCCATTTTAAGTTGGGGTCTATTCCTCATGCCTTTTACACCTTACATGACTGAGGGCAGCCCTGCTTTCAGACCATCTCTGCCCCTTCAGTGTTTGGGGGACCAGTGTCAAGGGGATGGGGAGCTTGGTCAGTGGTGTCCTGGACTCTGGCACGACCCGAGGATCTGGGCTTTTAAATGCCATTATGAAATGCAGTCCGTCTAGAGCTCAGTGCCTCTTCCCATCAGACTAATGCAGCCGTGGTATAGGGTGGGGTGGTGACTGGCTGCCTGGCAATCTCCCCCGGAGCCCAGGAGAGGGATTACCCTCACTCAGGCAGCCTCATCACCGTAATAAAAATGGGAGTTATGTTTATCGACTCATCAGGACTGCCCATTTAGACGATTACCCTATCTCCAATCCTATTTCTAAAGAAAAGAGGATTGCCAGACACTTCCTCCCACCCCCACCATTGGCCAGACCAGTGTTTGTGGGTGATTTTGTGGGGGGATGTGTTGAAGGTAGGTATGCAGCAGGCCGAGAGCTTTGCCGTCTTTGTCTTTCAGAGCTGGCAAGCCCCAGTGGGATGGCCAACCCCCAAGAGATAGGAGAGCAGGAGAAACAGCCTGGCAGAGGTCCGGAGATGCCGGCTGGCGTCAGTAATTTCCTGCAGGAGATTCTGCCGGCCGAGTGCACATCACCCTTCTCTCGCCCCTCCATCTTCTCCCATGTGCTGTTCAAATAGACTAAAGCAACCCTGGATCATGCTCATCCAAACAGTTGTTTAACCTCATCTGTGGCACCCACGTAGGAGGCAGGATCATCTGTTTGGAACAAGATGGGGAGAGGATGAGATAGATCCCTGAGCAGCTGGATTCTGCATTACAGTTTCTCTTTCCACAGAGAGGAGCCTTTTGGGTCCTTGCTCAGAGACCGTTGACTCTTACTTAACACACAGCTCTAATTAGCTTGGTAAAGTGCTTTCTGGCGCCTAAGCCTATTGTTAGTGGAGGTGAAAGGTGGGGGAAAGACTGTTACCGGCTGGAGTCTGCCTAGACAGAGGAAGTGGGGTCTGTGGGGACAGCAGTGGCTGGGTTTCCTTCTCAAAGAGGGACACTGGGCAATTGGCCCTGTAGGTCCCTTCCACCTTTTCAGTTCATGGCTCTGTATCTGGTTTGAACGTGATAGTGAGGGGCAGAGAGGAGGTGAAGGTGACTCCAGTGGGGAGCTGGTGTCCAGCCGGAAAAGCGGGCTTGTGTTTTGGGGAACCCTGAGTTTTGGTGCACAAATGTACTCACCCACTTTTGCCAGAGTCCTCCAGACTCTCAGATGGTACTTGTCCCTCATGGTTATGATCTGATTACTTGTCTGTCACCCTGATCCCCAAGCATCCCTAGCATCCCACACAGTGCCTCTTGGAACTTAATAAATAATTGTTGAATGAATGAATGGTTATTCCAGACAATCCAGATAAAGCCTCTTAGCACAGTGCTCACCTTGTAAACACTAGATATCAGGCATACAAATGCCTGCCTGCCTATTTCAGCATAGAGAAAATAATCTTCCCTAGATCTGAGCAGCTACATTAAGTTTGTGCTTGCCTGACATCCCCACCACACGCCCCTCCCTGGAGATGAGATTCTGGAGCAGTGGTCTCTGAGGATTCTCCAAGAGCCAGACGCCTGCATCAAAGCATCAAGGGGGCCACTTAATGACAGAGATGTTGGGCTAAGTAGGCTACTCTCAGTCAATTTGAAAATTAAAAAGGCATCCTTCTCCCAATGGAGAAACTTCAAATTATGAACCCCTTGGCCCAAATTTCCATAATCAGACCCCCTGGTCTTTTGTTAGTGAGAGGACCCCGCCTCACTCTCTTTTCGTGGCCCACACACAGCACATATGTAGATATGTTTATACCTTGTGTTGCTTGTCCTTGATGACTAGTATACTGGTGTGTTTCTGTGTATGTTAGTTTTTCCTTTTCACTCCTCCAGTGTAGTTGTGGCCCCACCCCCTGAGACCCTCAGGAAGGAGACACCTTGTACAGTGGTCCCAGAGCCTCTGATCAGCCACAGGACTCATCATAATGTCTGTCATTTATTATCTCCTTTGCACCAGATGCTCCACCTACCTCACCACTAATCCTCTCAATAACCCCACAAGTTAAGAATTATTATTCCCATATTATATATAAGGAAAGTAAAATTTGAGGTGCTTTAAAAAATTTCTCCATTTGTTTGTAATAGAACCAGCCTTGGAGCTAAAGAGTGTGGACTTCAGAGTCTAAGCTCCATTCCCTGGGGTTGGCTGCCCCTCCATGGCTCAGAAGTTTCTGAAGATAGAGTCAGCATCTCCCAAAGGCTTGTGCTCATCAGACTGGTTCTCAGGTCTACTCCTCCCTGTGTTTCCCCAGGTCCATGCTCTAGAGCATACCTGTATTGGTCCATGTCTGCACACCTACAAGGGCCTCCTTCACAGATTCTTGGTCTCAGATAACCCACCACAGCCAGGTTGCTCCCATCTGCCATTGCCCAGCTCAGAACTCACAAGAATGCCCATCTTCAGCTTTACGTACTTTTTGGTTTGCTTCCAAGACTTGCTACTCTATTCCTTTCCCATATCTCACTTCATCTGAATTAACTACAGTCATCTGCATGACCACAATGGAGGCCATCCACATTTCCACACCACTGTGCTGAATCTGTCCTTGGAGACCCTAAGCCTTCTCCCCATGCCTCAGATTCTCCCTTTCCTTTCAGATCCTGGGATAGGTTCCCTCTGAAGGTGTACTGACTGCTCACCTGCCTCTCCTGAGCGCTCTCAGCACCTGGGTGCAAGGTATAAATTAGTACCCAATGCCCTTCTGCTTGTGAGTGGTTATAAGAGTTCCTTCTCACTTCCAGTCCTGTTTCCCCATCTGAATTACAGCCTCCTTGGGAATGAAAACCTCTTTATTAAAATTTGTTGAGGTGTAACATACATTATAAAATCCATCTGCTAAAAACTTTTCGGTAATTTTGACAAAAGTACATACCCGTGTAACTTAACCATCACCACAACCAAGGTGGAGAGCATTTCCAACACCCCAAAAGTCCTTCTGTGCCACTACACAGTCAGTCTCTCCACCCCCTAACCCAGGTACCCACTCATTGTTACAGGTGGATTTTGCCTGTTTTTGAACTCCACATAAGTTTTAGTCACAAAGAGCGAACTCTTTTGTGTCCTTTTTGCTCAGCACAGTGTTTTAGGGAATTTTCCATATTGTGTGTATCAAGAGTTCATGATTTTTTGATACTAATTAATATTCCACTGTATAAGCTATACCACAACTTGTTTATAATTTCACATGTTGATTGATACTGGGATTGTTTCCAATTTTGGGCTGTTGTGAACATAGTAGCTATAAGTGTTCATGCACAAGTATTAGTGTGGACATGTTTTTATTCTCTTGGGTGTATACCTGGGACTGAAATTTCTCGGTCATCTAGTAAGTGCATGTTTAATTTTATTTTGAAACTGACAAATTATTTCCCAAAGTGATTTCTCTATTTTACATGCCTACCAGTAGTATGAAAGTTCCAGTTGCTCCACAACCTCACCAAATACTTGGTATTGTCAACCTTTTAAATTTTAGTGAGTATGTAGTCACATCTCATTATAGTTACAATTTGAATTCTCCCGATGATTTAAGATTTGAATACCCTTTCATCTGCTTGTTGATCATTCACGTGTTTCGTGAATTATCTACTGAAAAGTTTACCTTTTAAAAATGTTTGATTGTCTTTTTAACTGTGAAATTTTGAGGACTCTTTCTGTATTTTATCTAAGTCCTATCAGGTTTATGTGTTGTAAGTATTTGCTCCCAGACTGTGGCTTGCCTTTACGCGCTCTTTTTCACTAGTTTTTATTGGAGTGTAGTTGTTTTACAATGCTGCGTTAGTTTCTGCTCTATAGCAGAGTGAATCAGCTCTATGTATATACACACGTCCCCTCTTTTTTGGATTTCCTTCCCAATTAGGTCACCACAGAGCATTGAGTGGCGTTTGCTGTGCTATACAGTAGGTTCTCATTAATTATCTATTTTATACATAATAGTGTATGTATATCAATCCCAATCTCCCAATTCACTTCACCCCTTTCCCTGATTGGTGTTCATATATTCATTCTCCGCATCTGTGTCTCTATTTCTGCCTTGCAGATAAGTTCATCTGTATCATTTTTCTAGATTCCACGTATAAGTGACATTATATGATGTTTGTTTTTCTTTTTATGACTTCTCTCTGTATGACAATCTCTAGGTACATCCACGTCTCTGCAAGGAGCACAATTTCATTCCTTTTTATGGCTAATATTCCAATGTATATATGTACCACATCTTCTTTATCCATTCCTCTGCTGACAGATACTTAGGTTGCATGTCCTGGTTATTATAAATTGTGCTGCAGTGAACATTGGGGTGTATCTTTTTGAGTTGTGGCTTTCTTCAGGTATGTGCTCAGGAATGGGATTGCTGGGTCATGTCGTAGTTCTATTTTTGGTTTTTTAAGGAACATCCATACAGTTTTCCATAGTGGCTGTACCAGTTTACACTCCTGCCAACAGTTTCGGAGGATTCCCTTTTCTCCACACCCTCTCAAGCATTTCTTGTTTGTAGATTTTTTGATGATGGCCATTCTGACCAGTGTGAGGTGATACCTCCTTGTAGTTTTGATTTGCATTTCTCTAGTAACTAGAAATGTTTAGCATCATTTCATGTGTTTGTTGGTTAAGGTTAGGGTTGCACATGTTGTTTACTGTCTAAAGAATTGTTTCATTCATTTTGCTCAGTTTAAAGATGTTTATTGGCAGGGCTACTTGGCACCAGTTATTCCATCATGATCAAAAGCAGAGTTCTAGGAGACACTTATAAACCTCTTCAGTTATCACACAGATTTAGTAGGTGCTGAAGACAAAACAGAAATTCTATGGGTCTGTCTATCTGGGATGTTTTACTTGTGTTTAAGGCTAGAAAATTATATTGGGATGGGTGTTTCTTGAAGGATCAAAGCACCTGGTGAAGTCCAAAGTCTTGGACCTCTTCCTTTGGGAATAGGATGTCATTGCTATAAGGTGTTAGAGACCATGCTTTCTTTCCTCCATGAGCTCCCTAGTCACAGACTCAGCTGTTGTATCTAGGAACCATCATAAAAGATTCACACAAGGCCAAGTTAATGAGGATTGCAGTCACTGTCACGTGTGACTCTCCAGGAGTAAGCAACAATTATGCAGTCTCTGAATTTATTGTATCTGCAGGTCACAAATGGCTCAGCAATCCAGCAGAAAGGTTAGCCAAGGGAGCTTCATAACTGAGCCATTATATTCATAGGAATAAACAAAATATTTGGGGGGATGAAATATTTTATCCATAAGAAAAATAGGGAAAAGGAGGCCTGAGAGGTGGGAGATGATCGTCAAACCCAGGAAGACTTCAGAGCTGAAAAATCAAAGATAGGAAGAAGGGGCAAGGCAGTACCATGATGATTTCCCTCATGTGCAGGAAAATGGTTCTTCTGGATCCCAGTACTGCTGTTCTTTGGACTGGAGCTACTGCATCAGCATTCCTGGGTCTCCAACTTGCCAGTTCACCCTGTGGATCTTAGGACTTGTCAGCATCCAGAATTGTGTACACACACACACACACACACACACACACACACACACACACACACACACACACACATAACCTATTGGTTCTATTTTTCTGGAGAATCCTGCCAAGGGCAGCATGGGGAACCACATGCTGTTTAGTCACTAAGTCGTGTCCTACTCTTTGTGTCCCCATGGACTATAGCTTGCCAGGCTCCTCTGTCCATGGGATTTCCCAGGCAAGAATACTGGAGTGGGTTGCTAGGAACCATATAGACCTTCATAATTTCAAATTTCCACTCAGCTATTTATTAGCTGTATGATCTTGGACAAGGATCTTCATTTCTCCAAGCCCCAGAGTCCTCACCTATAACATGAGGATATTTCAATTAGAATTGTTAAGAAGGTAAAAAAGGGAAGGTAAAAAGGTTCAATTGCTAGATGTGTAGATATCTAGAGAATTCTTCCTGCTATAGTTCTGTTCTTCTAGCTGCTAACCCACACAGGAGAGAAGATTCTTGGTAGGGGGAAAGTAGCAATGATACCCTGCAAGTCTCCCCTTTCCTAGTGCTTCTCCGGTAAGACAGGGGAAAGTGACATTTACTAGCAACTTGAATTCACCTACAGAAGGCTTTTCAGGAAATTGTACCCAAGGATACTGTATTAGAGTTCTCCAGAACCAAGAGGCTAAATATAGAGGTATGGAAAGAGATTTATCATGAGGGATTGGCTCACATAATTATGAAGGCTGAGAAACCCCCTGATCTGCCATCTGCATGTTTACATAGGCCAGAACCACAGCCCTGCAGTCTTGGGTTTCTCCGACAGCTATTTCTCCCAGCTATTTCAAGCCTCCAGACTCTTCCAATCCTTCACTCCACCCCACAATCTCTGCAGAGCCCCACGTCTACCAGTCCACCTTGTGTTGCCTCTTGGCTGTCCCCAGGCACTTCAGATGTGGCAAATTCTCCAAACCTCTTCCGTTTCCTGTGTTTCCTGTCTCCAGAAATGACATCACTGCCCTCACAGTTGCCCCCAAATTCAGGTTTTACCTCTATTTTCTCCCACTCCTTTACCACTCCTTCCCTTATCCAGACAGTTACCAACAATGATATATTTCTTGGGCTCTTAGTAGATCCTAGGCACTGCTCCAAGCAGCTTGTGTCCTATTATTTTATCATCTTGTTTAATCCTGCAGCCCTCCCCAAACGGTACAGATTCTCACTGTCCCCATTTTACTGTGGAGGAAACCAAAGCCAGGAGAGTGTAAATGAGCCACAGATAACCTGCCTGTGAATGGTAGAACCAGAATTGAACCAAGCAGCCTGTCTGCTGAATCTGTTCTCTTAGTCATTACAACAGAGTGGCTCCCAGCCTAGAGGGAGAGACAGGCAGTGAACCAAGAATTCTACAAATAATTATTTCATTACCATGGTGATAAATGCTGTAATGGAGATGTGCAAGGAGCTCTGTTTAAGATGGCTGGGAGTCTCAGTTGGGGAAGGGAAGGAGAATGTTTCCCTGAAGAAGTCTCCTTTACACTGAGCCCTGTAGGGTCCTGTTCATGATATCAGCGAGCAGGGGGCATGATGAGGGAGGACAGATGCCCCTCATAGACCCAGAGCTATCAGGCTGTTGCCATCCCCTCTCCACAAATGGCCAGCCAGGGGTTTCCTTTAATGTGCATTGTGATCTGGACCCCTTTAGCTTGGTGCTTTCCCAAAAATTGACTGTCAGGAAATTGCTTTGATTGCGCTCCTCTGGCTTTGGCTAAGGGTTGGCCAGATAGTCAACATTTTAGGCTGCAAGGGCCAATTGGTCTGTTACAACTACTTAGCTCTACGGCAGTGGTACAAAAACAGCCTTAGATGATATATACATGAATGAGTGTGGCTATAAACTAATTCCAATAAAATTTTATTTACAGGCACTGAAATGTGATCTTCATACACTTTTTACATATTATGAAATATTATTCTCCTTTCGATTTTTCAACCACTTAAAAATGTAAGGGTAAAGAATCTGCCTGCAGTGCGGGAGACCTGTTCAATCCCTGGGGTGGGTAGATCCCCTGGAGAAGGAAAACGGCTACCCACTCCAGTGTTCTGGCCTGGAGAATTCCATGGACTGTATAGTTCATGGGGTTGCAAAGAGTCCGACACAACTGAGCGACTTTCACTTTTAAAAATGTAAAAGCCATTCTTAGCTTAAAGACTGGCATATTGAGAATAAATGAAGGACTGGATTTGGGGTCTGCAGTTTGCCAGCGCTGCCCTAGACTGTATTTCCCACCACCATACTGACATCACTCTCCCCTGCCTGCTCCATAGAAAGTGAAAGTGAAAGTGAAGTCGTTAGCCGTGTCCAGCTCTTTGCGACCCCGTGGACTGTAGCCCACCAGGCTCCTCCATCCATGGGATTCTCCAGGCAAGAATACTGGAGTGGGTTGCCATTTCCATCTCCTGCTCCATAAGCCCCCCAAAATTAAGATCTCCAAAACTCAAGCTCATCACCCCAATGAAATCAGCTCCTTCTTATGATAGTCTGGTTTCTGTTAAGAACCTGGGATGTCTATTCCTCAGGGGATGTTGGGACAGAAAAAAAGGCACAGATAGCATTGTTCTAACCATACTAGACTGTTGGGTGTTTTTGTTTTAATATTTTGTTTTGTATTGGAGTATAACCAATTAACAATGTGATAGTTTCAGGTGAACCACAAATGGACTCAGCCATACATATAATGTATCCATTCTCCCCCAAACTCCCCTCCCCTCCCATCCAGGCTGCCAGGTAACACTGCAGGCTAGGTTGTTTTAACGTCTCAAACCTGCTGGGCACATTCCTGCATTTGCTCAGCATCCGCGCTGCTTCTCTCCTACTCTTCACGGCCAAACTTCTCCTAAGACTTGTGTCTACTCCCTGTGGCTGTTTCATCACCTCCCACTCCTCACCCCCTCCAATCTGGCTTCCACCCCACTGCTTCACAAAAACAGCTCCCACAAAGGTCACTGATGACCTCAGTGCTGCTAAATCCAAAGGACATTCTTCAGTTCTCTTCTTACTTGCCATTGACACCATTGACCACCCTTTCCTTCTAGAAATACTCTCTCTGACTGCCCTTTCTCTTTCTCCTTTGTACGCCTTCCTTCTGCTACCTGGCCCTGACCTGTTGTGTTGAAATTTCTGAAGGCTGAATCCAGGACCTCCTCATCTTCTCCTTGGAGTTACCCTCCTGGGGTGATCATGCATCTATAGCTCCTGTCCCGACCTCTCTCCTGGGCTGCAGCCCATTGATCCAGCTTTCTACCCATCATCTCTCAGTGCTCTTGTGCTGTGCTTAGTCGCTCAGTCATGTCCAACTCTTTGCAACCCTTTAGACTGTAGCTCGCCAGGCTCCTCTGCCCATGGGATTTTGCAGCCAAGAATACTGGAGTGGGTTGCCTTTTCCTTTCTCCAGGGGATCTTCCTGACCCAGGGATTGAACCCAAGTTTCCTGTGTCTTCTGCATTGCAGGTGGATTCTTTACCCTCTGAGCCATCAAGCCTCAGATGTCTTAAAGCACCTCAAAAAATCATCCACTCATCCAACTATCCACTCAATAAGTGGCTACTGAGCACTTGCTGTCTGTCAGACACCATACTGGTTGCCAAGGACACAATGTTGAGTAAAAAAAGACAGAGTCCTGCCCTTGGGGGACTTAACAGTCTACCGGGGGAAATACATATTGACCCCACCTACACACCTCAGGCTCCTCACAGCTAGTCTCTCTACCACGCTCTGCCCTACCTAGGATCAGTACTTCCATTTGTCCAGGTCTAAAAACCAGAAGTAACTTTGACACCTCCCTCTCTCATACCAAAGCCCCACAGCTTACCTTCCAGTCCTGTTGACTTAGCCTTACATATCTCCTGAGGTCATTTCTCCCCACCCCCGCTGCTGCTGTCCCAGTCCTGGCCACCACCAACTGTGTCTCTTGCTGAACCACTGGTTCATCCACTGTGGCCCTAAGCATGCATGCGTGCTTAGTCGTTCAGTCATGTCTGACTCTGTGACCCCATGAACTATATAATCTTCCAGGCTCCTCTGTCCATGGGATTTTCCAGGCAAGAATACTGGAGTGGGTTTTCATTTCATCCTCCAGGGGATCTTCCCAACCCAGGGACTGAACCCATGTCTCCTGCATCTCTTGCATTGGCAGGCAGATTCTCTACCACTGAGCCACCGGGGAAGCCCCCAGTCTTCACACTTCAGTCAAACGATCTGTCCAAAATAAAACTCTCAGCATGCCACCCCTTGCCTCCCCCCAACTCATATAATGGCACCAATTAAAATATTTCTAAGACTGTTTTCTAGTTAAGGTATTCTAAGAATATTTCCTAGAGTAAAGGTTGGGAGCTTCTCATCAAGCCTCTAAGACCCCCATACCCCGCTCTTCTCTCTGGCCTCATCTCCACACACTGTTCATCCCATGCTACACCCTCCAGCCTCCCTGGATTATGTCAACCTGTTGTTCTCACTACTTCTTTCCCACTGTGAAGTGCGCCACTTCCTCAGTTGGGAATGCTGCCATCCTCTCTCTCTGCCTGGGTGTCTCCAACTCTCCCCCTACCCTTAACCCATAGGATCTCAATTCCACTGACCACTTTACAGTTAGAGCCCTCCATAATTTCTCTGCCGTGGTCAGAGGTCAGAGCCTTAGACTCTAACAGAGCCAGAACCTTGGACCACCGCTCATGACAATATTACACTGCAGTTTATATCTGAAGATTTTATGCTTTCGTCAATATTTGCCTCCCCGGGAGCTCCCAAGGGTAGGGATTCTGTCTCTTCTTACTCAAAATTCTGCCATCAACAGCCAGCACAGTACCTGGCAGAAAGAAAGTGCCCAGTGTTGTTGTCGTTCAGTCACTCAGTTGTGTCCGACTCTGTGACCCCATGAGCTGAAGCATGCCAGCCTCCTCTGTCCTCCCCTACCTCCCAGACTTTGCTCAAACTCATGTCCATTGAGTCGGTGATGCCATCCAACCATCTCATCCTCTGTTGCCTCCTCCTCCTGCTCTCAGTCTTTCCCAGCATCAGGGTCTTTTCCAGTGTGACAGCTCTTCTCATCAGGTGGTCAAAGTACTGGACCTTCAGCTTCAGGGTCAGTCCTTCCAATGAATATTCAGGGTTGATTTCCTTTAGGATGGACTGATCTCCTTGCCGTCCAAGGGACTCTCAAGAAACTTCTCCAGCACCACAATTTGAAAGCATCAACTCTCCAGCGCTCAGCCTTCTTTATGGTCCAACTCACATTCGTACATGGCTATGGAAAAATCATAGCTTTGACTATGTGGACCTTTGTTAGCAAAGTGATGTCTCTGCTTTTTATTACGCTGAGTTTGTCATAGCTTTCCTTGTCAGGAGCAAGTGTCTTTTAATTTCATGACTGCAGTCACCATCTGCAGTGATTTTAGAACCCAGGAAAATAAAATCTGTCACTGTTTCTACTTTTCCCCTTTCTATTTGCCTTGAAAGTGCCCAGTAACTATTTGTTAATTGCATGGATAGTTGGATGGTTGGATGGATGGATGGATGGATGGATGGGTGATAGGTGGATGAATGGCTGAGTGAACGCTCTTACCATGGCTGAAGCTTTTTACCTATCCATCCTTCAAGGTCAGGTCAAATGCCACCTCCTGCAGAAAGCTTTCCTTGATATTCTTGGTGGAAATTCACCTCCCTCCTCTTTATATGTATGTGCTGTGTGTAACTCTGCTACAGTTATTGATTGTCTCTTACCTGGTATTACTGTGCTTGCAGCTGTTGTCCCCTATGGTCTGGATGTTTCCGGAGATCTAGGACCAAACTTGCTTATCTTTGCATCTCTCACTTGGCATGGTGCCTTGGACATGAGAGAAACTCAATAAATACTTGGGGAATTGATTTCTTTCAGATTATTCTAACTGACAATGATCCATCCTTGAAACATGATGTAACCACAGAGAGAGGCCGAGAAGGGAAACTCTGCCACTTCCACCTTGTCATTTCATAGCTCCTCTTTCCCTGAAAGTTACTAGTCACCCAAAAGTCTTTCCTTTCCCAAGCTCACATCAAGACATATTGTAAAATTTCTGTCCTAGCTCACTATTAACTTTTCTGAGTTGCTAGTGATTCAGCAAGTCTATTAGTAAGTTTCTTCACTGCCTAGGGATCCATTTTATCCTGCCTGCTGATTTATTACATTTAATTTTTCTAGGAATTTCCTTACCTGGGTTTTTTTTTTTTTAATCAACAGCTGTGTTTACATGGTCTTAATCACTTCCTAACTGTATATATCTATCCCTTTTCCTTACATTTTCTTGCTAAAGTCTGATGACTGAAATAGAAAATCAGTCACTCAGCTTTGTTTCTTCCACTGTGATGAAAAGTGAAAGTCGCTCAGTCATGTCAGACTCTTTGTAACCCCATGGACTGTACAGTCCATGGTATTCTCCAGGCTAGAATACCGGAGTGGGTAGCTGTTCCTTTCTCCAGGGGATCTTCCCAATCTAGGGATCGAACCCAGGTCTCCTGCATTGCAGGCAGATTCTTTACCAGCTGAGCCACCAGGGAAGCCCACTGTGATGACAAAGGGTTATTAAAAGTTGGAATAACTCAGATGGTGTGCCTGTCTCTGAAGTTATAACTTCTTTTAAAAAATTTTAAGCATGGTGTTTAGCACCTTTAGTGTTTGGGGATCCCAGTTAAATTCTCCTATAACCTATCCCTACTTGGTTTCTGTTCCTACTTGGTTTCTGTTCCGTTCAGCTCTTTCATGTGAACCGTGAGCTCTAATTTGTCTGGCATTTTGGGAGAGCAGAGTGTTTGTTTAATTGAACGTTCTGGTGAGTTAAGCTCCCATAGTTGGTATGTATGGACCCTCAGTCTTTATAACATTAAAAGTATGGTAAAATTTCCTTCACTGTATTGCTACACTAGTTATTTAAAACACAAATCATGCTTTTGTCATGCCAGATACTATCTCAAGGGCTTCACACTTGTTTCCTCATTTAATCCTCTGAACTGCTTGGATGAGGAAACTTCTGCACAGAGATGCTGAGTAACTGCCTAAGGCCACAAGGCTATGAGTGATAGAGTCTGGATTCCTCACTCCAAAGCTCAAAACCATCACAATGGAGTTTTGGTTTACTCTTCTCTGATCTTCTAGAGGGCCCCTCTGTCACAAGGACACCATTTATCACTGTGCTATGGCCCAGACAGTGTAGGGGCTTTTACTGGTTTGTCCTGCCTACCTT